>NC_136979.1:15945652-16060652 GCF_032717465.1 Coenobita brevimanus | reverse complement strand
ATCCTAAAGAATAATAAACCTATATATTTTTATTCTTTATATCGACCCGATTATACACTAGGATACCCACTCCCTCGCTAACGGAAAACATGCAGCCTGCTCCACCGCCTCGTCTCTCTCTCTCTCTCTCTCTCTCTAAAAGTCCTCAGCTGGCAATCAGTACACACACACACACACACACACACACACACACACACACACACACAGACAATATCAGTTTGTGCCAATGAGTAATGACGTTGCATTTAGTATGTTTACCTAAAATTTAATACTGTGTCAAAATACAAGTGCAATACATAACCACCTCACATTACGGATTACGTTAACCAGTAATCAGTACTTATTTACATAGTTTATGTTTCAGTAATAGTCATGGGGTAGTCATTCCCACAGTGATATTTTCCTTAATGCTAAAGGTAATCATGTGTTCAGTGACGGATACCAGTTAGAGGGGAGGTGGCCGTTGACACCTCCAATCTTCTTAGCTACGGTGGTGAGTTGTAGTGTCACTGCAGAGGTTCCTGTTCCTTCATTTATGTCAATAATTAAATTTAACATACTGATGAAAAGCCATTTCTTATGAAAAGTACAAACAGCCTATATGGAACTCTGAAAATACATTAATGAAGAATTTTGTGGGAGTTTTCCATCTCTCAGGCACCAGTCACAGTCTTGGTCCTTTGTTTCAGTATTGCCAGCCTGACAGTGTGCAGTGTTAATGAGCATGCTATTAATGTTAATTCTATATGTTTATTTACATTTGGAACAACAGAATTCAAAGCAGGATTTCATTCAGTACACAGAATGCCAAATACAGTATGTGTGTGTGTGGGTGTGGGACAATACGTGTGGTGGGGGTGGGGGGAGTATAGTGAGTGTGAAATGTGTGTCATAATGGTAATATGGGTGTGTGCATACGTGGCTAAGGACGTCCAAGACTGATATGTAATCTTTGCCTTTAACACTAGATGACACATCTCAGTATTTATTTGGGTTCTGTTTAAAAGTTTGTAGCATGTTACATTATTATATTATTATGATTATGTTTTGGGGATGAAACTTGAAACACCATATAAAGACAAACACTGAAGTATTATAATACTGTATTATAGAATCCATATTACATGAATAACTAGCCTATTTCTTCCAGGAGAAAATAATGTTATTTTAATGGTCATTATAAATTACACTGTAGGAGCATCTATTTTTAGTGATAGCTTACCGGATTCCCAGCGATCAGTTTATTACGTTATACTGTAGCATAGATTTATGCAATATATCCGTTATATATTGTATTAACTATGTCATGAAGGCTCACACAGTACACTTTCACGTAAAGTACTTCGAAAAGGCAGCAAGTTTAGTGTTGAATAGTCTGCGAAGTTCACGTATTTTTTAGTGTGGTTATAAATCCAGCTGTCCTTTACTGGCCAATGTAATTCATTATAAAATGAGAGTGGTCAAGTGTAAAACCAATACCCTATGTCGCATAGTAATCTGAAAATGATTATATATATATATATATATATATATATATATATATATATATATATATATATATATATATATATATATAATATATGGAGTAGATGGGAAGTTGCTGAATGCTGTGAAGCATATGTATGATGGTGCTAAGGCTGCAGTGCTTGTGGATGGTGAACTGAGTGAATTTTTCTCTTTGAAGGTTGGGCTGAAACACGGATATGTCATGTCTCCATGGTTGTTCAATCTGTAAATGGATGGGGTAATAAAAGAGGGTACAAGGTAGGGCAGTGGATGTTGGAGTGACCCCGGTGAGAGAGGGTAGTGTTTGGAAACTCCCTGTACTGTTGCTTGCAGATCACCCTCCCCTTGGGTGGGAAAGGAGGTCCGGATGATGATGATGATGATGATGATGATGATGATACTGTGTTGTTAAGTGAAGATGAAGGGGAGCTGCAAGGCTTGGTGGATGAGTTTGGGAGAGTGTGTAAGAAACGGAATCTAAAGGTGAATGTAGAGAAGAGTAAAGTGATGGTCTTTGAGAGAGGTGAAGTCAGTGAATGTACAGTGAGGTTGGATGGTGAGGAAATGGAAAATGTGAGTACGTTTAAGTACTTGGGTAATGTGATGAGTAAGGATGGAAGTTTGCAGGGTGAAGTGCTTGAAAGGGTACAACAAGGAAGAAAGGTTGCTGGTTCCTTGAAAGCAGTGATAAGACACAGGGAAGTGAGCATGGAAGTGAAAAAGTTACTACACGACAGTATTGTGATATCAGCTCTAACGTATGAAAGTGAAGCTTGGACGTTGTTGGAAGGACACAAGTTAAGAGTGAGACAAGTGGAAATGAGTTATTTGAAAGGAGCCTGTGAAGTCACATGGAGAGTCAGGCTGACATATGAGGATATAAAGGAGCGTTGTGGTGTGGATGTGGATGTGATAGGAAGCGTTAGGAGGAACACACTGAGGTGGTTTGGCCATGTGGAGAGTTTGAAGGGTGAGAAACTGACGAGGAGAGTTTATGTGAGTGAGGTGGAGGAGGGGAGAGGGAGGGGGAGGCCGAGGATGAGATGGAGGGATGGAGTGGAGAGGTATATGAGAGTGGGGGATGTGAGTTGGGAGCAGGGCAGTGAAATGGCTGGGGACAGGGTGACTTGGAGGCAATTTGTTTGTGGCCACCCTGTACGGGATTGAGACGTCTGGCAATATATATATATATATATATATATATATGTATATATTAAAATGCGTGGCTTACAACGTAGTGCCCCCGAGATGGAAGTAGGGGAGGAATACCATAGTGCCCCCGACAACGAGGCGAGTGGTATACAGCCCAGTATGCCCGGGAACGTACCGACACCCCCACCTGGACCCCACGGAGTGGCCGCCACCAGTCGAAGAGATACACAGCAACAACGACATATGTCAGCCCGGGCCGTGCGCCCGTCACCCAGCCGTCGCGCCGTCACCATCGTAGGAGAAAGACACTACCTTCAGGGAGTGGGATTGCTGAATCAGCTAGGGGTGGAGTTGCTCTCATAACTCCAGACAGCGCCCCTCAGGAGACGGCCTACTGCTGCTCCCGCCCTCACCAGACGGCCAATTGCCGCTCCGAAGGTGCCCCTACAGAGACGGCCTACTGCCGCTCCTCCGTCCTGCAGAAGGAGACGGCCTACTGCCGCTCTCGCCTTCGCCAGACGGCCTACTGCCACTCCGAAGGTGCTGCCCTGGAGACGGCCTACTGCTGCTCCCCTCTCCGGCTGAAGGAGATGGCCTACTGCCGCTCCCGCCTTCGTCAGATGGCCAAATGCCGATCCGAAGGTGGTGCCCTCGAGACAGCCTACTGCTGCTCCTCCCTCTGACAGAAGGAGACGGCCTACTGCCGCTCCCACCTTCGTCAGACGGCCAATTGCCGCTCCAAAGACGTTGCCCCTGAGATGGCCTACTGCCACTCCTCCCTCCTGCAGAAGAAGACGGCCTACTGCCGCTCCCGCCTTCGCCAGACGGCCCACTGCTGCTCCGAAGGTGCTGCCCCTGAGACATCCAATTGCCGCTCCTCCCTCCTGAAGCAGGAGACGGCCTACTGCCGCTCCCACCTTCGTCAGACGGCCTACTGCCGCTCCAAAAGTGTACAGAGGTATGCTGACTCCCCCACTCAGGCCACGGCCAATTGCCGGGCCCTGGCACCTGATAGTCGTGCCCCTGGGCAGCCACGGCCAATTGCTGGGCCCCACGAACAAAAGGAGGTATTGAGTGAGTCATCGCCCCAGCAGAAGACAAGAGCCCGGACCTCCCATACCAGAGTATCCCAGCCAGGCCTCACAGCCTCCCCTGGCCTCTGCTTCCTAAGCCTGGCTCTGGAGCAGACTCACCTGACGGACCCCAATGTAAGCCAGTGCCGCAGTCCTTCCCTGTCGGCGCCCCTAGACTCTGGGGACTGCAGTCCTTAGCCTCTCCAGACCCTCCCCAGGGCGCCCGGGCGTGATCTCCCTACGCCCCCAAGACGGCGTAAGACTCCCACCTCCGGCCGAGACTTACACCAGAGGTTTCTGGAGCTGTTCGGCCCAGTCCTGAGGGCCACACCCCTGAGCCAAGCCCGGAGACTGTGGGCCCCTTCGCCACCTGTAGCCCCGGACGTGAGAGGACGCCCCTATGAGTTGTCCCGTGCCCTCTCGGCACGCCTCCTCTTGGCGGTGCCCCTACCCCGGCAGCATTGACGCTGGTGTGTTTCTCCACCCCCCCCACAATGAGTGACTCATGATAAGTGTGGTGATGCCCCAATAATAAGTGAAAGTGATTTAGGTTAAGTGTGACTTTGCCGAACCTAGTGTAACAAAATACAGTGACTTAATATAGCGAATATCGGGGCAAGTGAGATCACAGTGAAGGAGTAAAGGACAAGTGTATAAACCAAGATCTGATGAATCAGGCTCACGAGTGACACCCTTTGTATAAAACTAGTAAGACTGTGCCTCCTGAAAAACCCTCTGTAATAAGACCCCCCTACTACTGTAGGCCCTAAGGAAATAATAAGAGAAAGTGTTAGTAATATTCCCCCACTCATGTTACCCGTAAATTCTCTATGTCACTTCCCCTTCCCAATATTTAGTGTGAGCACGAACAAGAAATAGAATCAATTGCCAAAGCCCCTTTGCTATTGGAAAAAATTTAATTCAAATTATTAATATTCACCCATCCCCAGTATTACCATAACTCTGTTCTGACCCGCCGCAAGTCACTCCCCTCGCCCCCCTCCCCCCCTCTGTGAGACTCACTCCTCGCGCCACACGCGCCCCCATATTCACTGTACACTTAATACACTAGACTTACTTGTGTTGGCATCAGTACCAGATAAGCCAGTATCCTGCGAGATACGAATATCCTAGTTAAGGTTTTATTTCTTTGCTACATATTGTGTTGTAATATCTGCTGCCTTTTGTCCTGTGTCTGTGGTAATATACGTGTAAAGGTTATTGCCTGAAGTTTTTGTGTCCTGCCTCTCTTTATTGCACTAAGCCCCGGTCTCGAAAGAGGACCCCGCTACACGTTAGGTGTTCTAGGACCGAGAAGTCGAGCCTATTTCACCTAGCATTACACTGGTGGCCAGCGGTGGTTCTTGACTCGGGCGTAAAAGAGAGGTAGTGAGAAATATTTGGCAACATGGCAACTAAACTTCACGTTCAGTTACCCAAGTTTGACCCCGACCAGTACGATATACACACGTATCTGGCAATAATTAAACCCTTACTGGATATTGGCTTTGAAAATGACCAACAGAAAAATGCAGTCACACTACCACTATTGGGCAAAGCGGCGGCAAACATAGCACCGAAAATCGTCCCGGAGCTCACCTGGCAGAACTTTACAAAGTTCACTGTACAAGCCATCACCCCATCATTAGGGAAAGTGGTGGCTCTATCCCAATTGGATAGTTGTTCATTTGAAGGGGATTTGGATAATACCCTGATACAGGCAAGACTCCTAGTTACTGCTGCCTACCCGGAGGCAGATGAAGAAACCCGGGATCAGCATACATTTAACACTCTGCTCAGAGTGCTTCTGAGTGTTGTCAAACAACACTTCACTATCCATGACCCAACAGGAGACGTGGATAGAGATATCCAGCTGATATGGTGCCTCCTGACCACCTGCCCTTCTCCACAGCAAATCAATGTGGTTAAGAAATTTCCCACCCAACCCCCGGCTCCTCCAACCACACCACGACCACCTCTGCCTTACACCAGCCCGACCCTGGCGCCTAGCTCACCCAGGATACACCCCTCCCGCCGGCGTCCCGCCCCGCGGGAAAACCCGAAGCTGATTATTGTCAATCTGTGGGAATTCACAGCCTGCAACTCCTGCTGCCCCCTTCATGACATACGGGACCAGCTTAAAGCTGCTTGCCGCAGAATCACAGCCCTGGGTTCACGTAAGGTGTCCTCCTTAGAAGGCGAGGCCCCAGTAGACGAACTGACGCCCATGAACGAGCCCCATCCGGGAGAACCGGAGCAGGAACAGGAGAATGAAAGCCCTAGACAGCTGGATTTTTTGGCCCGCCCCCCCACCAACCCACAGTGGCGGGGGCCATTACCCCTAAGTATCGCCCCCCAGTATACCACAAGATGAAATTAAACGGCGTGAAGGCCAGGGTGTTAGTCAATACGGGAGTGGCCAGGTCCTGCCTTTACAGCCACTATTTCTCCCGCCACAGATCGCTGTTTGGCCCACTCCGCCCTACTACCACTCACCTTGTGGACATGGGGGATGGCCCCCCTGCCCATCCGTGGGGATACTCAGGCCCTACGGGTCGACACCCACCAGCCGATGTCCACCCAACATCAATTCATTATTTTTTATTCCTCTTGCTGGAGTTATGACGGGTATTTAGGACTGGACTTGCTCCAAAAACTTGAAGCTACGATCGACTGCCGCCACCGACAGCTCCAGTTCTGCCCCCCACCCCGCTCCACCCCAGCCATTTGCACATGTACACCGCGGCCCCGGCCGGAGGATTCACCCCCTTCCCACCTCCAGTGCCCCCCTTCCCATCCCCTCCCTCCACCCCCCTCTCCCTCCCTCTGCCCCCCTCTTCTTCCCTCTCCAGTGCCCTCTCACCCTACACCTGCTCCTTCTTTCCCCGCCACCGTCTCCGCCGCTGTTACCATTCCCTCCCACCACGAGGCTTGGGTGCCCTTTAACAGGACCTCAGGTCCTTCCGTTTTATTCTCTCCCCTCCTCCTATCAGGAGCCCTTTCTGCCTGCCTTGTATCTCCCACCTACCTCCCTCCCCACCACGCCACCATCCGCATAGCCAACCTCGCCCCGTCCCCTCTCACCCTCCCCAAAGGGCTCATTATCGGAGAGATGGAGGAAGCCGAGCCCTGTGCCCCATCCTCCTCCCACTTCCCTGCCCCTCTACCCCCCGTCCCCGACCATCTCTCCGACCAGCAGTCAGACACCCTATGCCGCCTCCTCCTGGATTTCCAGGATTTGTTTGCGACAGGACCAGCAGATATAGGGTACACCACGTACCTGTCTCATGAAATTCACACGACAGGCCCACCTATAAGACAGCCTTCCTGACGTAAGAACCCCCGACAGAGAGAAGAAGAGGACCGCCAGGTGATCGAAATGATAGAGGCTGGTGTCGTTTCCCCCTCCACCAGCCCGTGGTCCTCTCCCGTCATTCCAGTAAAAAAGAAAGATGGCACAATGCAATTTTGTATCGCCTACTGCCGCGTGAACGACATCCCCATTAAAGATGCCACCCCCCTCCCCCGCATTGATGATTCCCTAGATTCCCTCTACGGGGCATCTTGGTTTTCTACCCTCGACCTCCAGTCTGGATACTGGCAGGTCCCTGTCCATCCAGACCACCGAGGCAATATGGCCTTTTCCACCAGTAATGGCAAACATTACAAATTTAATGTTCTGCCATTCGGCCTCAGCAACGCCACTGTCACCTTCTCCAGGCTAATGGAATCTGTCTTGAGCGGCCTCACTTGGGAAATATGTTTGGCTTATCTGGACGACGTAATTGTTTTTAGCCAAACCTGGGCCGACCACTTGCAGCACCTCCGCCGAGTTTTCACTAGAATTCGCCAGGCAGGCCTCAAGCTACACCCTTCTAAATGCGTCCTAGCTGCCAAAACCATCTCGTTCCTGGGGCATACTATTTCCCAAGCAGGAATCTCCCCAGATCCCAACAAGCTCCGTGCCATAGCGGACATACCGCCACTGCAGGACGTCCACGGCGCCCGCACCTTCCTGGGACTCACATCCTATTATCGTCGCTTCGTGAAGGGGTTCGCACAAATTGCAAAGCCTCTTCACGATTTGACGCGAAAAGGGGAACCATTTATCTGGACCAAAGACAGGCGAGCTGCTTTTCAACAGCTAAAGGACAAGCTCGTCTCTGCCCCTGTCATAGCCTTTCCCGATTATGCCCTCCCCTTTCACCTCTACACCGATGTGTCCCTCACCACGATAGGCGCCGTCCTAGCCCAAGTACAAGCCGGCAGAAGGCATATCATTGCATGCGCCAGTCGCACTCTGAATCCAGCTGAAAAGAATTATGCTGCGACCAAGCGAGAATGCCTCGGCATAATCTGGGCCCTCCAACATTTTAGGGCTTATCTTTCCGGGACCCAGGTCACGATCATCACTGACCACCAATCACTCCAGTGGTTACGCCAGTCGGACTCCCACAACGCCCAACTCGTCAGCTGGCGCGACACCCTGGAGGAGTTTCAGTATGAAATTTCCTATAGGCCCGGGAAGCTCCACACCAATGCAGATGCCCTCTCCCGCCTCCCCATCCACGCGGTACAGCCAGATCCGGATCTCCTACAACTCTGGCACCACAAGGAACGGCCCCCCTGGATCCCCACCCACCTATTCATCAAGTTATACCGACAGGGTGACCACTTCCTAACCCCGTCCGGACATATCCTCCTGACCCCTGATGCGGCACGTGACACCCTGCGCCACCTCCATGCCAATAACGGCATCCACCTGGGCACCAAGAAATTATTACAGGTGTTTAACGACACTTACTGAGCTCCAAACCCCTCCACCCTCGCCAAGGAAATCATTCAGACTTGCCGCGCCTGTGCGCTTGGAAAAGATGTCACCTGGACCGCCGGACCGTCGGGCCATATCACCGCCCACAAGCCCTGGCAACTCCTGGCGATAGACATAGTAGGCCCCCTTCCCCCCAAATCTGGATATAAATATGTGATCACCTTTGTGGACACGTATTCAAAATTCGTCGTAGCCTGCCCAGCTAAAGAACATCATGCCTTCGCCGTCGCCGATGCCCTTCTCTGACACGTGTTCCCTTATTTTGGCATCCCACAAGCCATTCATTCCGATAATGCCCCTGAGTTCTCCGGGAAGATCTGGGAGGAGCTCGCCAGAATCTTCGGGTATAGGATCTCCCACTCCTCACCATACTGGCCACAAGGGAACGCCGTATGTGAACGTAGCCATCATACCCTTATGAATCAGTTACGCACCCGAATCGAGGCTACGAAAAACGACGACTGGCCGGCTCATGTGAAAATCGTCCAGTGGGGCATGAATTCGTGCCCCCGAGAGGACGGGGTTTCCCCCCACGAGAGAATATTTGGAGAAACTCCCCTCCTACTACCACTACGCCACCACCTGCAGCCGCCAACCTCCGCCCCCACTTCAGACCCGTTACACCTTCTAAAAGGCCAACTACACCACCTACAAAAGAATCTGGACCTTGGCCCCGACACAGCCTCCAACCCCTTCAACCCGGGCGACACGGTCGTCGTCGCCCAACTCCCCACTCCCCACAAACTCGCCCCCTGCTTCACGGGGCCCCACACAATCACCCGCGTCCCCAACCCTTACCAGGTGGTCATAGATTATCACGGCACTCCCCGTACCCTCCGCAACCGACACGTACGCCCTATCCGCACGCCCACTTCATCCACCCCGGCCCCACACCCCCAGCCCCCTCTAGCCCCCGTACCACCCTCTACGGTTGCATATGAATGCTACGTGTCCTCCTCACCCTCCCTCTCTACCCCCCCTACTACCTCAGCCTCCCCAGCTGCCACCACCCCCCACGCCTCACCTGACGCCTCCCCCACCACACCAACCTCCCCTTGCTCGCCCTCACCCCTTCCCTACACTGCCCCCCTCTCACCGCCCACTTCCACGTCTTCCGCCCACGCCGCCACACCCTCACCACAACCCACTACCACCGCCTCTCGCCCACCACCCTTGCGTACACCCACTCCGCCAACCTCACCCCCCACCGCGTCCCCAACACGCGCAACAACTCGCCCTACACAACCCCGCCCACCCCGCACGCCCACTTCCCCCCCCCACCCCTACCCTCAAGACCACCACCACCCGCTCAGGCCACCTCTCACGCCCACCCGCCTGATACACCCACACCCCTACACCACCCACCTCCCCACGACTTCACACCATCAAGACACATCAGGCCCAAATCCCCTCCACTTGTACTCCCCAGGGACTCAAAGCTGCATTACCACGGTACAAAACCCGGCCCCTACCCTCGGTGTCCAGCATTCAGCTTCTGACCACACTGACAGCCACACCAAACAAGATGAGAGTAAGACGGGCCATATGGGCGCCTACCCTTGGCAGGAACCAAAGACTCCATGGACCACGCCACCTGCTAACCCTCCTCCAATCCACCACCATCACCTCCACACTCTTCCTCACCTGCGACGCGGAGCAGGAGGAAAACCCCTACACCACCGCCTGGCAGGCCATGTTGCAACACCTCCAGCCTGCGTATGCCACCCATGATATGCAAGCATACCACCTCCAGCCACGGGGACGTGACTTTTCACAGGGGGAGAGTGGTAAAATGCGTGGCTTACAACGTAGTGCTGCCGAGATGGAAGTAAGGGAGGAATACCACAGTGCCCCCGACAACGAGGCGAGTGGTATACAGCCCAGTGTGCCTGGGAATGTACTGACACCCCCACCCGGACCCCATGGAGTAGCTGCCACCAGTTGAAGGGATACACAGCAACAACGACATATGTCAGCCCGGGCCGTGTGCCCCTATATCACCCAGCCGTCGCGTCGTCACCATTGTAGGAGAAAGACACTACCTTCAGGGATTGGGATTGCTGAATCAGCTAGGGATGGAGTTGCTCTCATAACTCCAGACAGCGCCCCTCAGGAGACGGCCTACTGCTGCTCCTGCCCTCACCAGACGGCCAATTGCCGCTCCGAAGGTGCCCCTACAGAGACGGCCTACTGCCGCTCCTCCGTCCTGCAGAAGGAGACGGCCTACTGCCGCTCCCGCCTTCACCAGACGGCCTACTGCCACTCCGAAGGTGCTGCCCTGGAGACGGCCTACTGCCGCTCCCCTCTCCGGCCGAAGGAGATGGCCTACTGCCGCTCCCGCCTTCGTCAGATGGCCAATTGCCGATCCGAAGGTGGTGCCCTCGAGACGGCCTACTGCCGCTCCTCCCTCCAACAGAAGGAGACGGCCTACTGCCGCTCCCACCTTCGTCAGACGGCCAATTGCCGCTCCGAAGACGTTGCCCCTGAGACGGCCTACTGCTGCTCCTCCCTCCTGCAGAAGGAGACGGCCTACTGCCGCTCCCGCCTTCGCCAGACGGCCCACTGCCGCTCTGAAGGTGCTGCCCCTGAGACATCCAATTGCCGCTCCTCCCTCCTGAAGCAGGAGATGCCCTACTGCCGCTCCCACCTTCGTCAGATGGCCTACTGCCGCTCCGAAGTGTACAGAGGTGCGCTGACTCCCCCACCCAGCACAGCCAATTGCCGGGCCCTGGCACATGATAGTCGTGCCCTTGGGCAGCCACTGCCAAATGCCGGGCCCCACGGACAAAAGGAGGCATTGAGTGAGTCATCGCCCCAGCAGGAGACAAGAGCCCGGACCTCCCGTAGCAGAGTATCCCAGCCAGGCCTCACAGCCTCCCCTGGCCTCTGCTCCCTACGCCTGGCTCTGGAGCAGACTCACCTGACGGACCCCAATGTAAGCCAGTGCCGCACTCCTTCCCTGTCGGTGCCCCTAGACTCTGGGGACCACAGTCCTCAGCCTCTCCAGACCCTCCCCAGGACGCCTGGGCGTGATCTCCCTACGCCCCCAAGACGGCGTAAGACTCCAACCTCCGGCCGAGACTTACACCAGAGGTTTCTGGAGCTGTTCGGCCCCAGTCCTGAGGGCCACACCCCTGAGCCCAGCCCGGAGACTGCGGGCCCCTTCGCCTCCTGTAGCCCCGGACGCGAGAGGACGCCCCTACGAGTTGTCCCGTGCCCTCTCGGCACGCCTCCCCTTGGCGGTGCCCCTACCCCGGCAGAATTGACGCCGACGTGTTTCTCCCCCGCCCCCCACGATGAGTGACTCATGATAAGTGTGGTGATGCCCCAATAAAAAGTGAAAGTGATTTAGGTTAAGTGTGACTTTGCCGAACCTAGTGTAACAAAATACAGTGACTTAATATAGTGAATATCGGGACAAGTAAGATCACAGTGAAGGAGTAAAGGACAAGTGTATAAACCAAGATATGATGAATCAGACTCACGAATGACACCCTTCATATAAAACTAGTAAGACTGTGCCTCCTGAAAAACCCTCTGTAATAAGACCCTCCTACTACCGTAGGCCCTAAGGAAATAATAAGAGAAAGTGTTAGTAATAATCCCCCACTCATGTTACCCGTAAATTCTCTATGTCACTTCTCCTTCCCAATATTTAGTGTGAGCATGAACAAGAAATAGAATCAATTGCCAAACCCCCTTTGTGTTATGCTGAGTGTTTTTAGGTCGACTTCTCGTCCTAAGAACACCAGCGACTGAGTGGGGTCCTCTTTCCGGACCGGAAGTAAAGCACCCACAAAGGAACAGGACATAAAAACCAGGCAGTATACCTTAACACATCTATTGCCTTAATTTCTACACCGTTACATTATAACACTGAGTGATATTGGATATACAGGAGACAGGGACACAGAGTTAGCCTTTGACACCACGATGCACAGTTACACTTGAAACACAGTATTATACATGTACACTTATGTTATTAGTTATATATAACGATATCCGTGTTTCATCTTTATGCAAAATATATATTTAGTTAGATGCGACGGGAATGAACAAGATTAAGAGTCCGTGGGGTGAATACTACTATAATTGGACAGGGTGCAGATTGCGACACTTGATGTAGTCACTTAGTCGCGGCGGCACTTATACACAGACTTTTGATTCGCCCGCGCACCCTAGTCTCCGTTCACAGTTACTGAAAGTTCTCTTATTTAGGACTCACACAATCACTATAAGTTCTCTTATTTAGGGTTCAGGCTATTTTCTGTTCTGCCAGGTATCGGGTTCTTATAGACTAATGGTAACTGTCACTGGCTTTACGGTGGCCTTCACTTGGTCACTGTTCACTGTTATTTCCCCCTGGGTTGTTCTCGGTACAAGGGGCGTCACTATTTACCCGTGTGTCCTGGGTAGAGTTCACTCTGGAGTATGGGCATGAGGGGAAGGCCCTAGGGGGAGCCTTCCTGCAAGGGGCAATACATTACCCACAGGGGAGTCACTGCCCGGGTCCTGGTCGTCGGTGAGGTGCAGGGAGGCCCTCCTGTCTGGGGGCCTCTACCTGAGAGGAGGCCCTCGGGACTGGGGCCAAACAGCTGTAGGAGGCAGGCCTGTCGCCTCTGGCTCCGTGGGGTGAGTGAGCCTGGGTTGCCCTCGTCTGAAGGCTGCTGGTCGGGCCTGGGAGTCCTAGGACTGCAGTTGCCTGTAGGGAAAGGCGCCTACAGGGGTGGACTGCGGCACCGTTTGCTTCGGGTGTCCGACAGGAACTGAGATCTCCCAGGGGTAGGAGGTAGGGGCGGGATCAGGCCTTGCCACCACTCTGGCCAACACCTCCGGGGCAACACTCCCAGATGGTGACAATGGGCGTCCCACGCAGCCGAGAGGAAAGGGGTCGGCCGCGCAAGAGACTTCCTGTGTCGGGAGTGCTTTTAGAGCCATGAATGAAGGGCGGACAGTGGCCGCTCCTTCCCCGTCACGCACAATGGCCGTGAACGCGGTTCCGTGACTCCTAGGGCACACAGCTGAAGTGTGTACAGTGGCCGCTCCTTCCCCTGCACGTACAGTGGCCGTGCTGGCGGTGCTGCTCCCACAGGAGGAGAAGGCAGGAGAAAGGTACACGGAGTCCGTGTCTTCTTCGGTACGTACTGAAGCCGTAGCTTTGGATCTGCTTACCCTGGTACGTACTACGGCCGTAGCCGTAAGCTTACCCGCCCTACGAGAAGCAACTGAAGGGCGTACAGTGGCCGCTCCTTCCCCGTCACATACAGTGGCCGTCAACGCGGTGTTGCTTCCGTAGTAGGGAAAAGCAGGAGAGGGGTGCACAGAGGCCGCGCCCTCTCTGGTACGTACTGAGGCCATAGCCGAGGGCCTGTCTACCCTGGTACGTACTTTGGCCATAGCCGGTAGCTTATCTACCCTTAGAGAAGCAACTGAAGGGCGTACAGTGGCCGCTCCTTCCACATCACGTACAGTGGCCGTCGACGCGGTGTTCCTCTCGTAGGAGAGAAAAGCAGGAGAGGGGTGCACAGAGGCCGTGCCCTCTCCGGTACACACTAAGGCCGTAGCAGAGGGTCCCCTTACCCTGGTGTGTACTTCGGCCATAGCCGTAAGCCTGCCTGCCCTTTGGAAAGCAACTGAAGGGCATACAGTGGCCGCTCCTTCCCCATCACGTACAGTGGCCGTCGACGCAGTGTTGCTCCCATAGGAGAGAACAGCAGGAGAGGGGTGCACAGAGGCAGCGCTCTCCCCGGTGCACACTAAGGCCGTAGCGGAGGGTCCCCTTACCCTGGAGTGCACTTCTGGCCGTAGCCTTGGGCCTCCTGCCCTTGGGGTGGTAACTGAAGGGTGTACAGTGGCCGCTCCTTCCCCGTCACGTACAGTGGCCGTCGATGCAGTGTTACCTGGGACTGAATCCTGTTCAGTCCCACCCCGATTCTGGTGACGGCTGTCCCGCTCGCAAGGTCATTGCCTCTTTCCGCTCACCTGGTGTTGGGGTAGTTGCGGGGAAAAAGGACTCAGGACAGTAGTGTCCCAGTGACCTTCTTGACCTGGGTCACTAGCCCTACCGTTGTGTCCTCCTGGGGTGGTGGTGTGGTAGCAGCTTGGTGGTGGGGTTCGGGGTGGCGGGGTGGGTGGTCCGGCGGCGGGTACTTTACTTTGTTATTGGAAAATATTTAATTCAAATTATTAATATTCACCCATCCCCAGTATTACCATAACTCTGTTCTGACCCGCCGCAAGTCACTCCCTTCGCCCCCCCTCCCCCCCTCTGTGAGACTCACTCCTCGCGCCACACGCGCCCCCATATTCACTGTACACTTAATACACTAGACTTACTTGTGTTGGCATCAGTACCAGATAAGCCAGTATCCTGCGAGATACGAATATCCTAGTTAAGGTTTTATTTCCTTGCTACATATTGTGTTGTAATATCTGCTGCCTTTTGTCCTGTGTCTGTGGTAATATACGTGTAAAGGTTATTGCCTGAAGTTTTTGTGTCCTGCCTCTCTATTGCACTAAGCCCCGGTCTCGAAAGAGGACCCCGCTACACGTTAGGTGTTCTAGGACCGAGAAGTCGAGCCTATTTCACCTAGCATTACATATATATATATATATATATATATATATATATATGGTGGTGAATTGTAAGAATTATGGTAAACAGACAGATTGAGGAAAAACTGATTGAAGAGTGTGGAGGAGCAATAGGCAGATAAAGGCCAAAGTATAGAGATGCGTTGATCGTATGCCTGACACTTCTCCATATGACTGTTACCAGGTTTTTCGTATTCATAAAATTTAATGATAGAGAGAAGATTTCTGGGGGCGACAGTACTCTAATGCATATGTATAAATTTACTGACGATATGTATAACAAACGTATTTTTATACTGTATCACTAAACAATTTTAATATTATTAAAAAAAAACGTTTAGGGATCAACTGATATTCATAGTAATAATACGTCTAGATGAACGCATATTACCAACACTTGCACCACTGTTTATTAAGCCTTACAATCCCCATAAAATATACTAAACAAATTAAAATGCGTGGCTTGAAGAACAGTGCCCCCGAAGAATACCATAGTACCCCCGACGACAGGGCAAGCCAAACACAGCTTAGTATGCCCGAAGATGCGCCGACACCCCCACACGGACCCCACGGGGTAGCCGCCACCAGTCACCACCACTCCCGGCAACAGCGACATATGTCAGCCCGGGCCGTGCGCCCCTGTGTCATGTAGCCACCACGCCGCCGCCACCGTAGGAGAAGGACACTACCTTCGCGGAGTGGAATTGTTGAGCCAGCTAGGGGTGGAGTTAGAAAAAACACTCCAGACGGCGCTCCTCTGGTAGAGACGATCTATGGTCGCTCCCAAAGTGTTCCGGTAGAGACGATCTATGGTTGCTCCCAAAGTGTTCTGGTAGAGACGATCTATGGTCGCTCCCATCCTCGTGAGACGATCTATGGTCGCTCCGAAAGTGCTCCGGTAGAGACGATCTATGGTCGCTCTCATCCTCGTGAGACGATCTATGGTCGCTCCGAAAGTGCTCCGGTAGAGACGATCTATGGTCGCTCCGAAAGTGCTCCGGTAGAGACGATCTATGGTCGCTCCCAAAGTGTTCCGGTAGAGACGATCTATGGTCGCTCCCTTCCTCGTGAGACGATCTATGGTCGCTCCGAAAGTGCTCCAGTAGAGATGATCTATGGTCGCTCCCTTCCTCGTGAGACGATCTATGGTCGCTCCGAAAGTGCTCCGGTAGAGACGATCTATGGTCACTCCCATCCTCGTGAGATGATCCATGGTCGCTCCGAAAGTGATCCGGTAGAGACGATCCATGGTCGCTCCCATCCTCATGAGACGATCTATGGTCGCTCCGAGAGTGTCTCGGTAGAGACGACCTATTGTCGCTCCCTTCCTCGTGAGACGATCTACTGTTGCTCCGAGAGTGTGCAGAGAGAGGTGAGTGGAGAGACGTCCCCACGGCAGGAGACTAGAGCCCAGGCTTCCTGTCCCAGAGTGACCCAGACAGGCCTCACAGCCTCCCCTGGTCTGTGTTCCCTACGCCTGGCTCTAGAGCAGATGCACCTGATGGACCCCAGTGGAAGTCGCTGCCGCAGCCCTCCCCTGTCGGCGCCCCTAGACGCTGGAGACCGCAGCCCACAGTCTCTCTCGGTTCTCCCCAGGACACCCGGGCGTGATCTCTACGCCCCCACGACGCCGGGACTTATCACAGAGGTTCCTGGAGCTATTCGGCCCCAGTCCCGAGGGCCACACGCCTGAGCCAAGCCCGGAAGCCACGGGAAGCCCAGGACGCGAGAGGACGCCCTTACGAGTTATCCCGTGCCCTCTCGGCACGCCTCGCATTGGCGGTGCCCCTAGCCCGGCAGGATCGCCGACGACATGTTCCTGCCTATCTCCCTAATGAATACGTGTGATATTGTAGCATGAGTGATTTAGGTTAAGTGTGATTTCCCCTAATGTAAGTATTGTGCAGTGATCTCGTATAGTGAATATCGGGGTGAATAAGATCACAGTGAGAAGTTAAAGGACGAGAATGTGGAACAAGATCTGATTGACTATACGTGTGAGTGACATCCCTGTTATACAGTTAATAAGCCTGTGCCGCCGGGAGATTCCCCTATAAAGACATACCCCCATTACTGTGAAGGAATATTGTGAAAGGAAGTATTAATGGTATTCTCTCCCTCCCCCACGCTACCCATGAATCTTGTTTACCACCCTCTCTCACTCCCATATCTCAAGTAAGTGTAAATCAAGGATAAAATCAATTACCAGAGTCTTTTGGCTAGTGGAAATCATATAAACTTCACGGCTAATATCTGCCGCCCTCCAGTATTACCATAACTTTCCCCTAGCCGTCACAAGTCACTCCCCGCACCTCCCCTATCTCCTCCTAGTGAGACTCAACCCCCCTCCCGCGCCCCCGCGCGCGCCTATATTTACTGCACTCCTGATACACTATAGTAGCCGCAGCGAGAAATGAACGCTGTGGTGGGGCAGCCGGTCATCCGGGGATTCCCCCACTGTAGCCATATCTACATGTCACCGACCATAGAGGTAGGATGTCACCGACCACCGGCCACCGCTGCAGCCCCGCTCCATGATCCTTACCCTGTGTCTCTGCCTTTCTCTTTCTCTCTCAGTTTCTATATAAACTGCTGTATTTCCGAAACTAATTATGAAATTATTATGACTTTTGTTCCACACCACCACTGAGGTAAAAATCAAGGAGAGTTTTCTGTATAAAGGTTTCCCCCCCCCTTGTCTGAGGGCAGGTCAGTTCTGGCGAGTGTATAATTATAGGTCAGGCGGAGGTATCGGCAAGGCCGCACTCCCCCGCTCATATGCCACATTTAGGAGGGGGGGGAAACCTTTATACAGAAAACTCTCCTTGATTTTTACCTCAAAGGTGGTGTGGAACAAAAGTCATAATAATTTCATAATTAGTTTCGGAAATACACCAGTTTATATAAAAACCGAGAGAGAAAGAGAAAGCCAGAGACACAGGGTAAGGATCATGGAGCGGGGCTGCAGCGGTGGCCGATGGTCGGTGACATGTGGATATGGCTTCGGTGGGGGAATCCCCGGATGACCGGCTGCCCCACCACAGCGTTCATTTCTCGCTGCGGCTACTATAGGATTGTTTGTGTTGTCATTACTATCAGAGAAGCAAGTATCCTGCGAGATACACATATCCTAGATGCGGTTTTATATTGCTATGTATTGTGCTGTAATATCTGCTGACTTGTCCTGTGTCTGACTGTGGTAATATACGTGTAAAGGTTGTTGCCTAGAGTTTTTGTGTCCTGCCTCTCTTTATTGCACTAGCTCCGGTCTCGAAAGAGGACCCCGCTCCACGTTAGGTGAAATAGGAACGAGAAGTCGAGCCTAATTCCACCTAGCATTACACAAATAGTGGACAATGAACCATAGCATGAAAAACGGTGGCTTTTCCTGAAGCGTCAAAGATATTAGAAATGAAACTATATGAGCGATGTGTAAATATTCTGTTCACGTGGAGACACGACCGTAGGAACATCTACGAGGAGGATAGAAGTGGACACGTCACCGTCAATGTCTGGGGGTGGGGGTGCATCCGCGGCATGGGTGACGTCACCAGGATAGAAGGGAGTTTCACTGCTAAAAAATACATTGAAATTTTACTGGATTCACCGTGTCTCTCATTGATATAATATGTTGCTTTCTTTCTGCCATTTTACTTCCGACTTATTTCAGATATTTTTTTCTTTTTTTTTGATAGTTTCTTTGATTTCACTCCATGTTTGTCTTTCTTTTTTCTTCTCTCGATCTCTGTTGATAAGTTTATTTGGCACGTTCTGCTTCATCTTTCTTTCTTTTTGCTTTCATTTCCCTTCCTCGTTTCATGAGCTCGAGTCTTTTCTGAATACTTCAGGCTTTGGTTGTAGTAACTTTCCCTACTATCTCAGTAGATTCTCTTGGCACTTTGTTACTCTGTCATTCAACTCATCAATGTCACACTCTGCATAACATGAAGCCTGAAATCTTTCCGTTATTTCTAACTGAAAGGCTGTATTGTTTTCGTGTACTTTTATTGGGCGTATCTTTTTATTTTTATTTAACTTCTTTCTTTCACTTCTGAGAACTGAATCTAGCTGTGCAACCCACCATTCTATGGTCACTTCCTATATTTACTTAGTTAATAACCGTGACATTTATGATCATGTTATTCTTATTTGCTATTATGAAGTCGATTTCATTCTTTGTTCCTTCATTTTGACATCTCCAGGTCCATTTTCTTCCTGGTCTTTTGTGAAAGAATGTGTTCATGATTCTCATGTAATACATTTCAGCAAACTTTACACCATGCCTCCTGTTTCGTTCCTTTCTCCCACTCCACATTTTTCCATACATGCTTCTCCATTTTACGATTTCCCAAATTTTGCATTCAAGTATCCCATGAGTATTGTAGCCTATATCTGGTCTTTTCTTCTTCCATAATCTGGGAAATGTTGTAATAGAATGTTTCTATTTCTTCATCTGAGGTTTGAGAAGTAGGTGTATTAGCCTACTTGCATTAGGCCTACTTGCAGGTGTATTTTTTATATAATCTAATTACAATCCATGTTGCTTTGTCAGATACAGTGCTGGATTTACCAGTGCTGTCTACAAGATATATGTTAATTAGAAACCGTACACCACAAACTCTATCATTTTGCCTTCCTTTGTAATAAAATAGGTGGTTGCTGTCTCGGAGCTGATTCACTTTTTCTCCTTTTCTTTGGATCGCACACAAACCTATATATCTGTATGTATCTGTCAATATATTTATCTATCTATTATCTATCTATCTAAACAGTATATCATCATCATCAGCCGTTTGAGTGTCCACTGCAGAACCGCCCTATCCCGACTAAAGTGGGAACGGTACAGCCTATGTGTCTACCAAGTGGCTTATAGGCTGTCTGGAAGAGGTTCAGTGTAGAGTGAGAAGTGCTTGTAAGTGTGATTGTAATGTCGGAGTGGCTTTGGATGTGCATGTAGTCCGTGAACCAAGTGTAATCGGCCCGCGCAAGCCTACTGGGTGCAAGCGTACTTTATTGTATGCGACACTGGCTCAACCGCAACACCCCTTATGTCCGCCAGGGCAGTACATGGCCGGGTGAACACTCCCAAATTTTATTACCCTGGCGGGACGCGAACCCTGGTTCTCCCACGTACGAAAACGCACACTTTACCACAGTACCACAGAGGCTCCATATATATATATATATATATATATATATATATATATATATATATATATATATATATATATATATATATATATATGTGTGTGTGTGTGTGTGTGTGTGTGTATCATCCTCATCCTCATCATCAGTCATTGCAAGCCCACTGCTGAACAAAGGCTTCCCACAACCCACTCCACGAATTTCTTGACTGAGCCAATCTCTGCCACGTTCTGCCTGCCAACTTGTCTAACTCATCTCACCACCTCCTGTCTGGCTTTTTTTCTGCTGTTCTTACAATCTCCTGGAGTCCAGTCAGTCACTGTCTTCCTCCATCGGTTATCCCTGACTCTTGCTACATGACCCACCCACCTCCATTTTTTTTTTTTTTTTTTTTTTTTTTATCACTTCTGTAATGTCGTTGACTTAATCTGGTCTCACATCGAAGCTGATCTTTTTCTGTCTTTTAAAGATATTCCCAACACTGACCTTTCTATTGTTTTTCGTGAGAGAATTAGTTGATTTTCTATCGATTTCTTTTTTTTCAGTTTCCCGGTCTCACAACCGTACGTCATAGCTGGAATTATACATGCGTTATATACTTTTCGTTTCATACATATTGGGAAGGTACTTTTCATGATGTCTCTACGTTTACCAAAAGCGTTCCCTCAAACTGCAATACGTCATTTAATTTCGTTTTCATGGTCTTAAGTTAGTTTTAGTGATTGCCCAAAGTAATTGTTTGCCCAAAGTAATTTAGTGTTTGTTCAAAGTATGTGGTAGGAAAGAGTCTCCTTCGTTTTTAGTGAACTTAACCCTCCAGTCTGACTATACGTGACCATCACCTGAGCTGGAAGGAGTTGAAGATCTTTATGTAGTTAGAATAATCGCTATCTAGTTCGATCCCTTTAACACGGCCTAACCTCTTCCAATGAACCTTTTCAAGATTCTTCTCTTATACTTTAACCTTTCTTAATATTGTTGCCCATCTTGAAGGGTGAGTTGTAGCAACAGATTAACACTCGAATATGACGCTAGTCACAAAGAAGTGCTGTTAAAATGACCTGAGCATTGTCTTCTTGTGCCACTTTAGGAACATGAAATAAAACTGCAAGAGGACGAAAATCTGGGCCAGATTAAGGTGAAAATGTATCGTATTCTGATCAGGCCTCGTATGCCCGGCAGTTGAGGAAGCTTCTTAATACCTCTTCCTTAGCTACTTATTTTTGGATATGGCTGGTAAATATCCTTTTGTACGCTATTTATGCAGCATATGATGATACTTGAAGGATTTATAGGCTATAACACGGAGAAGGATAATAAGGTGTAATAAATGAAATAAATCACTTAGGAAAAGGTGTAAGGGATCTTCCTCAACCGACGAGAATACGTACCCTTTGTACATTATTTATGCAGATTATGGCGATATTGGAAGGATTTATATAACCCGGAGAAGGAAAGAAGGGTGTCTATCTATCTATCTATTGTCAGACGCCACAATTCTGCATGGGGCGGCCACAAACAAATCGCCCCCATGTCGCCCTGTCCCCCGCCCATTCACCGCTCTCCCCCCAACTCACACCCATCCTCTCTCATATACCTTTTCCACTCTATCCCTCCATCCCATCCTCGGCCTCCCCCTCCACTCTCACCCTTCACTTCACTCACATACACTCTCCTCGTTAGTCTCTCGCTCTCCATAAAATGCCCGCCGCCGGACCACCCACTCATCCACCCCCCACCCAACCACCGGGCCGCTACCACACCACCACCCCAGGAGGACACAACGGTGGGGCTAGTGACCCAGGTCAAGAGGGTCACCGGGACACTACTGTCCTGAGTCCCTTTTCCCCGCAACTACCCCGACACCAGGTGACCGGAAAACGTCGACGACCTTGCGGGCGGGACAACCATCGCCAGAATTGGGGTGGGACTGAACAAGTTTCAGTCCCAAGTAACGTCTTGGCGACAGCCATTGTTACAACCTCAAGGGCAGGAGGCCCAAGGCTACGGCCAGAAGTGTGCACCAGGGCGGTTGGGCCCTTAGCCACTCCAAGGGCAAGAGGCCCAAGGCTACGGCCAGAAGTGTGCACCAGGGCAGCTGGGCCCTTAGCCACTCCAAGGGCAAGAAGCCCAAGGCTACGGCCAGAAGTGTGCACCAGGGTGGCTGGGCCCTTAGCCACTACAGGGGCAAGAGACCCAAGGCTACGGCCAGAAGTGTGCACCAGGGTGGCTGGGCCCTTAGCCACTCCAAGGGCAGGAGGCCCAAGACTACAGCCAGAGGTGGGCACCAGGGTGAGAGGACCCTTAGCCACGGCTGTAGCATACTCAGGAGGGAGAGTCGCCTCTGTGCTTCCCTCTCCACGTGTTGGAGAGGACATGGACTCCGTGAATCCTTCTCCTACCTCGTCCCCCTGTGGGAACCCTTTGTCACCATCCGGGAGTGTTGCCCCGGAGGTGTCGCCAGAGTGATGGCAAAGCCCGAAACCGGGCCTACCTCCCATGCTTGGGAAATCTCTGTTCCTTCCAGACACCAGACGGAGACGAGGCCGCAGCCCAACCCTGTCAGCGCCTCTCCCAGCAGACGACCGCAACCCCAGGACCCCCAGGCATGACCAGCAGACTCCGGACGAGGGTAAACCAGGCTCCCTCACCCCGTGGAGCCGTAGACGACAGGCCCGCCTCCTCCAGCTGTTTGGCCCCAGTCCTGAGGGCCACCTCTCAGGTTGAGGCCCCCAGACAGCAGGGCCTCCCTGCACCCCACCAACGAGGCCCCAATATGAGGGCCTCCTCTCAGGTCGAGGCCCCCAGACAGGAGGGCCTCCCTGCACCTCACCGACGACCAGGACCCGGGCAGTGACTCCCCTGCGGGTAGTGTGTTGCCCCTTGCAGGCAGAGTCCCCCTAGGGCCCTCTCTTTATGCCCCGACGACAGAGTGTACCTCACCCAGGAAACACGGGTAAATAAGTGAGCCCCTCGTACCGAGAACAAACCAGGGGAAAGAACAGTGAACAGTGACCGAGTAAAGACCAGTGTAAAACCAGTGACAGTTGCTATTAGTCTAAAAGAACTCAATACCCGGCAGAACAGAAAATTACTTGAACCCCCAGTAAGAGAATTTAGAGTAATTGTACGAGCCCCTAAGTAAAAGAACTTTCAGTGACTGTGAATGGAGACTAGGGTGCGCGGGAGAATCAAAAGACAGTGTGAAGTGCTGCCGTGACTAAGTGACTGCGTCAAGTGTCATCACCCTGTCTTATTTATAGTAGTATTTCCCCCATGGACTCTTAATCTGGTTTATTCCCCTTGTTTCCAATTGAGTATATGTTTTGCCTTCAAGTGAAATACGAGTATCTACATATATATTTCAGGACATTAGTGTACATACATTATATCGTGTATCAAGTGTAACTGTATCTTGTGGTGTCGAGGTCTAACTCTGTGTCCCTGTCTCCTGTATCTCAAATATCATTCTGTGTTATATTGTAACGGTGTAGAATTAAGGCAATAGATGTGTTAAGGTATACTGCCTGGTTTTTATGTCCTGTTCCTTTGTTGGTGCTTTACTTCCGGTCTGGAAAGAAGACCCCGCTCAGTTGCTAGTGTTTTTAGGACGAGAAATCGACCTAAAAACACTCAGCATAACACTGGTGGCAAGCAGTGGTTCTGGATCCGAGTAAAAGCACGGAGGAACGAAAAAGCGAAACTTGCACAATGGCAGCCAAACCGCACATTCAGTTGCCAAAATTCAACCCGGACCAATGTGACATTGATGTGTATTTAGATATGGTTAAACCCCTCTTAGACATAGGGTTCGACTCGGACAAAGAAAAAATTGCAGTCACATTACCTAACCTGGGCAAAATAATCGCCACTGCCGCACCAAAAATCGTCCCAGAACTGACATGGGACCAATTCTTACAAATTGTGAGACAGGCTTTCATGCCTTCCATGGGCAGAGTTGTCGCTCTCTCTCAACTTGAAGCCCTCACCTGCGACGGTAACCTAGACGACACTTTTGTCCAGGCTCGGTGCCTCATCAGCGCCGCTTATCCTGAGGCAGCCACAAATACTCGGGATATTCACACATTTAATGACCTGCTGAGATTTCTCCCTAGCACAATCAGGGAGCATTTCTCCATCTATGATCCCTCAGGGGACATGGACTTGGACCTGCAACTCGTCAGACGCCACCTCGCCGCCCGTCCCATACCACAACCTCTTCACGCGGTGACAAGATTCCCCACAAACCAGAACCCCCCACCAAAACCAGAACCGCCGCCTCACCAATCACCCATGGAGCCGCCTCCTACTGTGTCCAGGGCTTACCCACAGAAGAAACTCCCAAACCCCAGGGAGTAAGGCAACTTCATTACCATTAATCCTTGGGAGTTCACGGCCTGCAGTCGCACCTGCCCCCTGCACGACATAAGAGAGCAGCTCAAGGCAAGCAGGCGCAGGAACTTTCACCAAGGGCGTAAGAAGGTCTCCTTGGACGACGATGCCCCGGAAGACGACGCACCGCCACTAGCCTACCCAGGACCAGACGACGAGGAACACGACGACCACAGCCAACCTCAGCAGATGGATTTTTAGGCCCGCCCCCGCACCTCCCCACGGTGGCGGGGGCCACCTCACACAACTACAGACCCCTAGTCTATGACAAGATTTGGCTGAACAGGGTCAAGGCGAGACTACTGGTAGACACGGGAGCAGCCAGGTCATGCCTCTACTCCCACTTCTACTCCCGCCACACCTCGGTTTTCGGCCCTCTCCTCCCCACCTCAGCCAACCTCGTAGATGCGGGGGATGGCCCCCTACCCATCCGTGGGGAAACCAGGGCCCTTCGAACCAGCACTCACTAACGAGTGTCCACCAACCACCCCTTCATCATATTTGATTCCACATGCAATCAATATGATGGATACCTTGGGCCGGACCTCCTCCAAAAACTCCACACAACCATCACTTGTTATCAGCGTCGCCTCCACTTCAGTTCAGCCCGTCCCAACCAAGCATCCATCAACAAAGGAAAAAAAAAATCTAAAAGAAAAACGAAAAACAACACCACCTCCCCCACACCACCCCCACACACACACTCCCCGGACACTTACCTGCCCCAACCCACCTGTACATGTAACCCCACCCCGACCTCACTCAATGCCTCACTTCATCCCCCTCCATCCCATCCCCCACTCCACTTCTCCTGCCCCCCTCTCCATCTTTCCTTGCCACTATTGCTTCCACAATCACCATTTCACCCCACCACGAAGCTTGGGTGAAACTCAACAGACCCTCAGGTACCTCCGTCCTTTTCTCACCATCCATACCCACCGGACCCCTCTCATCCTGTTTAGTGTCCCCCACCTTCCTCCCCCCCCACGCCCAAGAAATCCGTATCGCAAACCTCGCCACAACACCACTAACTCTACCGCAAGGACTCATCATTGGCGACATGGAAGAAACTGAACCATGCCAAGCACCACCCCCCAATCACCCCACTCTCCCCGACCTACCATCACATCTCTCCACTTCCCAAACCAACAGCCTCCGACAACTACTCCTGGACTTTCAGGACCTATTCTCCTCCGGCCCAACAGACTTTGGCCACACTACTTATCTCAGCCACGAGACATACTACCGGACCTCCCATTCGCCAACCATAACGCCGAAAAAATCCAAAACAATGGGCAGAAGAAGACCGGCAGGTCCAGGATATGCTTGATGCCGGTGTCATCTCCAACTCCACTAGCCCGTGGTCCTCACCTGTTGTACTCGTGCGAAAAAAAGACGGAACCATGCGTTTCTGCGTCGATTACTGCAGAGTGAACGACGTTACGATCAAAGACGCTACATCCCTACCCAGGATCAACAACTCTCTTGACTCCCTGCACGGATCGACATGGTTCTCCACCCTAGACCTGCAATCAGGCTATTGGCAGGTCCCCATCCACCCAGACGACAAGCACAAGATCGCCTTCTCAACATCGAACGGGAAGCACTACGAATTTAATGTCCTTCCCTTCGGACTCTGCAACGCCCCCACCACATTTTCCCGCCTCATGGAATCTGTTCTGAGTGGGCTAACTTGGGAAATCTGTTTGGCCTACCTGGATGATGTCATCGTCTTCAGCCACACCTGGGCCGACCACCTCCACCGCCTCAAACAGGTGTTCCAATGCTTACACCAGGCCGGGCTCAAACTCAAGCCCACAAAGTGTGTTTTGGCCGAACGATCAGTCTCCTTCCTTGGACACTTGATCAATGCAGAAGGCATCTCTCCTGACCCCAACAAGCTAAATGCAATCTCCGACATCACCCTACCTCGTGATGTACACGAAACCAGAGCCTTCCTAAGCCTAACCTCATATTACTGGCGTTTCGTAAAAGGCTTTGCAGACATCGCCAAACCTTTACACGACCTGACAAAGAAAGGCTAACCATTCATAAAATGCCTGCCGTGCCCGCCGCCGGACCTCCCACCTCACCACCCCCCACACCACCACCGAGCCGCCACCCCACCACCACCCCAGGAGGACACACCGGTGAGTTCAGTGACCTCGGTCAAGAGGGTCATCAGGGCATCACGGTCCTAGGTCCCTATTCCCCACAAGTGCCCCAACCCCAGGTGATCAGGGGAAGTGAACTACTGTGCGGGCGGAGCAGTGATCGACAGAATAGGGGTGGGACTGAACCAAATTCAGTCCCAGGTAACACCGTATTGACGGCTTTGTTACACCCTCTAGGGCAGGAGGCCCAAGGCTACGGCCTAATAAAAAGTAAAAAGGGGAAAGCGACCCCAGGCTACGGCCTAATAGAAAGTGTGAAGGGTAAAGCGACCCCAGGCTCCGGCCTTAACACACTAGGGAGAGAGAGTTGCCCCAGTGCATCACTCTCTTGCTGTTCTCCCCTTCAGGAGCAACATCCTGTGGACGGTCCCAAGCCGCAGCGTGAGGGTGACCCCATTTGCCCGGCAGATGTTCCTGTTGGGGCCGATCGGCTCCCGGCTACGGGCAGAGTACGGATCAGGGTAAAGAGCCCCTGCTACCGTACGTGTAGCACTTCCCTATTACGGAAGCAACACCCCATGGACGGTCCCAAGCCGCAGCGTGAGGGCGACCCCGTTCGTCCGACAGTTGTTTTTCGTACGGGTAGACACTCGGCTCCGGCCGGGGCACGTACCAGGGTAGAGAATCCCCTGAAGGTAGACTCAATCCGTATTGGAGAGAGTGTGGCCTCTGTGCCCCTCACTCCGGCTTGTCTCCTACTACGGGAACAACACCACGCCGGCAGTCCCAAGCCGCGGCGAAAGGGCGACCCCATTCACCCTATAGGTGTCCCCCATATGCCGGGCAAGTTCACGGCTACAGCCAGAGTGTGTGACAGGGGAAAGCGACCCCAGGCTCTGGCCTCCAGACACACCCGAGAGGACACGGGCAACGTGAGTCCTCCTCTGGCCTCTTTCCCTTCGGGGAGCCCTTCGTCACCACCCGGGAATATAGCCCCGGAGGAGACACTAGAGTGGTGGCAAGGCCCGATATCGGGCTTACCGCCCACACCCAGGAGTTCCTTGTTCCTGTCCGAGCCCCGTAGGAGATGCTGCCACAGTCCAGTCCTGACGGCGCCTCTCCCCCTTGGTGCCTGCAGTCCCAGGACGCCCAGGCTAGACTCTCCAACTCCCGACAAAGGTGATTCAGGCTCCCTCACTCCCCGGAGTCGGAAGAAGCAGGCCCGAATACTCCGGCTGTTTGGCCCCAGTCCCGAGGGCCACCTATCAGGTTGAGGCCCCCAGACCAAAGGGCCTCCCTGCACCCCACCGGCGCGGCCCTAGTACGAGGGCCGCCTCCCAGGTCGAGGCCCCCAGATGGGAGAGCCTCTCTGCACCCCACCTACGAGTGCAATTTAAAGTGACTATTACCCAGGAAACAGGGAAAACAGTGACAGTGACTCCGCAAGAAACCGTAGTCAATAGTGGCCCATCAGAACTCAATGCTAACAGGGCAGAAAGTGAACTTTGTGAATTATCCTAGTCCCTCCCCATATAAGAGAATCAGAGAGTTTTCTATGAACATTGAGGTAAGGGTGCAGGCGAGTCAAAAGCTAAGTGTACGTGTCTCCGTGACAAGGTGACAGAGTCGAGTGTCGCTGTCCGCACCCTACCTCTTTTATAGTAATATTCCCAAACCAGACTCTCAACCATGTTTATTCCTAAAGTGAACAATCCCATTTATATACTGCCTCCAAGTGACATGTAAACCCTATTATAGGAAACTCACAGTCTCCCTGTGTGATTATTGTAGTGTGTATGATTACTCTGTGGAGCCAAGTGTTAACTCTGTATCTCTGTGTCCCTGTATCTTGAATATCATTCTATGTGTATTGTTACGAGTAGGATCTAGGTAATAGATGTGTTAAGGTATACTGCCTGGTTTTTATGCCCTGTTCCTTTGTTAGTGCTTTACTTCCGGTCTAGAAAGAGGACCCTGCTTCAGTAGCTAGTGTTTTTACGACGAGAGGTCTCCTTAAAAACACAGCATTACACTGGTGGCAAGCGGTGGTTCTGGATCCGAGTAAAAGCACGAAGGAACGAAGAAAGGAAACTTGCACAATGGCAGCCAAACCGCACATCCAGTTACCGAGATTCAACCCGGACCAGTGCGACATAGAAGTATATTTAGATATGGTCAAACCCCTCCTAGACATAGGGTTCGACTCAGACAGAGAAACGATTGCAGTCACACTACCTAACCTGGGAAAAATAATCACTACTGTTGCACCAAAAATCGTCCCAGAACTGTCATGGGATCAGTTCTCACAAATAGTGAGACAGGCTTTTACGCCATCAATAGGCAGAGTTGTCGCTCTCTCTCAACTCGACGCCCTCACCTACGACGGGAACCTGGATGATACATTCATCCAGGCTCGGCGCCTTGTCAGCGCTGCCTATCCCGAGGGACCTACAAATACCCGGGATATACGTACATTTAATGCTCTATTGAGGATTCTCCCTAGCACAGTGAGGGAGCACTTCTCAATCTACGACCCCTCAGGGGACATGGAAAACGACATGCAACTCGTCCGACGTCTTCTCGCCGCCCGCCCCACACCACAGCCACTCCACGCGGTGACACGTTTCCCGACAAAACAAAACCCTCCATCCAAACCTAAGCTGCCGCCTCACCAGCCAACTACAGAGCCGTCTCCCACTGTGCCTAGAGCTTACCCGCAGAAGAAATGCCCAAACCCCAGGGAACAAGGAAACCTCATCACAATAAATCCCTGGGAGTTCACGGCTTGCAGTCGCACCTGCCCCTTGCACGACATAAGGGAACAGCTAAAGGCTAGCAGGCGCAGAAACTTTCACCAAGGGTACAAGAAAGTCTCCTCCCTAGACGCTGCCCCCCCGGAAGACGACGCACCACCAACACACTGCTTGGGAACGGACGACGACGACCAAGACGACACCACTCCGCAACAGATGGATTTTTAGGCCCGCCCCCGCACCTCCCCACGGTGGCGGGGGCCACCTCACATAACTACAGACCCCCAGTCTACAACAAGATTTGGCTGAACGGGGTCAAGGCACAACTACTGGTGGATGCGGTAGCAGCCAGATCGTGCCTCTACTCCCACTTCTACTCCCGCCACACCGCTGCATTCGGCCCTCTTCTCCCCACCTCAGCCAACCTCGTCGACGCGGGGGACGGCCCCCTGCCTATCCGTGGGGAAACACGGGCCCTTCAAACCCACACCCACCAACAAATATCCACTAGCCACCCGTTCATCATATTCAACTCGACATGCGATCAATATGATGGATATCTCGGGCTGACCTGCTCCAGAAACTCCACGCCACCATTGACTGTCATCAGCGCCGCCTCCACTTCAGTCCAGCCCATCCCAACCAAGCATCAATCAACAAAAAGAAAAAAAAAAACATCGAAGAAAAATCAGGAACACCACCCCTCACACACCACACAAACACACACTACCATCAAACACTCACCTGTCCCAAATCACTCATACACCTGACCCCAACCCAACCTCTCACACTGCCTCACCCCATCCACCCCCATCACTACCCCCCACCACACATCATCTGGACCCCTCCCCATCTTTTCCTGCCACTATCGCCTCCTCAATCACCATTCCACCCCACCACGAAGCTTGGGTAAAGCTGAACAAACCTTCACATACCTCCATCCTCTTCTCACCATCCATCCCCACCGGACCACTCTCCTCCTGTTTAGTAAGCCCCACCTTCCTCCCCCCACATGCCCATGAAATCCGTATCGCCAACCTCGCCACAACCACACTAACCCTACCAAGAGGACTCATCATCGGCGACACAGAAGAAGCCGAACCATGCCAAGCATCACCCCCAGACCATCCCACTCTCCCTGACCTACCATCACACCTATCCCCTGCCCAAACCAACAGCCTCCGACAACTCCTCCTGGACTTTCAGGACCTATTCTCCTCCGCCCCAACCGACCTTGGCCATACCACCTATCTCAGCCATGAGATACACACGACCGGACCTGCAATTCGCCAACCATCACGACGAAAGAATCCAAAGCAACGGGCAGAAGAAGACCGGCAGGTCCAGGATATGCTAGATGCCGGCGTGATCTCAAACTCCACTAGCCCATGGTCCTCACCAGTGGTACTCGTACGAAAAAAAGATGGGACAATGCGCTTTTGCATGGACTAACGCCGAGTCAACGACGTCACAGTCAAAGATGCAACGCCCCTACCCCGAATCAACGACTCACTGGACTCCTTACATGGCTCGACGTGGTTCTCCACCCTAGACCTACAATCGGGGTATTGGCAAGTCCCTGTACACCCCGACGACAAACACAAAACCGCCTTCTCAACATCAAATGGGAAGCATTATGAATTCAACGTTCTTCCTTTCGGACTCTGCAACGCCCCTGCCACATTCTCCCGTCTGATGGAGTCAGTTCTCAGTGGACTAACCTGGGAGACTTGTTTGGCATATCTTGACGACGTCATTGTCTTCAGTCGTACCTGGGCCGACCACCTCCACCGCCTCAAACAAGTGTTCCACCGCATACGCCAAACAGGGCTAAAATTAAAACCAACAAAGTGCGTCTTGGCCGAGAGATCTGTTTCTTTCCTGGGACACCTAATTAACGCCAAAGGTATCTCACCAGACCCAGATAAACTACGTGCCATCGCCGACATCCCCCTACCTCGTGACGTACATGAAACCAGAGCCTTCCTAGGCTTAACATCATACTATAGGCGGTTCATCAAGGATTTGCTGATATAGCCAAACCCCTACACGACCTAACAAAAAAGGGCGAGCCGTTCGTGTGGACCGAACCAAGGAAAACTACATTTACCACCCTCAAGTCCAAATTAACCTCTGCCCCATTAGTCGCTTTCCCAGACTACAACCTCCCATTCCGCCTGTATACTGACGTATCGCTCATCGCCATAGGGGCTGTCCTTGCACAAGTGCAAGATGGGCAGGAGCACATCATCGTTTGTGCCAGCCGCACCCTGAATCCTGCAGAACGGAACTACGCGGCCACCAAACGCGAGTGCCTGGGGATCATCTGATCCCTAGAATACTTCCGTTCCTACATCTCAGGCACCCATGTGATAGTCATTACAGATCACCAATCCCTGCAATGGCTACGGCAATCAAACACCACCAATGTGCAACTGATATGGCAGCGAGAAACACTCGAAGAGTATGATTTCGAAATTGCATACTGATCAGGCAAACTCCACACAAACGCCAATGCCCTGTCCTGTCTTCCAATCAATGCCATCTCGACAGAGCCAGACCTGGTCCAAATGTGGCACAACAAACAACGCCCTACCTGGATCCCACCGAACACATTCGCTAAACTCCATCCACACGGCGAACACCTGTTCGACCCAAACGGATACATCGTCCTAAGCCCCACCACTGCCCACGACACCATGCTCCACCTCCATGCCCATAACGGCATCCACCTGGGAACAAAGAAACTGCTACAAGTCTTTACCGACATGTACTGGACCCCTAATCCATCCACCATCGCCAAGAAAATCATACAGTCATGTCGAGCCTGTGCTTTAGGAAAGGACATCACCCGAACACCAGGCCCTACAGGAAAATTAACAGCACAAAATCCATGGCAACTACTCTCCTTAGACGTCATCGGCCCTCTCACACCCAAAGCAGGATACAAGTACATCATCACCTTCGTGGATGTATATTCAAAGTTTATCATCGCATGCCCCGCCAAAGATCACAGTGCAGTATCAGTTGCCGATGCCCTCACCCGACATGTATTCCCTTATTTTGGTATTCCACAAGCACTGCACTCAGATAATGCTCCAGAATTTACGGGAAAAGTCTGGGAAGAACTAGCAAATATATTCGGATACCACATCTCCCACTCATCCCCCTACTGGCCCCAGGGTAACAGCATCTGCAAGAGAAGCCATCACTCCCTTATGAACCAGGTCTGCACACGCATTATGCAAACAGGAAACGAAGACTGGCCTGCCCACGTCAAGATCATCCAATGGGGCTTAAATACATGCCCACGAGAAGACGGAATAACTCCACATGAAAGAGTTTTTGGGGAATCGCCACTACTCCTACCACTCCGCCACCACCTACAGCCACCCACCCCACCCTCCACTACCGACCCTCTCCACCACCTCAAACGCCGCCTCCACCATCTGCATTCACAACAAGACCTACCACCCAACATAACCCACTCCAACCCATACAAACCTGGTCAGTCCGTAGTCGTCGCAAACCTACCTACCCCACCCAAAACCTCCCCCTGATTCAACGGACCTTACAAAATTGTGCGAGTACCCAACCCATACCAAGTCATTATAGATCAACAGGGACAGCACCGCACATACAGGAATCACCATGTGCGGCCCTTCCACCCACCCGACACTGACCACCCCCGCGCTAGGCCTATCTGCATCCCTGCCCGCACACCTGTCCACCCCGACCTTTCTCAGAATCACCCCCCAGACTCCTACTCCTACTCCTTTTCACCCCCTTCCTCAAACTCACCAACAACCAGCCCACCCCCCGACACACCACCACCACAGGCCGAAACCACCACCACTTCACAACCTGCAACTCACCCACCTAACGCCCATCCACCCACCACCTCCCAACCCACTCCGCCCATGCTGCCCAAACCACCACCACCGCCCCCCCCTCCCGAAAACCGCACCACTCACCACCCCACCACCTCCACACCCACCACCACCCTCCCTCATGACCACTCTCATTATTATACGCGCCACACCGCGGCCCCCAGCCATCCCCCCCCCCAGCCCCCGCACACCCTCACCACCACCACGCACACAACCACCATCGCCACCCACACCCACCATCACTACTACCACCACCAGATCAGGACGCCTCTCACGCCCACCCGTGAGGTACACCCCAACACATCCACCCATCGCACACCCATCCCAAAACCCACCCCCTCCACACACCCCCCCAAACACCTCCCCCATAACCCTCCCCCTCCACCAAGCACGATGGAATTTTCCCAATTCCCAATTCCCCAAAGGACGACGCTCCTCCCACCGAATTAGTCCCAATAAAACCACCAACCTCCCGTCACTCTCCAGCATTCAAATTTCATCTCTCCACCAGGCACCATTCCCCGAGATGAAGGTGACGAAAGTCCATTGGAAACCCTACAACCGCCCACCATCCAGAATCAGGGGCACCTACCACCTGCTCCACCTCTTACGCCAGACCAACCATCCGTCCTCCCTCCACCTCACACTCAACCCCCATCAAGAGCCCAACGCATTCACCACCCACTGGGTCAGCCTCACCCAACACCTTACCCCGGCCCACCAGACATCCACCTCCACCACCTACCACCTCCAGTCATGGGGCCGTGACTTCAACAACGTGGAGGGTGGTAAAATGCTCGCCGTGCCTGCCGCCGGACCTCCCACCTCACCACCCCCCACACCACCATTGAGCCGCCACCCCACCACCACCCCAGGAGGACACACCGATGAGTTCAGTGACCTCGATCAAGAGGGTCATCAGGGCATCACGGTCCTAGGTCCCTATTCCCCGCAAGTGCCCCAACCCCAGGTGATCAGGGGAAGTGAACTACTGTGCGGGCGGAGCAGTGATCGACAGAATAGGGGTGGGACTGAACCAAATTCAGTCCCAGGTAACACCGTATTGAAGGCTTTGTTACACCCTCTAGGGCAGGAGGCCCAAGGGCAAGAGGCCCAAGGCTACGACCTAATAAAAAGTAAAAAGGGGAAAGCGACCCCAGGCTACGGCCTAATAGAAAGTGTGAAGGGTAAAGCAACCCCAGGCTCCGGCCTTAACACACTAGGGAGAGAGAGTTGCCCCAGTGCATCACTCTCTTGCTGTTCTCCCCTCCAGGAGCAACATCCTGTGGACGGTCCCAAGCCGCAGCGTGAGGGCGACCCCGTTTGCCCGGCAGATGTTCCTGTTGGGGCCGATCGGCTTCCAGCTACAGCCAGAGTACGGATCAGGGTAAAGAGCCCCTGCTACCGTACGTGTAGCACTTCCCTATTACGGAAGCAACACCCCGTGGACAGTCCCAAGCCGCAGCGTGAGGGCGACCCCATTCGTCCGACAGTTGTTTTTCGTACGGGTAGACACTCGGCTCCGGCCGGGGCACGTACCAGGGTAGAGAATCCCCTGAAGGTAGACTCAATCCGTATTGGAGAGAGTGTGGCCTCTGTGCCCCTCACTCCGGCTTGTGTCCTACTACGGGAACAACACCACGCCGGCGGTCCCAAGCCGCGGTGAAAGGGCGACCCCGTTCACCCCATAGGTGTCCCCCATATGCCGGGCAAGTTCACGGCTACAGCCAGAGTGTGTGACAGGGGAAAGCGACCCCAGGCTCCGGCCTCCAGACACACCCGAGAGGACACGGGCAACGTGAGTCCTCCTCTGGCCTCTTTCCCTTCAGGGAACCCTTCATCACCACCCGGGAATATAGCCCCGGAGGAGACACTAGAGTGGTGGCAAGACCCGATATCGGGCTTACCGCCCACACCCAGGAGTTCCTTGTTCCTGTCCGAGCCCCATAGGAGATGCTGCCGCAGTCCAATCCTGACGGCGCCTCTCCCCCTTGGTGCCCGCAGTCCCAGGACGCCCAGGCTAGACTCTCCCACTCCCAACGAAGGTGATTTGGACTCCCTCACTCCCCGGAGTCGGAAGAAGCAGGCCCGAATACTCCGGCTGTTTGGCCCCAGTCCCGAGGGCCACCTACCAGGTCGAGGCCCCCAGACCAAAGGGCCTCCCTGCACCCCACCAGCGCGGCCCTAGTATGAGGGCCGCCTCCCAGGTCGAGGCCCCCAGACAGGAGAACCTCCCTGCACCCCACCTACGAGTGCAATTTAAAGTGACTATTACCCAGGAAACAGGGAAAACAGTGACAGTGACTCCGCAAGAAACCGTAGTCAATAGTGGCCCATCAGAACTCAATGCTAACAGGGCAGAAAGTGAACTTTGTGAATTATCCTAGTCCCTCCCCATATAAGAGAATCAGAGAGTTTTCTATGAACATCGAGGTAAGGGCGCAGGCGAGTCAAAAGCTAAGTGTACGTGTCTCCGTGACAAGGTGACAGTCGAGTGTCGCTGTCCGCACCCTACCTCTTTTATAGTAATATTCCCAAACCAGACTCTCAACCTTGTTTATTCCTAAAGTGAACAATCCCATTTATATACTGCCTCCAAGTGACATGTAAACCCTATTATAGGAAACTCACAATCTCCCTGTGTGATTATTGTAGTGTGTATGATTACTCTGTGGAACCAAGTGTTAACTCTGTATCTTTGTGTCCCTGTATCTTGAATATCATTCTATGTGTATTGTTACGAGTAGGATCTAGGTAATAGATGTGTTAAGGTATACTGCCTGGTTTTTATGTCCTGTTCCTTTGTTAGTGCTTTACTTCCGGTCTAGAAAGAGGACCCTGCTTCAGTAGCTAGTGTTTTTGCGATGAGAAGTCGCCTTAAAAACACAGCATTACAATTCATATGGACAGAACCAAGAAAAATCGCATTCACCACCCTCAAGTCCAAGAGACCTCCGCCCCCGTCGTCGCATTCCCAGATTACAACCTCCCCTTCCGTCTATATACCGATGTCTCACTCATCGCCATAGGGGCTGTCCTTGCCCAAATACAAGACGGCCGCGAACATATCATCGCCTGTGCCAGCTGCACCCTAAATCCTGCTGAAAGGAATTACGCGGCCACCAAACGCTAGTGCCTCGGAATTATCTGGTCCCTCGATTACTTCCGTTCATATATCTCAGGCACCCACGTGATTATCATTACTGACCACCGATCCCTACAGTGGTTACGCCAGTCCAACACCACCAACGCACAACTCATATGATGGTGAGAAGCACTCGAGGAGTATGACTTTGAAATATCACACCGACCAGGCAAGCTCCACACAAACGCCGATGCCCTTTCCCGTCTACCCATCAATGCCATTTCCGCAGAACCAGACCTTATCCAAACGTGGCACAATAAACAACGCCCTACCTGGATCCCGCCGAGCACGTTCGCCAAACTCCACCTTCACGGCAAGCACCTGTTCGACCCCAATGGCCACATCCTCCTAAGCCCCACCACCGCCCACGACATTATGCTGCACCTTCACGCCAACATTGGCATCCACCTGGGGACTAAGAAACTCGTACAAGTCTTCAGTGATATGTGCTGGACACCGAACCCATCCACCATTGCCAAGAACATCATACAATCTTGCCACACCCGTGCTTTGGGGAAGGACATCACTCGCACACCCAGCCCTTCAGGAAAACTAACAGCACAGAAACCTTGGCAATTGCTTTCCCTCGACGTCGTCAGCCCCCTCATGCCCAAAACAGGGTACAAATACATCATCACATTCGTGGATGTGTATTCAAAGTTCATCATCGCATGCCCTGCCAAAGATCATAGCGCAGTATCTGTTGCCGACGCCTTAACTCGCCACGTCTTCCCATATTTTGGCATTCCCCAAGCACTGCACTCGGATAATGCCCCAGAATTCAAGGGCAAAGTCTGGGAAGAACTGGCAAAAATGTTCGGGTTTCATATCTCCCACTCATCCCCCTACTGGCCCCAAGGTAACAGCATCTGCGAGAGAAGCCATTGCTCCCTCATGAATTAGGTCCGCACACGCATCATGCAAACAGGGAACGATGATTGGCCTGCCCATGTCAAGATCGTCCAATGGGGCCTGAATACGTGCCCACAAGAGGACGGTATAACACCCCATGAGCGAGTTTTCGGGGAAACCCCACTCCTCCTACCCCCCCGCCACCACCTCCAGCCACCCACCCCGCCCTCCACTACTGACCCTCTCCAGCACCTCAAATGCCGCCTCCACCACATACAAACACAACAGGACCTGGCGCCCGACACCAACCACTCCAACCCATACAAACCTGGCCAGTTCGTCATTGTGGCACATCTCCCTGACCCCACCAAGACCTCCCCCCGGTTCAATGGCCCCTTCAAAATAACCCGAGTCCCTAACCCCTATCAAGTAATCATTGACCAACAAGGACAGCAATGCATGTACCGAAATCACCACGTGCGACCATTCCACCCACCCAACAATGACCACCCCCACACCCGCGTGCCCCGCACCTCTTCCCGCACACCGGTCCACACCGAGCCTTCCGAGAATTACCCCCCAGACTTCTACTCTTACTCTTTCTCACCCCCACCCTCCACCTCACCGATGACCACGCCACCTCCCACCACACCCGATCCCAACACCACCTCCACCACCTACTTCACCACCCCCGCCCAATGCCACCACCTCCTCACAGCCTACCACACACCTCCTTACCACCTTTACACCTACCACCTTCCACACCACACCGCCTCCACTGCCTACCTCACCACCACCGCCCAATGCCACCACCTCCTCACAGCTCACCACTCACCCCCCTACCACCTGCACACCCACCACTCACCCCCCTACCACCTGCACACCCACCACTCCCCACACCACCCACCCAAACTCACCCCCCCTCCCCCATGACCATTCTCATTATACGTGCCACACCGCATCCCCACCCGCCTCCCCCCCAATGGCTGCACACCCTCACCACCACCACGTGCACAACCACCCTCACCACCCACACCCACACTCACTACCACCACCACCAGATCAGGACGCCTTTCACGCCCACCCTCCAGATACACTCCAACACCACCTCCTAGTGCACACCCACCCCGCCACCCACCACCACAAACCCCCCCTACCCCAAACACCTCCGCCATAACCCTCCCTCTCCACCAAGCACGATGGAATCCTCCCAAATCCCAATTCCCCAAAGTGCAACGCTCCTCCCACAGACCCATCCCCCATAAAAGCACCAACCTCCCGTCACTCTCCAGCATTCACCTTCTATCTCCTCACCAGGCACCAATCCCCGAGATGAAGGTAACCAGAGTGCACTGGCTACCCCACGACCGTCCACCTGTCAGGATTCGGGAGACGCACCACCTTCTCCGCCTCCTACGCCAGACCGACCACCCATCCTCCATCCGGCTCACTCTCAACCCTTATCGGGAGCCCAACCCCATCACCCACCACTGGACCAGCCTCCTACAATGCCTCACCCCGGCCCACCAGACATCCACCTCCACAACATACCACCTCCAGTCATGGGGTCGTGACTTTTCCACCACGTGGTAAAATGCCCGCCGCCGGACCCCCCCCCCGCCACCCCCCCACCCCACCACCGGGCCGCTACCACACCACCACCCCAGGAGGACACAACGGTGGGGCTAGTGACCCAGGTCAAGAGGGTCACCGGGACACTACTGTCCTGAGTCCCTTTTCCCCGCAACTACCCCGACACCAGGTGACCGGAAAACACCGACGACCTTGCGGGCGGGACAACCATCACCAGAATTGGGGTGGGACTGAACAAGTTTCAGTCCCAAGTAACGTCTTGGTGATGGCCATTGTTACAACCTCAAGGGCAGGAGGCCCAAGGCTACAGCCAGAAGTGTGCACCAGGGCGGTTGGGCCCTTAGCCACTCCAAGGGCAAGAGGCCCAAGGCTATGGCCAGAAGTGTGCACCAGGGCAGCTGGGCCCTTAGCCACTCCAAGAGCAAGAAGCCCAAGGCTATGGCCAGAAGTGTGCACCAGGGCAGCTGGGCCCTTAGCCACTCCAGGGGCAAGAGACCCAAGGCTACGGCAAGAAGTGTGCACCAGGGTGGCTGGGCCCTTAGCCACTCCAAGGGCAGGAGGCCCAAGACTACAGCCAGAGGTGGGCACCAGGGTGAGAGGACCCTTAGCCACGGCTGTAGCATAGGAGGGAGAGCCGCCTCTGTGCTTCCCTCTCCACGTGTTGGAGAGGACACGGACTCCGTGAATCCTTCTACCTCGTTCCCCTGTGGGAACCCTTCGTCTCCATCCGGGAGTGTTGCCCCGGAGGTGTCGCCAGAGTGGTGGCAAAGCCCGAAACCGGGCCTACCTCCCACGCCTGGGAAATCTCTCTTCCTTCCAGACACCAGACGGAGATGAGGCCGCAGCCCAACCCTGTCGGCGCCTCTCCCAGCAGACGACCGCAACCCCAGGACCCCCAGGCGTGACCAACAGACTCCGGACGAGGGTAAACCAGGCTCCCTCACCCCGCGGAGCCGTAGATGACAGGCACGCCTCCTCCAGCTGTTTGGCCCCAGTCCCGAGGGCCACCTCTCAGGTTGAGGCCCCCAGACAGCAGGGCCTCCCTGCACCCCACCAACGAGGCCCCAATATGAGGGCCTCCTCTCAGGTCGAGGCCCCCAGACAGGAGGGCCTCCCTGCACCTCACCGACGACCAGGACCCGGGCAGTGACTCCCCTGCGGGTAGTGTGTTGCCCCTTGCAGGCAGAGTCCCCCTAGGGCCCTCTCCTCATGCCCCGACGACAGAGTGTACCCCACCCAGGAAACACGGGTAAATAAGTGACGCCCCTCGTACCGAGAACAAACCAGGGGAAAGAACAGTGAACAGTGACCGAGTAAAGACCAGTGTAAAACCAGTGACAGTTGCTATTAGTCTAAAAGAACTCAATACCCGGCAGAACAGAAAATTACTTGAACCCCCAGTAAGAGAATTTAGAGTAATTGTACGGGCCCCCAAGTAAAAGAACTTTCAGTGACTGTGAATGGAGACTAGGGTGCGCGGGAGAATCGAAGCATGTGTGAAGTGCCGCCGCGACTAAGTGACTGCGTCAAGTGTCGTGATCCGCACCCTGTCTTATTTATAGTAGTAATTCCCCCACGGACTCTTAATCTGGTTTATTCCCGTTGTTTCCAATTGAGTATATGTTTTGCCTTCAAGTGAAATACGGGTATCCACATATATAATTCAGGACATTAGTGTACATACATTATATCGTGTATCAAGTGTAACTGTATCTTGTGGTGTCGAGGTCTAACTCTGTGTCCCTGTCTCCTGTATCTCAAATATCATTCCGTGTTATATTGTAACGGTGTAGAATTAAGGCAATAGATGTGTTAAGGTATACTGCCTGGTTTTTATGTCCTGTTCCTTTGTTGGTGCTTTACTTCCGGTCTGGAAAGAAGACCCCGCTCAGTTGCTAGTGTTTTTAGGACGAGAAATCGACCTAAAAACACTCAGCATAACACTCCACCCTCTCCACATGGTCAAATCACCTCATTGTATTTCTCCTAAAGCTTTCTGTCACATCCACATCCGCACCACAACGCTCCTTCACTACGTCATTTGTCAGTCTGTCTTTCTATGTAAATCCGCATGCTCATCTCAAATAACTCATTTCCACTGCTCTCACTGTTGACTTGTGTCCCTCCAACAAGGTCCACGCTTCACTTCATACGATAGAGCTGGTATCACAATACTATCATGCAGCGACCTTCTTACTTCCATGCTCCTATTTCTTATCACATTCACTGCATTCAAAGAACCAGCAACCTTTCTTCCTTGTTGTACCCTTTCAAGCACTTCATCCTCCAAATTTCTATCCTTACTCATCACACTACCGAAGTCCTTAAATGCACTCACGTTTTCCATTTGCTTAGGATTCACTGCACTGATTCTTTTTTATTCTGTCATTGGGGAAAGAAAAGGAAGAGGGGGGACAGGATTTTCTATGGCGACTGTACTTACGGCTGGATTAATGCAGCTTAAACGTGTAATCATGCGACCAGTTGACCTCTCGACTTTGCGACACTTCCCAAACTCAGACATTTTTAAGTATTTTGTATTGCAGTTCTCTCCATACTGTGCCTTTTATCTACTCTAAACAGATCACACACTAAACTTGCACATACAACAAAGTTTGCATAAAGGGAGCGTTGCCTCATTTACTCTTGAACGGTACATCAGAATTCGTTCCATGGTCATGGAAAAAGTATGAAGCATAGCCCTTGGTAATGAAGTATTTTTGCCATAGAGAATCATTATTGTACTGGATAATTCTAGAATTATCTAAAATGTGTAAAATTAGAGTACAGTTTCAAAATGATATAAATACAGTTTGAATTTATCAAATGTTTTCTCCTTTTGTCTCATGAAAGAGCACGTAGTCTGATAATCATTTCTGTTGATTGATTATATTGTATCTCTCCCACAAGAAGATTTTGAATTTCTTACATATACTGTATAATAGCCTACTCAAGAAATCTGATTCAGTGGGGAAAAAAATCATACGAAAATATGCGATTTCTTCATTATTTCATTCTATGGAAAAATAAAGCAGGAAAGCCTCTTTAAGTGCTGAAAAAAGCATTGAAAAAGGTTAATAAACAATGGAGTTATATCATTCTGAAATAAATGTACTTCTCGGGAAAAGGCATTTAAACTTTGGCCCGAGTCCAACGCAGCCATTTAAATATTTACAGAGCCCAGGTAGCATAGAGTCGGCTCATTTGTTCGTATTCTTCGTTTCCTACCATCTGACGTTCTCTATCGTGCAGTTGCAGGTAGGACTCGGTTATTTTGGTATAGTCTGACAAATCTAAACATAGGGTTTTGGTGGAGTCTGCCACTGCCTACACTATTGCCGGCAATGTTTCCTAACCCTACGATGTATAACGCCTGTGGTTTGTGTAGTAGGAATGATACATAAACATAACTCATACTAATATAACTGTAATGAAAGTGCTGACATGTATCAAGGAAGAATAAAACTATTCTGCATACTATATTATACGATAATAGAGAAACGTGGCATAAAAATTTGGCAGTGTTGCTCTAAAAATATTCTAATTATTATTTACTTCCCCAACACTTCTAACATTGCTAATTAATTTAGCAAGTATAATAGCAAGAAAATTTGAAGGGATAAAAGTGGTAAGAGGAGATCCTTTCATCTATCTATCTACCTATATACCTAGGCTGCTTCCCCCAAGGAAAGGGAGGTAGCCGAGACAGGACGACTCACTCTCCATTTACTCATCCATTCAAACACATTCATTCGCATCTTAGCCCCAAAGGGGAGAACGGACAGATCCTCACCGCATCACACCGCACAAGGGTCAACTGCGCAATGCAATCAGTGACATCCACAGCAGGGCCCGACAGCAGAACTGGTTTACCCCTGCCACATCATAACAGACCCATCCCCTTACCCGCACCTGACCTGACTAGCTGATCAGACCAAATGCTGGAGAATATCCCCTCAGGGCTGCGTCATCACTTATTCATTCACAATTTCTCTCCATTTATTTCTGTCACGCACAGCCACTCTTCCTTGCTCAACAGACATCCCTCTCGCATCCAGCGCTCTCTTCACACTGTCCATCCATCCTATTTGTGGTCTTCCTCTCAGTCTTACACGTCTCACATCAGATCTAGTTATCTTTTTCACCAATCGCTCATTATCCATTCTCTCCATATGCCCAAACCATTGCAACACCCTCTGCTCAACTCTACCAGCCATCTCCCGAACAACTCCAGTTCTTCTTCGCACTTCATCATTTCGCACTCGATCCATACGCGTCACTCCACACATACTCCTCAGACATCTCATCTCCATTACATTCAAACTTTTCCTCTCTGCTACACCCATATTCCATGTTTCAGCCCCATATAATACAGTCGGTACCACAACACCCTCATACAGCCTTCTCTTTACATCCATTCTAAGCGAACGACATTTAAACACTTTTTTCATTCCTCCCAGCACCTTTCCTACTTCATTTATTCTAAACTTCACTTCTGCATCTATTCTTCCATCCACAGCAACATGTGACCCTAGATATTTAAAACAATCTACCTCCTCAAGCAACTCACCATTCAAAACTATATTCATCCCCCTACCATCTATCAACCTCGTACACTTCATCACTTTACTCTTATTCTCATTTACTTTCAATTTCCTCCTTTCACACACCCTTCCAAACTCCTCTACCAACTGTCTCAATCTCTCCTCTGAATCAGTCACCAGTGCAGTATCATCTGCAAACAGCAGCTGCTTCAGATTCCACTCTCCTCCATCAACATTTACCAGACTCAGACCACCTAAAACTCTTGCATTCACCTCCCTTACAACACCATCCATGTAAATATTAAACAACCAAGGCGACATCACACATCCCTGTAGCAGCCCCACTCTCACGGGAAACCAATCACTCACAGCATTTCCCACTCTTACACACGCTCTACTATTTACATAAAAACTTTTCACCCCTTTTAGTAACCTACCATCAAGTCCATACAATCTTAAAACAGTCCACAAAGCCTCCCTATCAATTCTATCATACGCTTTCTCTAAATCCATAAATGCCCAAAACACATCCTTGCCTTTCGCTAAATACTTTTCACACACTTGTCTCACAGCAAACACCTGATCAACGCATCCCCTCCCTCTCCTAAAGCCACACTGCTCATCACTAATCACTCCCTCTGTACCCTCTCTAACTCTCATACTTAACACTCTACCATACACTTTACCTACAACACTCAACAGACTTATACCCCTAAAGCTAGTACATTCATACTTATCACCCTTGCCTTTATACAACGGGACCACACAAGCACTTGCCCAGTCAACTGGCACCATACCTTTCTCAAAGCACACATTCAATAATCTTACTAACCAGTCAACAATAGTCACTCCACCACCCTTCAGGCATTCCACAGCACACCCATCCATACCTGCAGCTTTCCCTGTTTTCATCTCCTTTACTGCCTTCTCCACTTCCTCCTTCGTGATCAAAGAATCATTCAACTCTCCCAACACATTTATTCCTTGCACCCTTCTATCTGCCACAATCTCAGCCACCCTTTCCTCCTCTACATTTAACAATCTTTCAAAATACTCTGCCCATCTCTTCCTTACTGCATCCATCTCAATTAACATCCTTCCATCCTCTGCTTTTACTCGTTCTTCCTTCCCAGACTCTCCCTTTCGCACCCTTTTCACCTCCTTCCAAAACATTTTCTTATTCTGTTGAAAATTCTCTGTCAGCCGCCTACCCCACCTCTCATCTGCTGCCACTTTAGCATCACGCACAGCCCTTCTCGCTCTATTCCTCTTTTCCTTATACCTTTCATATGACATCTCATCCTTCCTCTGCAGCCACACTTCATATGCATGTCTCTTCTCAGCCACAGCCATACTTACTTCCTCGCACCACCATTCACTTCCTTTTCTTACACCACCACCCACACGTCTCACACCACACACCTCTTCTGCATGCCCCACCACAGCACTCTTAAACAACTGCCATTCCTCCTCCACGCTGCCATTTTCCCGATCTTTCACTGCGTTCCACTCATATTTCAATTTCTCCTGATACTCTATCTTTTTATCTCTTTTATCCAACTCACTCACTTTCAAAACCTCCCTGCCACACCTAACCCTCCTAGCTCTCACCCATCTCTTACCTACTCTTAACTTTCCCTCCACCAGGTAGTGGTCAGACATACCTCCACCCTTCCCTCTCAGAACTCTCACATCCAACAATCTTCCTATTACATTCCTAGACACAACCACATAGTCCATCAAGGCTCTGTCAACAACCCTTCCACCCTCCTGTCTCACCCATGTATACTTATAAATATCTTTCTTCTCAAACAGCGTATTCCCAATCACCATCTCTCGCTCAACACCCATCGCTATCATTCGTTCCCCATTTTCATTTCTTCCAGGCACACCATGCATACCAACTACGCCTTCAACTGCTACATTTCCCACTCTAGCATTCAGATCTCCCATCATTACCACATTCACATTTGCTCCAAAACTCTGTAGACACTCATCAACATCATTCCAGAAAGACTCCCTCTCTTGTTCATCCCTTTCACTACCAGGCCCATATGCACTCACAAACACCCACAACTCACGTTCAAATTTCGCTTTCACCCACATCAGTCTCGATGACACCTCCTTCCATTCAATCACACACTGCTGTACTTCCGGACTCACTAACAAGGCCACACCTTCTCTTGCCCTTCCTCTATCAACACCTGACAATCTTCCATCCACACTTCCAAACATAGATTCCCCCTTCCCTTTCATCTTCGTTTCACTCAAAGCTAACACATCCAACTTTCTTCTCACAAACATTCTCCCAATCTCTTCCCTTTTAGCCTCAATTGTACTACATCCACGCACATTCATAGACCCAATCTTCAGGGTACGGGGATAACTCCATCCCCCATCCCTTTCTCTGGCCTGTCTCTTTTTAGGAACTAAAAAACAGAGGAGGGGGTCCCTAGTCCCCTCACCCCGCCCCTTTTAGTCTCCTTTTACGACACGCAGGGAATACGGTGGCAGTATTCTTCCTAGCACAACCTGGCTGCAGAGTAGTAGTACCACCCCATAGTGCGGCCAGGTTGTGTCCCCCCCGCCACAGGGGGGGGGGACAAAATAAATATATCAAACAGCTCTGGGGTGGCAGCACTCACGCGACACGTGTTTGTGTGTACGCTATGGGAGGTCACCAACCCCCTACAGGATTTAGGCCTACTGGGGAAACCTCTATAAAAAAAAAAACGCGCCGTGACTTTTACCTCAAGGGTGGTGCGGAAATAAAGTCAAAATTATAATCCATACATAAAAATGGAAGTAAAAAACCATGGATGACACATAACAAAATCTAGCGAGAGAGAGAGAGAGAGAGAGAGAGAGAGAGAGAGAGAGAGAGAGAGAGAGAGAGAGAGAGAAATAATAATAATAATAATAATAAAACTTTATTTCCACTAAACAGTGGGTATTCTTATACATTATACAGTACTACAGCATACAGTATGAAAGTTCTATACACAATATAATACAAGTTGATACATATGGTGGAGAATAGTGACAAAGAGGTAAATGGTTTAAAAGGTGTGGGGACACTTAGGTTAAAAATAGATCAATTAAGGGATTTAGGAACGAAGGCAGTGGGAAGGATTAAGACAGATGGGATTGTAAGATTAGTGAGTTTGAGCAATAGGGTAGAATGTTTCCCAATGCACCTGGGAGGAGGAGGAGGAGGAGGAGAGAGAAAGAGAGAGAGAGAGAGAGAGTCAAGCAGTTACGGTACGGTAGGTTACATTTCCGTATGCTCTCAATAAAATAGCATAGCAATTATCAACGGCTAATTATTATACAGGTGTTGATGGTGGGGGTCTACATTTATAGGAGGTGTTGGTGGTGGAGGTATAGCGGGTGTTGTTGATGGGGGTGTTGTTGGGGGTATGGGTATAGGGGATGTTGGTGGCAGGGGTATAGGGGGTATTAGAAAAACGGAGATCACAAGAGGGAAACAGTGTCAAGGTCATCGCTGATGGAGAGGTCAGCTCGGAAACGTGGCAACAGTGCAGGGAGGGGCTGACTCCACCAAAACCCTACGTTTAGATTTGTCAGACTTTAGTTGAAAACCCAAGCAAATATCCAACACTACCTTCCTTATATCTTATTTCTTTTTGCTTCTTCCTCCTTCCAATCTGTTCACGGGCCTTCTAAGGTTTTTGCATTGCTGTAGAGTGTGTTTCTTACAACCAAGCTTCATGACAGCTAGGTACATTGAATGCCGTAATAGTAGTTATGGTGGTACCAATCTTAAGTGGCGGTTTAGGTGGGGCACGAACCTCTGTACAGTGTTGCCACGTGTTCCACACCCGCTATGTGAACGGCTGTGATATATGTAATAGGCATCACAATAAGATAAACACATAAGAATATAATGGTAACGTGTGTATTATAATATATGAAAGAACAGTAAACTGATCATGCGTAAAATATTTATACGGCAATACAGAAACGTGGCATAATTATTTTACAGTGTTGCTTAAAAAAAAGTAGTCACTTTTATTGGCTGTTACCGTATTTCTGGGGTGGGTAATAATGTCACAATTATGATTATAAGATAATGTGCAGGAATATAAGCAAAAATATGCCAGTTTCGTAGTAAAAAAAATATATACATTAAACCCTCATGAGCGGCACACTTACACACACCCAGTCCGACCTGGGCATCTGTGAGGGATAGAGGAATAGGCCTGTTTGGGGACACCTCTTAAAAAAAACGCGCCAAGACTTTAACCTCCTGGGTGGTGTGGAAATAGTCAAATTTACAATATGTACATTATAACGTAAAAGAAAATAACCAAAATGTATCCTAAAATACCACAGACGAGACAGAGAGAGAGAGAGGGGGGGGGGGAAGGCAGACCAGGGGCAGTGTTGAGTGCAGCTTAGTGAGAGAGGAAGGAAGGGAGGGAAGGAAGGAGGGAGAGAGTGATTGAATGAAAACAAATCATGGCGCCACAACAACGAGGTCATCTGGCGCCATATATAAAACAATAATATTTTTAAACATAATTAGATATAATAAAAACAAAATGAAGAAATGAAAGCACAAGTTTATAAGTCACTCATAAAAGAAACAAAATTCCCAAGGGTGAAGCACATCTCCCCAAGGAGAGAGAGAGAGAGAGAGAAGGCAGGCAAGGGACAGTGATGAGTGCATTGTCGAGCTGAGGGAAAGATGAAGGGAGGGAAGGAAGGAGTGCGAGAATGATTGAATAAAAAGGCGCCGTAACACCGGAGTCATCTGGCGTCATATGTAAAACAATAATATAATAAAAAACAAAATAAAGAAATGAAAGCACAAGTTTATAAGACATAAAAGAAACAAAATTCCCTAGGGTAATGCACATCCCCCCAGGAGAGAGAGAGAGAGAGAGAGAGAGAGAGAGAGGCATCACGAGTATGGAAAACGTGGCTACACTGTACAGAGGTTCGTCTCTATCTATCTATCTATAGCCCGACGCCCTAATCCCGCAAAGGGTGGCCGCAGACAAAACGCCTCCAAGTCACTCTGTCACCCACCATTTGACTCCCCTCCCCCCAACTCACCCCCCCCTCCCTCATATACCTCTCAACTCCATCCCTCCACCTCATCCTCGGTCTACCCCTCCCTCTCCCTCCCTCCACCTCACCTACATACACCCTCTTAGTCAGTCTTTCATTCTCCATCCTCTCCACATGTCCAAACCACCTCAGTGTATTTCTCCTAATCTTTTCAACCACATCCACATCTACCCCACAACGTTCCTTCACTTCTTCATTCGTCAACCTGTCCCTCCACGTCACTCCACATGCTCCACTCAAGTAACTCATTTCCACTGCTCTCACTCTTGACTTGTTCCCCTCTTGCAAGGTCCACGCCTCGCTTCCATACGTCAGGGTAGGGATCACAATACCATCGTGCAGTGACTTCTTAACTTCCATACGCACCTCCCTATTTCTCATCACTGCTTTCAGTGTACCAACAACCTTCCTTCCCTGCTGTACCCTTTCACGTACTTCATCCCCCAAAGTTCGTGCCCCACCCAAACCGCCACTTTAGAATGGTACGACCATAGTAACATCCAGGTAAGTAATTATAAATAATTTATTATTTATTAATTATAATTAAATAATTATAAGTAATTATAAATAATTTATAATGACCAGAAACATCGAGAAAATTAATTACCTTTTCAAAATGCAAATAAATTTATTAGTTCAGGTTTATTACACGACACAATTGTATTACCTGCATATTCGGGTTGAAATATATTTATCCATTTTTCCAATTAAAAAATACTTAGAAAGCGGATTCAACCACGAAACTTTATGAAGGTGTTGCCACCATCACAACAATATTTTAGAAACATTAATCAGAATTTCGACAATTGTTCAGAAATTAACCTATATTTCTGGCCGACGCTCCCTAAAATGATGTACTACCCTTGACAGATAAAGAAAGAGATATATTAATAAGCACAATGTATTTCAGGTATAGAGTTGTTGTTGTTGTTGTTGTTGATGTTCTCCCAAGTGGTCTGACCGAACCACCCCCATCCTCCTCTGGGAAATAGTGGCCCCATAGGGCCGCCTAGGCGACCGAAGCCAATCCCAGGCTAAAGCGAGGAGGATGGACCCCGCTGGGGAGATGAGGGCATGAGTGTTTGATCTCGCGGCCAAGTGCCACGAGCCCCAGTCTACGTTACCACCACAAGGGTGGGGCCGCACTCACATCAGACTCGTCCTGAAGGAACCAAAAAGTGGAGAGAATGACATCCACTTTACGGGGAACTTTGGCACCCCTCTTGTGCCGCGGGTTTAATGCACATGCCAACGGTTTAAGTCCAACATGTTACCACATCATACTGTAACATGTTCACTGGACATACAACAGTTGCTCTAGCCCAACAGGTTTGAGTCATTGTACAGACAATACTCATACCCTGCACATGGCATTCAGGTATAGAGTTGTAACCTATGGTATTCGATGCTAAGAGACCAAACAGCTTCAAACAGTTATTTTTAATATTTTTTTTTTACCTTGGCATTCTGTGGTGCTTGTGTGTGTGTGTGTGTGTGTGTGTGTGTGTAGTGTAATGTTATGTAGTGTAGTCATGAGCCAGAATACTGAGATATCAGTTGACTCGCACGGAAACTTCACCTCCTCTACCTTCCAAGTTTTCTCAGGTTTCTTGGCTCTTATAAACCTTTTGGAAATACAGTTAGGGTCAACAATTATTTCCTTTCCACCCTCTCCTGGCGAAAACGTAGCTTTGACAACTGTGGACGGCTGGCAGCTCCCGTGGGTATCAAACCTGCCTTAGCCTCAAATCCCTCCCTCCTTCTCTCAGTTCATACCCTCCATAATTACCTTTCTCTTCACTCATTATAGGTAACCCAGGGCATCTCTAGACCTAGGGATGCAGTATCATGACCTAGTGCTATCACAGTAAGATTTATGTCCAGAGAATGAGCAAGAGACACGGGAAGATTTTACACACCCCTTTTCTCAACCTTCCCGCAGAAAGACATCGAAGTTACGACTAAGAGAGAGCAAAAGTTATTATGAGTTGATTTAATATGTTCCTTTCCTCCCTCTTCCTGCAAGTAAATAACTAAACAAGTAAATCAAATGTATAACTGGGGACTAATCACGAGTTTGTATAATTACAGAAACGTTTATCCTATCCTTTCCATGTACTTCCCACGAAAAGAAATCGAGGTTACGACTGGAAGAGATAGTTAGGCTTGTGATGAGAAGATTTTGCTTTCTTTTTTCCTTCCTTCAAACACAGATCAAAGTTACGACAGGAGATAGATGTAAGTTCCTTTGTTAATATCTACGCATGTGAGCCTGGGCGCAGATACTGGTTGCGAAAGTTGTGTTATCTGTTTGGGAACACACACACACACACACACAAATTTATAGTAATCACTGGTATAGAAGAGGAAGAAATAAAAAACAAGATACAAGAGACAAAAAGGAGATGGCAAATGTAATGAGCTTACTGAAAGAAGTATCAAAGGATATCTGTAGTAAAGACATAGAGGAACACAAAAGGTTAGGGAAATACGAGAAAAGCAAGACAAGACCTCTAAAGGTGACTTTCCAGAGTGTAAACACTGTGAAAGAGATACCAAAAAATGCAAAGAATCTTATGGAAAAAGAGGAGTTCAAAAATGTATGGATAAAAAGATGCCTAACACAAGAGGAAATGGAATTACTGAAAGAGAAAAGGGAGGAAACAAAAACAAAAAATGAGGGAAGATCAGAAGAGGAGAAGAAGACATTTTTTTTACAAAGTAATAGGATTGCAGGTACGACAGTGGTACACAAACAGGATGGAAGAAAAAGGAGGAAGGTAGTAGAACCATGTCATGACAAGTATATAAACAAGATGATAAAGTTGATGTACTCAAATATGGATGGAATGGTATCTAAATTGCTAGAGATGAATGATTATGTCAGAGAAAATGAACCACAAATAATATGCCTAACTAAAACAAAATTAACACCAAGGATATCCAAGGACATACTAAACTTAGAGGAATACAATATATGGAGAAGAGACAGAAATTTAAAAAAAGGAGGAGGAATTATAATATTAACTAAGAAAACCTAAAAGTCAAGGAAATAAAACTAGATATACCATCACAAGTAGAACTGATTGCAGTAGAGATCAACACATCTGAAGGTTAAGTAATTGTAGCCAATTTGTACATGCCACCCAGATCAAACACATGGGAAAGAGACGAATATGAGGACTTGGCAGAGAGTACAATTCAGAGTATAAGATCATTACTACATAAAATGGAAGAGAAATCGGAAAGAATTATACTAACTGGGGATTTCAATACAAATATAAATTGGAATACTCTAGATATAATTAGCCAAGAAAGCTGTTGGGATCAAAAGCTCCTGGATCTCGTACAAGAGTTTTTCCTAACGCAACATGTGAGGGAAACCACCAGAAAAAGAGGACTTGATGTACCTTCAGTGCTAGATCTAATATTTACTAGGCAAGAAAATGATATTGACAGTTTAATATATCACCCTCCACTCGGCAAAAGCGATCATGCAGTACTAAATTATAACTTCAGGATAGCATATGACATAGTAATCAGCAATGACAGTTACAAAAAAAGCCTAAACTATAAAAAGGGAAATTATCAAGACCTAAAGAAGTATTTCTTAGAAGTTGATTGGGAATATGAGCTTAGAGGACAAGATTTAAATGCTGTATATAAAAAATTCTGTGAATTTTATGAAATAGGAATCCAGAAGTACATCCCACAGCACAAAGAAGCAGATAAGAAAATACAGAAATGGTTCAATACAGAATATAAAATATCAAAAGAAAGAAGAGATTTGTTGTGGAATAGATACAGAAGACACAATAGTGAAAGGGCGTATAATAATTACAAACAGGCAAGAAACGACTATACAAGAATAAGGAGGGAAGCCCAAAAACAGTTTGAGGAGGATATAATAAATAAAAGTAGTGATCAACCAAAGCTGTTTTACAGCTATATCAGAAGCAAAACCAAAGTAAAAGATATAATACAATCCATTACGGACGAGGGAATCACTTATTCACAAGAGAAAGATATTTGTGAAGCACTAAATAAGAATTTCCAATTAGTTTTTACAAAAGAAAAAAATTTTGAGAGGGACTATGTGGAACACGCATGTCCACACATACTACCAGATATCCAAATAGCAGAAAAAGTAATACAGGAGGAGTTAAGTAGATTAGACAAAGGAAAAGCAAGTGGTCCTGATGAAATTTCATGTTGAGTATTACGAGAATGTGCAAAGGAGTTAAGTAAACCATTATTTTTAATTTTCAAGAAAGCCTTGAGTCAAAGGAAACTACCTGATACTTGGAAGAAAGCAAATATTGTCCCCTTATTCAAGAAAGGAAATAGACATAATCCACTCAACTACCGACCAGTATCACTGACCAGTGTTGTAAGCAAGGTATTAGAAAAGCTTATAAGAAAAGCTTGGGTAAATCATCTAGAAGAACACAGTATGATAACAGAAAGACAGTTTGGTTTCAGAAAAGGAAAATCATGTGTTACTAATCTGTTGAGCTACTATGACAGAGTAACAAACACAATACAGGAAAGGGAAGGATGGATGGACAGTATCTATTTAGATTTCAAGAAAGCTTTTGACACAGTACCACACCAAAGACTTTTATGGAAACTGTACCATCAAGGAGGAATTCGAGGCAAACTGTTTTGTTGGATTCAAGACTTTCCATAAAAAGAGAAATGAGGACAGTACTAAGAGGAAACTATCATCATGGAAAGAAGTGACTAGTGGAGTACCACAGGGTTCAGTGTTGGCACCAATCATGTTTTTAGTGTATATAAATGATATAAACAGTAACACTGGAAATGAGAGCTATCTGAATATGTTTGCAGATGATGCAAAAATACAAAGGAGAATTACTAACAAAGACTCTTGTAAAGAGCTACAAGAAGAATTAAATAAACTTCATGAATGGAGTAGTACATGGCAAATGGAATTCAATGTGGACTAGTGTCATGTAATCAAGTTTGGTAAAAGTGGAAAAAGACCTGATTGGGATTATAAGTTAGGAAATAAAACCCTATATACATCAGAAAGAGAGAAAGACCTAGGTGTGATTATCAATAACAGACTATCTCCGGCTGACCACATCAGCGAGAAGGTACGGAACATGTATACACTGCTTGCAAATATGAGAATAGCATTCGCATACATAAATGAAGACATGCTAAGAAGGATAATAACATCATTCATTAGACCAACCCTAGAATATGCATCAGTAGTCTGGAGTCCTCATCTCAAAAAGCACATAGACAAGATTGAAAAAGTTCAAAGGGCCGCTACAAGATGGATACCAAGCTTAAGGGACCTAAGCTACGAAGAAAGACTAAATAAACTGAATCTACCAACACTACAGGAGAGAAGGAAAAGAGGTGACATGATAATGCCATATAAGTGCATATCAGGGAAGGAGAAAATAGACATAAATGATTACTTAACATATGGAGAAGCATCAGCAAGAGGACACTGCAAAAAACTGCATAAGAAGAGAGGTGATAAAGACGTAAGGAAATTCAGTTTCCCAAACAGAGCAATTGATCAATGGAATGCACTACCGAATGAAATAGTGTGTGCCAAAACAATTCACAAATTTAAGGATATGTACGATAAATATGGTTTAAGACACGGGACAGTACGAGCTTGACTCATTCCTGTAAAGATGCAATTAGGTAAGAACAATTAGGTAAGAACACACAAAGAGAGAATCGTAAACATGGATACTCTCTGTCGTCTGGTGTGGAATGAGACATATGGAAGGCAGCATGCAAAACCTGGCAATGGACGGTAAACGCACTTTTGCTCAGGCATGTACACGGAGTTTCAAAAAATCAGTAAAGCGACATGAAAATAACATTACTATATTAACGTAGAAAAATAAGTATATTTCTGTGCAGCATAATCCTCTTCATTGTCTCCTTTCATTTTAATTTACTATTTTCTTAAGCATCGTATACGCTGGGTTGATATCTGAGAGATATGCCACGTGTTGTTGCGATCAATAGTTACTTTACGCTTTTTTTAAGGTGTTGGAGGAGGGTGCTTTCACATCATCGTGGCACCGATATAACAGGGCGGTGGAGCTGCTTGGTTATGCAGACGTCCCTAAATCCTCTCCCTGTCACTCGAGAGGAAACTATTGGACTGCGAAAAAACGAAATCTTCGTCCTGCAGTCCACTGGGTTCTCGTTCAGATGACGCCTGGTTTCCAGATACTACTGCTACATTGTCTTGAATGTCTCAAAGCCTATTAAGATCTTGCTCAGTAGTCGTAGTACCGGCATGGCGGTGGTTTCTCTCCATTCTCAGTCCACCACCTTTCTTCGGGGGCATAGGCAGCGAGGTAAGGATAAGCTTTATAACAGGGCAGTGGAGCAGCACGGCTATATTAGTGCCACCACAGGAAGGCGTCCCTCTCCAGCACTAAAGTCTTGCTAAACTAGCCACAAAACCACTAATATTGAAGAAAGAGAGAGAGAGAGAGAGAGAGAGAGAGAGAGAGAGAGAGAGAGAGAGAGAGAGAGAGAGAGAGAGAGAGAGAGAGGGAGGGGGAAGGGATTAACTGCGAAGTGGGGGAGGAAAGACAGAGAGAGAAAGATGAAGGTGGGGGGGGGGAATGAGAGAGGAGAAAGAGAGAGAGGTCTGGGGTAAGAGGCGAAATGAAGAAAAAAGGAAGGGAGACAGGGGAGTGGAGTAGGGGGGATGAGAGGAAGTGGGGGAGATAGAGAAGAGAGAAGGGGAGAGGAGGAGGGGAGGAAGAGGAGAGGGAGAGGAAAGGAGGGGGGAGAGGGAGGAAATGAAAGGGGAGAGGAGAGGGATGAGGGAGGGTGGGCCGAGGGCGTGATTAGTAAAGTATGCTACCAGCCAGCTTCCCAGAGTGGATCACCATGCTGGTCAGACTGCTGGTGTGGTCTGCCTTCCTCATCACTGGAGTCAAACCAGGTATGTCTGTCTATCTATCTGTCTATCTATTACAAGAAGAAGGCACTTTAGAGTTATACCTATGGACACACAAGGGACTTTTGGTATGGGTCACCTTTCTGATTGTCACGTCTACTCCAGGTAAAGCCCCTGTCACACATACATGACTCAAGGGCCGACCGCAGCGCAACTCAAGGTCGTGTCCTAGTTGGCTCCCACGCCTCCCGATTGGCCCCAAGTCTGGTCTGCTCATGACTGTCTAACGACCGCGTCAGGACTACCTCACGACTGGTCGTGACATCTTCAAGAATGCGACAAGATTGCGAGGTGATCACACCTGGACCACCAATGACACCCAGCATGGGGTGGGGCATCACACCTGGACCACCAGTGACACCCAACCCCATCTTATATAACCATCCCAACTCCACAATATCCACACCAACCCCACATCAAATAGGTAACAGGTATAAAGACAGAGGTAATTGATGTATGGTAATAGATATCCAGATTTTATTTAAAAAAAAAGAAGTAGGTTTTATTTTGAATTGGCTTCATCAGTAGAGTTGTCAGCTATCATGAAGGCTCTGGTGGGTCGGTGGGCAGGTGGGTGGTTGAGTGGTAGGTGTGTGGTTGGATAGTAGGTGGGTGGTTGGGAGGTAGGTGGGTGGTGAGTGGTAGGTGGGTTATTGGTAGGTGAGTAAGTGGGTGGTAAATGGGTAGTGGGTGAAGGAAAGTGGGTGGAGGCAAGTGGGTGGAGACAGGTGGCAAGTTGGTGGAAGCAGGTGGCAGGCAGGTGGTGGCAGATGGCTGGTGGGTGGTGGTAGGTGGGTGGTGGCAGGTGAGTGGAGGCAGGTGGGTGGTGGGTGGAGGCAGGTGTGTGGGGACAGATGGGTGATGGCATGTGGGTGGTGGCAGGTGGATGGTGGCAGGAGGCAGGTGGGTTGTGGAAGGTGGGTGTTTTTTTGTCAGGAACAGCATCACGACACGCAACGACCGCATCACGACGCATCTGATTGAGCTAAGACTGCTTCACGACTGACGTACGACATTCTCGACTGCGACACAATTGTGACATGACGTTTGGCAAGTCGTGAGGCGGCTGCGATTTTTTTACGCGCGCGTTAAAAAATCGTAAGGCGTGACAAGTAATCCCAGCGGCTCACGAGCGCCCTAAAGAGTCCAGACTTTGTCGGCGAATCAAGGGACGGTTAATGAAAAATGCGTTACGACCTTGAGTCGCGTCGCAGTCGGCCCTTGAGTCACGTATGTGTGACAGGGGCTTAACTCCACTCACCTAACTACCGCCACTTTGTTCTAACCTGACAAGACTTGGCCACTCACACAAGTTCATTAAGACGAGGTTGTGTCAACTTCAACGAACCTTAGATATGTGGGAGGAGTGAGTCTCCTTGGTTACTAGCCAACACAGACACTCCAGTCTTACTCCACGTGGCCATCAACTGGACCGAAAAGGGTTAGGGATTTTCTTCAAGTTAGAAAAAGAAAAGAATGTTCAATAGCAGTGGTTGTCAATCTGGGGGGCACGCCTTCCAAGAGGGGCATGAAAATTTAGATGAAAAAGAGGCCCTAAACATAAACAAGCTTCACTGTGTGTGTGTGTGTGTGTGTGTGTGTGTGTGTGTGTGTGTGTGTGTGTGTGTGTGTGTGTCACGATGAATCATAATTTCTATTCAGTATTCATTGCTTATTCTGTCTCTGCTCCAGTCTTCAAAGGACATTCTTATTGGTACCGTGAAATACGTTTTTATCCTTCTCTGTCTCTCGCTAGGTCACCTTCTCTCTCTCTCTCTCTCTCTCTCTCTCTATGTATAAGTATATCACCATCATCATCAGCTGTTTGAGTATCCAGTGCAGGAGTGGCCTATCCCGACCGAAGTGGGGACGATCCAGCCAATGTATATCTACCAAGTGACTTAGGCTGTCTAGTAGAGATTGTATGTAGGGTGAGAAGTGCTTGTAAGTGTGACTGTAGTGTTGGAATGGCTTTAGATGTGTGTGTAGTCTGTAAACCAAGTGTAATCGGTCCCCGCAAGCCGACTGGGTGCAAGCATACTTTATAGTATGCGACACTGGCTCAACCACAGCATCCCTTATGTCCACCAAAGCAGTACGTGGCCGATGAACACTCCCAAAGTGTATTGTCCTGGCTGGGTGCGAACCATGGTTCACCCGTGTACGAAAACGCACACACTTTACCACTGTATCATGTAGGCTAGACATATACTATATATATATATATATATATATATATATATATATATATATATATATATATATATATATATATATATATATATACACAAAATCCATTGCTACAACTGAGTATTCAGAATGGAGAGACAACAATTGTATCCCAGGTTAAAGTCGAGAGGGTATTGTAAAAAAAAAAAAAAAAAAAAAAGACTTGCTTCGTTTGTCTCTTCTTTAGTGAATGTGCTCTAAACTGGGTGCTGATGAGGGACCCCTTCACTTAGTGGCACTGATATAACCCGGCGACTCCACTGCCCGGATATACACACGTTCCTTGTCTCCCTCCCTAACCCCCAAATGGAGGATGGTGGGCTGCAGGAGAAGAGCAACTTTAGTCTCCAGTCCACTGGGTTCATGTTTCAGATGAGCTTACAACACAACAGGAAGAACTATTACTACTTCTACTACAACTACTTCTACTTCTACTAGTATTGCTAATACAATTAATCATCCACTGCCATGGTGGAATATACATCCATTTTTATCTATCTGTGTGTCTGTCTTTCTGTCTATCTATCTATCTATCTGTCATTGTCTGTCTCCACCTACCTATGTCTGTTTACCTTTCCATCTCCATCTATTTGCCTGTCTATCCCCATCTGTCTATCTGTGTTTTTGTCTCTGTCTCTCTCTATCTTTATCTGTCTATCTATCTATCTGTCATTGTTTCCATTTCTGCCTACCTAAACACCTACCAGTTTTCCTACCTACCTACCTACCTACATGTGTCTGTCTACCTATCAGTTTCTCTGTCTGTCTATCTGTTTATCTTTCTATCTATCAATCTGTCTTTCTATCTGTTTTTCTAACCATCTATCAACCTATCTCTGTATACGAAAGGAACCTTTGCCATCTCCCCTCTTACCCTCCTTGCCCTCTGTTACGTCCTGAGAGAGAGAGAGAGAGAGAGAGAGAGAGAGAGAGAGAGAGAGAGAGAGGAAAGCATTCTTTATTTAACATATCACCCGCTTATACCACCGTGTTCTGCCGTATCTGTTATCAGGTGCTGCCTTATCGTGCTCTGTTGTAAAGTTCTCCATTTGTGTCATCAAGCTGTGTTATAAAGCTACCGGTTATCTAACTCTGCTATTTCTGTTATAATGCTGTTAAAAAGCTGTGTTATTAACTAATGACGGCCGTTGTTATGATGTTATTATTCTTGGTATGTTCTGTTATGCTGTGTTATTATTTTTGTTATAGAGTCCTTTTGTTATGAGGTTCACTGCTATAAAGTTTTGTTATTAGTTCCGAGGGCCTTTGTTATGCAGTTCTTTGTGATGGAGTTCTTCGTTATCCATGTGAGTGTGTTCCGTACGGGATGTGGCGGTGATACCTGGTGAAAAAACCACTTCCCCATCCTGCTGGCTAATGACACTTATCACCATGCTTATCACCGCCAGCTATCACTACCACTGCCACTATCACCACCACCACCACCACTATCACTATCACCACCACTACCACTATCACCACCACTACCACTATCACCACCTAAACCACCGCCACCACTATATCATCACCACCACCACTACTACCAATATCATCATCACCACCGCCACCACCACTTTCACTATCGCCATCACCACCATTACTACCATTATGGCCACCACCACCACTACTATCATTATCACCACCACCACCACTACTATCACTATCACTACCACTACCACTATCACCACCACTACCATACTACCACTATCACCAAAACCACCACCAGGCACTACCACTATCACTGTCACCACCTCTACTATCACTATCACCACCAACGCCACTACCGCTATCACCACCATCACCGCTACCACTATCGCTATCACGACCACCACCACTACCAGTATCACCACCACCGCCACCACCACTATTACCACTATCTCCACCAGCACCACCACCATGATCATTATCACCACCACAACCACTGCTACCACTATCGCTTCCACCATCACTACTACTACGACTATCACAACCATCATCACCACCACCACCACCACCACGATCATTATCACCACCACCACCACCACCACGATCATTATCACCACCACCAATACCACCACCACTACTACCACTATTACCACCACCACCACCAGTACCATTATCACCACCACAACCCCCACAGCCACAATCACTATCACCACCACCACCATTACCACTGTCATTATCACCACCAACACCACCAACACCACTACCACTATAACCACCACTACCACCACCACCACCACTACCACTACAACTATCACCACCACAATCACCACTATCACCTTCACCTCTTCTACCACTACCACTATCACCACCACAACCAACACTATCACCACCACTACCACTATCACCACCACCACCACCACTGCCATTATCACTATCACCACCGCCACCACTATCACCACCACCACCACCACCACCACCACCACTGCCATTATAACTGGGACCACCGCTACCATTATCACCACCACCACCGCCACTGCCATTATCACTATCACCACCGCCACCACTATCATCACCACCACTACCACCACCACCACTAACACTATCACCAAAACCATTATCGCCACCACTACCACTATCACCTCCACTACTTTTACCACCACCACTATCATTATCACCACCACCATTACCACTATCACCACCACCACTACCACCATCACCGAACTATCACTATCACCATCACTACCACTATCATCACCACTGCTACTATCACCACCACCACCACCACTACTACTGTTACCACCAACACCACTATCACCACCACTACCACTATCACCACCACCACCACCACTTCTATTATCACCACCACCACCACCAACTACTACTACTACCACTATCATCACCACCACCACCACCACTACCACTACCTCTATCACCGCCACCAGCAACATGATTATCACTAACACTATCACTGCCACTATGACCTCCACCACCACTACCACTATCACCACCACTACCATCACCACCAACACACCACCACCATCACTACTATTATCACCACCACCATCTTTACCACTATCACCACCACCACCACCACCACCACTACCATTATCACCACCACCACCATTACCACTATTATCACCACCACCACCAACAACAACAACAGTACTACTACTATCACTATCATCACCATCACCACTATCACTACCTCTGTCACCACCACCAGCAACATGATAACCACTAACACCACCTCTACCACTATGACCTCCACCACCACCACCACTACCACCGTCACCACCACTACCATAACCACCACCACCACCACCACTACTACCACTATAACCACCACCACCAACATAATTACCACTAAAGCAACCACCACACCACTACCACCACCAACACCACTACCACCACCGCCACTACAACTACCACCACCACCAATACCACCACCACCACCACCACCACCACCACTATCACCACCACCATTATCACTATCAACACCACCACCACCACTACCACTATCACCACCACCACCACCACCACCGCCACTGCTACTACTCTCATCACCTCTGTCACCACTGCTACCTACTGTATACTATCACTAGTTCTATTACCACAATATCTATCACCATCACTAATACAATCATCATCTGTCACCACTGCCTCTGCCACTACTAGCACCAATTCTATCACCACTATTTATCATCATTATAGCTATCACCATCACCACTACTATCATCACCCCGGTCACCACTACCTGTCACCACCACGGCAGCCGTACTGCTATTACCTCTAATCATCACTGTCACCACCACCACCAATACTACTACTACTATATTACTACTACTCCTACCACTACTACTACCTCTCTCATCACTACCACCTCTGTCATAACCTTTATCACCATTACCTATCACGACCATCATCTATATCATCATCACTATCACCATTATACAATAACTATCACCACCACCACCTCAATCACCACTATCACCATTTTAACTCTCACCACTACCCCCTCTATCATCAGCAAAACCACCAGTACAACTATCAAAATCACCACCTCTGTCATCACCACTTTCACCATTAGAACTATCACCATCACCAGTCCTACCATCACGACTTTCACCCCCACAACTATCACCACCACCACCTCTATCATCACCACTATCACCACCACAACTATCGTCACCACCACATATATCACCATTATCACCTGTACACCTATCATCACCACCACTATCACCTCCACCACCTCTAGCACCATTTCAATCACCACCACACCTATCACCACCATCACCTCCACCACCATTTCTATCACCACTTTAACTATCACCACCACCACCTCTATTATTACCACTATCACCATTATAGGGGCGCCCATCATCCACCCACTTAATGTAGCGTTGCTCTGTTTTTAGGGTAACTCTACACTGAGTGGCAAGCCAAATGTTTTCTTGTAAGCCAGGAAAGGATTTACAACGCTGGGTGGTAACCTTATAACCAACCAACACGTGTTCCCTACGTGACAACAAGTGGGTTGACGGAGGGTTAGTGCCCCTCCCCGGAAAACAACTAAAAATACGAAAAAGAAGCCTCGGACCAGGACTGACCAAAAGGTGACGACTAAGGACCGAACAAAGGACATGGTACGGATAGCCACATGGAAAGTACGGGATGCGAATGATGAGGAGAGAGAGAGAGAGAGAGAGATTGTCCAGGTGCTTGAGGGTGCGAAAGTGGATGTAAGTGGATTAACTGAAACTAAATGGAGAGGTGAGAGTGTGAAAGAATGGGAGTATGGATGGGGTATATGCGCGGGAGTAGATGAGAATGAGAGGGCAAGAGAAGAAGTGTGTATTGTTGAGTAACAGATGGAAGAGAATATAAGAGAGTATGGATCAGTTGACTCAAGGATTGTATGGGTAAGATTGAAAGTTGGACTACAAATGTGGGCAATTGTGTGCGTGTATGTGCCAACGCAAGATCGTGCAAGCAGAGTGAGAGAAGAGTTCTGGACAAATGTGGAAGTGTGCATGGAAAAGTTTGAAAGGAAGGAGTGTTTTTGACTGGAGATATGAATGGAAATGTAGGGACTGTGAAGGTGGATGGAGTAGTTGGTGAGTGGGGTGTGCCTTCAGAGATGAATGAGAATGGCAGTGCTTTAGTGAATATTTGTGCCGGGAGGGGGTTGGTGATAGCCAGTACCCTCTTCAGGCACAAAATGATCCACAGGTATACATGGTGAGTGATGAGAAAGGTGGATGGTGAACTGAATGAATGGAAGGCAATGATTGATTATGGATGTGTGGATGACAGGATGAGAAGGTGTGTAATGGATGCAAGAGTATGTAGAGGTTGGGGGAGTGGACCCTCTGACCACCACCAAAATCAGTGTCCAAACAAAATGGAGAAATAGAAGAAGGGAAGGGCATGAGGAAGTAGCTCATACAAGGAGGGTGGAAAGGTTACAAGAGGATGGAAAAAGGGCAGAGTATAAGAGGGAAGTGGAGGAGCGATTGGGTAAATATGAATTGGGGCAGATGGGGTACGTGCAAGGTGTGTGCAAGATATTCACAGAAGAAATCTGTGCATCATGTGAGGTGCTGTGTGGAGTGAAGAGAAGACGAAAGGGGGTGCAGGGAACAGCATGGTGGAATGAAGAGGTGAGACTGGCTGTGGCACAAAAGAAGAAAGCATATAATGAATGGATGAGAAACAGAGGTGTGGAAGAAGTTGAGAAATGGAAGAGAGAGTTGTATGTTGAGAGGAAGACAGAGGTGAAAAATTAGTGAGAGAGTAAAAAGAGAGGGGATGAGGAATTAGGAAGGAATTTGAGTGTAAACTGGAGGGAAAGTAAGAAAATGTTCTGGAAAGAGGTAAAGAGAGTTAGACAGGGTACCAAAGAACTTAACTGGGGAGTGAAAGATAAAAATGATAGATTACTAGTGGATAAGGGAGAAACAGTGAGTTGATGGAGAGAACACTTTAAGAAAGTGTTGAACATAGAGAATGAAAGTAATGAGAGTATAATTGGCTGGGGAATGGCCAGGAGACAGAGAGATGTGAGTAGAGAGGAAGAAATCAGTAGGATGGAAGTTGTGGAAGTGATGAAGAAAGTTAAAATGGCGAAAGCCCCAGGAATTGATAGAGTGTGTGGTGAAATGCTGAAGCATGGGGGAGAGATAGCAGTAGAATGGATGTGGAAGATGTGCAGATTGGTCTAGGAGGATGGTAGAGTCCCGGATGATTGGAAGTCAGGTATAATTATTCCCCTGTACAATGGAAAAGGGGAAAAGAAGTATGTGGTAATCATAGGGGCATTTGTCTTCTTAGTGTAATGGGAAAAGTATATGGTAGGATACTTACTGACAGAGGGGAAAAAGAAGTATGTGGTAATCATAGGGGCATTTGTCTTCTTAGTGTAATAGGAAAAGTATATGGTAGGACACTTATTGACAGAGTTAGGGATATAACAGAGGAATTAGTTGGAGAAGAACAGGGAGGTTTTAGGAAGGGAAGAGGTTGTGTAGTTCAGATATTCATTCTTAGATCAGTGGAGTAGTTTCTAGAGAAGGGAAAGAAGTTGTACGCAGCCTTCATGGATTTGAAGAAAGCATATGAGAGGGTGGATAGACAAGAATTGTGGAAAGTACTAAGAATAATTGAGTAGATGGGAAGATGTTGTTTGCCATGAAGAGTATGTATGAGGGTGCTAAGGCTGCAGTGCGTGTTGATAGTGAACTGAGTGAATTTCTCTATTTGAAGGTCGGATTGAAACAGGGATGTGTTATGTCTCCGTGGTTGTTCAATCTGTATATCCCATTGGCACACGGTGTCCTCAATATAGGACGGAACTGGGCATTTTCAAAATTTCATAAAGAAGGGATCCCCCAGGTAGGGACCTATGAGCTTCACGACTATGAGCTGACAGGCGGAGGGCGGTACACCTAGCACCCTTCAGGCAAAATCCCTCGCACAGGAATTCTGGGAACCAATTGGATATGGATGAGGTTATAAAAGGGCAGTGGATGTTGGAGCAGCCCTAATGAGAGAGGGCAGTGTTTAGAAACTCCCTGTACTGTTGTTTGCAGATGATACTGTGTTGTTAAGTGAAGACGAAGGGGAGCTGCAAGGCTTGGTGGATGAGTTTGGGAGGGTATGTATGAAACAGAAGCTAAAGGTGAATGTAGGAAGAGTAAAATTATGATCTTCGAGAGAGGTGAAGTCAGTGAATGGACAGTGAGGTTGGATGAGGAGGAAATGGAAAATGTGAGTGCATTTAAGTACTTGGGTAGTGTGATGAGTAAGGATGAAAGTTTAGAGGGTGAAGTGCTTGAAAGGATACAACAAGGAAGAAAGATTGTTGATTCCTTAAAAGCAGTGGTAAGAAACAGGGAAGTGAGCATGGAAGTGAAAAAGTTACTACATGACAGTATTGTGATACCAATTCTAACGTACGGAAGTGAAGCTTGGACCTTGTTGGGGGGACAGAAGTCAAGAGTGAGAGCTGTGGAAATGAGTTATTTGAGAAGACCATGTGGAGTCACATGGAGAGACAGATTGACAAATGAGGAAGTGAAGGATCGTTGTGGTGTGGATGTAGATGTGATAGGAAGCGTTAGGAGAAACATACTGATGTGGTTTGGCCATGTGGAGAGGATGGAGAGTGAGAGACTAATGAGGAGAGTGTATGTAAGTGAGGTGGAGGGGGGGGAGAGGGAGGGGGGAGGCCAAGGATGAGATGGAGGGATGGAGTGGAGAGATATATGAGAGAGGGGGGTGTGAGCTGGGAGCATGGCAGTGAAATGGCGGGGGACAGGGCGACATGGAGGCGATTTATTTGTGGCCACCCCTTACGGGATTAAGGCATCTGGCAATAGATAGATAGATAGATAGACCATTGTATCTATCACCACCCCCACCATCTCTATCATCACCACTATCACCACAATAAGTATCACCAGCCCCTCTATCATCACCACTATCACCACTACAGCTAGTCAGGCAAAATTCAAAGTAATGAAAATGAGTTTGAAAATTCTTACCGGATCTTAGTAAAATCGTCCGGAGATCAAAAATTAACCCAATAATAATAATAATAATAATAATAATAATAACAATATAATAAAATGATAATAATAATAAATCTGAATTTAATAAAGCAAATGTCTAACCTCACCACTCCGAAAGCACTCTCCTGATATAAAGTAAATAAATAAATAAGAAATACATTGTTCGGAAATGGTTGGAACAAACTAATCTCTATATTTTTTCTTTTTGGTCTGTGCTTGAGAGGGACGCCTTCACGTGGTGGCACTGATATACAACTGGGCAGCGCAGGTACATTACCTCTATTCCCGAAGGGAGGACAGTGGACTGCGGGAGAGGGGCAGCTTCAGCTGCAGTCCACTGGGCTCGCGTCTAATTCTGTGGACACATTATTGTTGTTGTTATTACTATTATTATTATTATTATTATTACTACTACTACTACTACTACTACTACTGCTACTATTAAATAGCTTAAAGGCTGCCATCGGTGGCCTCCACTCAGTGTCAAGAAATGAGTCAAAACTCCGGTAACGGTGGCCCGATTTGACTGAAAATTGTTTTATTTTTCATGTTAGAGCATTTTAATGGTACCTTGCTCAAAAAAAAAAAAAAAAAAAAATGGCTTCTTTGCGCCGTTTTTTCTGTGTTACAGTAACTAACCAACAAACATACAGAAATCAGATCATTATAATATAGATATTACTATTACTTGCTGAGAGGTCACCTTCAGCGGTCTCTGCTCGATGTCAAGTCACTTCCTATTTTCAGGAATGAGTCATAGCTCGGGAACCGGTGGCTCGATTGGACTGGAAATTGTTTTATTCTTCAAGTTAGAGCATCTTAACGGTACCTTGCTCTGACAAAAATTGCGCTATATTGCGCTGGCTTTATATATGAAGCATCTAGCAGCAGAGTGACATATGAGCCAAAATGGCCGATGGTGAGTTATTCCCGCCAATATGTAGATGGAACCTTCTAGATCCTCCCTGTATAAAGCTACATACAAACAGAACCCTCATGGCTGGCTGGCAGATGGGCAAGCGTCGCGTGTTTTAGGCCTTGAAAACCCATAGAGGAAGTCTGCTCCCACATGGCAGAAGGAAGTACGGGCCACAAGCGGCTAGCCATTGGGAGGCCGCGTCTCAGTACTAGCCCCCAGCCTCAGCCAGTCCCCCACCAGTGTCCCCCTAAACCTCACACGTGGTTGATGGGCTGCACTGTCCTCTGCCCATTTTGAGTGCTTTGAGTGCTTTTAATTAAAAATTTACAATATATAAATTAATAAAAAATCAAGAAATTGCATTATTAATATAAAACTTTCACAATTTATTAATTTTTATGTTTATTTTTATTTGGATCACATAATTATAACCCATGTTAATATTTTGTGTATGACCACCAATGGGGGGGGTGCGTTTGTGTGTTTGGTTTTGTCTTTTTTTTTTTTCTTGTTATTTTTTCTAAACAATGGATTCATTAAATTGCATTTTTTGAGAGCATTACATTGAAATAAAACAACATTAGCTTTTTCTTTATACCTTTTATGTACACATTCTTCAAATTTAAGCTTCAATTACTCGAAAGTAACCCCCTGGTGCATATGTAACTCTGCCGCTAGACGCCTCATATTTTTTCTTTTTAAAACTGCCCATAATGTTTTTTTTTAATGCTAGAAAGAAGGAACCAAAGGCCACGAGCCTGCAATAACTGATCCTTCCAAGAGAAAAACAAAATACAAGAGAGAGCCAAATTTGAGATCCGATCATATCGAGATGCCTGGACACACTGCGTTTGACAGACTGGAGATCATAGCTAGCAGGAAATTCTGACAGAGGGAGACAGTTCAAGAGCTGACCTGTTGCATCAATGAAGGACTGGGAGTGATGGTTAACTCTTGCATTAGAGAATTGGATAGAAAAGGGATGAGAGTTTGCTGCTAGACAGGTGCTATGTGCCCATTGTAGAGGTGGAGGAATGCAAGCAGACAGTTCAGAGGAGCAGTGACCATTGAAGTAGTGAAAGAAAAGAGATAAAGAGTCAACAGTGCAGCGAAGAGACAGAGGTTGAAGGGAGCCACTAAGAGGAGGAGAGTTAATAAGACAAAAAGACTTTGACTCCACCCTATTGAGAAGAGCTGTACGTGGGGAGCCTCCCCACAAATGAGAATTGTACTCTACACAGGGGCGGATAAAACTCGTGTATACTGTACAGTCAACAATTGTGCAGGGGTAAAGAAGGAATGGAGTCGGCTTAGGATACCTAATCTCTTGGAAGCAGATTTTATAAGATGTAATGTGAAATTTCTAAGGTAAGTCCCGAGTGAATGAAACCCCAAGCATGTTCAAGGATGATACAGGATTAAGCTGAGTATTATTAAACATTGTGGGTACACCTGTGGAAGATTTTGTCGGGTTGATAGGTGTAAGAACTGAGTCATTGATGCATTAAAAACAACAAGATTATTTTTACCCTAGGCAGAGATACGAGCCAAGTCAGACATTAGGTGTGCTATAGCCTCATCCCTTGTTTGTTGAAGTAACTTCTGAGATGGACGTTGCGGGAACCAAATGGAAAGGTGACGGGTGGAGTCATCAGCGCACGAGTGGATAGGGTTAGATTTTCAGCTTAGAAGGTAATTGATGAATAACAGGAAGAGAGTTGGTGATAGGACAGAGCCCTGAGGAACACCACTGTTGATAGATCTAGGAGAAGAACGATGGCCGTCTACAACAGCGGCTATAGAATGACCAGAAAGGAAGCTAGTGATGAAGGCACAGATAGAAGGATAGAAACCATAAGAGGGCAGTTTGGAAATTAAAAATTCATGTCAGACTCGATCAAGAGCCTTTGAGATGTCAAGTGCAATGGCAAAGCTTTCGCCAAAGTCCCGAAAGGAGGATGACCAGGAGTCTGAGAGGCAGGTGAGAAGATCGCCAGTGGAGAGTCCCTGACGGGACCCAGGTGAGAAGATCGCCAGTGGAGGGTCCCTGACGGAACCCAGGTGAGAAGATCGCCAGTGGAGAGTCCCTGACGGAACCCAGGTGAAAAGATCGCCAGTCGAGCGTCCCTGACGGAACCCATATTGACAATCAGGAAGACGGTTGTGATAGGAAAGATGCTTTAAAATTTTTCTATTAAGAATTGACTCGAAAACTTTTGAGATACAGGATGTTAAAGCAGTTGGACGATAGTTAGAAGGTTGGGAATGGTCACCCTTCTTTGGGACTGGCTGAATGAGAGCAAACTTCCAGCAAGAAGGAAAGATACAAGTTGACAGGCAAAGGCAAAAGAGTTTGCCTAGGCAGGGTGTAAGCACAGAAGCACAGTTCTTGAGGACAACAGGAGGGACTCCATCAGGCCCATATGCCTTGTTAGTATTGAGGCTTATGATGGCAGAAAATACATCAGCTGAAGAAATTTAAATGTCAGCCATGAGGAAGTCAGAGGGGGGAAGTGATGGAGGAACAGCACTGGAATCGTCTAAGATGGAATTGGAGGAGAAAGTCTGAGCGAAGAGATCTGCTTTATCAGTAGAAGAAATAGCTACAGAAGCATCCAAGTAGAAAAGAGGAGGGAAGGATGATGAAGTAAAGTTGTTAGAAAGGTTTTTGGCAAGGTACCAGAAGGACCGGGAAGAATTCGAGTTGGAGAGTTGACAGCATTTAGTATGGATGAAATTATTTTTAGCAGAGCAAAGAACAGACTTAGCACGATTCCGGGCAGAAATGTAAAAAAGATGTGATTCAGGGGTGGGATGGCTCCGGTACCTTTTATAGGCCCTCTCCTTGTTGCGGACAGCATTAGAACAAGCGTGATTAAACCTAGGCTCTCTTGCATTAGTCAAGGTATATGAGAAAGGAATGTATGCTTCCATGCCTGAGAGAATAACCTCTGTAATGTGCAAGGCACACTCAGATGGCTCCCGGCAATGGAAACAATAATCATTCCAGGGAGAATCAGAGAAGTAGTCTATTGCCTGAGGGCCTCCCAATCCGCAGCTCCAAAGTAGCACAGACGACGTTTCTTTGGAGGGTCCACAGGACGTACAGGAGCGATAGGACAGGTTAAGGTAAGAAGGGTGTGATCGGAGGAGCCCAACGGAGAGAAAAGATTAACAGTGTAAACAGAACGATTAGTTGTAAGGAAGAGGTCAAGTATGTTGGAGCTCTCTCCAAGGCAGTCAGGGATAAGGGTCGGGTGCTGTACAAGCTGCTCTATTAAGGATAGAAAAGATGTAGGCTTGTTCACCAGGTGGATCAGTAAAAGGAGAGGAGAGCCAAAGGTGGTGGTAAACATTGAGATCTCATTTTATGTATATATATATATATATATATATATATATATATATATATATATATATATATATATATATATATATATATAACACATTTCTAGTCATTCTAAACTATTTCGGCAACATTTTTTTTTTCTTTCCTAAAATATGGATGTTTCCCAGTGCGGCGCATATGCTTAGGTTCCACAAGCGTGTAGGGTACGCAGTAGCCTCCACGCCTATGGTTTAGGAAGCTAAAAATTACTTTGCCAGGTGAGCCAGACGATACTCTTCGCGTTGGTAAAGATAGAAAAAATGATTTGCGAAACTTGAAAAAATTGTCCTGACGCTGGTGAAAATATGGATATTTCTTAGTGAGACGCATTTGCTTAGTTTCCACAGGCGTCTACTCAAAGCACTTTGCAAATTCAAGAAATGAATCATAAGTCGTTAATCGGTGGCCCGATTGGCCTGGAAATTATTAAAATTTTCAAGTTAGAGTATTTTAGCGGTACCTTATTCCGACAGAAACTGCGCTACAATGCGTCGTTTTGCTGTTACGGTAACGTTTGGACAAACCAACAAACACAGTAGCCTAATCAGATCACTATATTGTAGATTATTACTATTTTTGTTATTATTATTGTTATTAATATTATTATTATTATTATCATTTTTCTTTTATTTATTTACTTATTCCTTTTCCAGACTGTGGGTATTGGAGAGGGATCGAGGGACCAAATGTAAACCTCAAGGTGGTGGAGGGGGACATCCAAAAGAGCAATGTTATCGGAGTGGAAGAGGAGGTTTTTGAATCTAGGCTTACTTTTGAGATCCATCAGGTAGGTGGCGGTCAAGTGGTTAGGGAAGCAGTCTGTTGGCCAAAAAGGACGCTAAATCATCCTGGGTTAGGGCTAGGATGGGTCTGACTTGAAGCTGAATACAGTCTCATTAAAGCAGCAAAATAATAATAATAATAATAATAATAATAATAATAATAATAACAACAACAACAATAAGGTTACTGATAATAATAATGCCTAATTTTAACACTAGAATTAATCCCTTCAAAACGGTGGCATCTTTTTACCTTGCTGCTGCCAGCCGATATATATATATATATATATATATATATATATATATATATATATCTATATATATATATATATATATATATATATATATATATATATATATATATATATATATATATATAATGAGAGCTCCCTATAATAGCTTTGTTTTCACCTGAGGGAACTGGAGACCCTAGCACCTCCTCCATAGCTATTTATTTTTGAGATATAGCTGGTTCACATCCTTTTATACGTTGTTTATGCAGAGTAATGACAATGTATGATGGATTTATATAACACAGACACGGACGGTAAGATGGAAGCAGGAATGTAAATCGCATATAGATAGGTGTCAGGCAGCTTCCTTAACGTCCGAGAATACGGGAATGAAGTAAGAATGAATCTCCCTAATTACTAGACTCCTTTTATTGTAACTTGGTCTAAAATTGCCATCTTTATCTTCATCGGTCAGGTCTAGCAATTGCTTAGCACTAGAATATGATGCTAGTCACGAAGAAGTGCTATGGAAAGGATATAGAGCGATATCATTATCTTTTGTCTGTCAGTGAGCTACGTGAAAAAGAAGTGCTATGGAGAGGATGTACAGCCATTGCATTATCTTTTTTCCCTGCCACTGAGCTACATGAAATAAGCAACAAACGGACGAAACTCTGGGCCAGGTTAAGGTCAAAGGAGTATAGAAAAAATAAAATCTACCCTCCAGTATGACCCATTGCCTTGGATTCTTGTCGGTTAAAAAAGCTCCGTAACATCTCGTCCTCAGCGAATTATTTTTGGATATGGCTGGCTAATATATGTTGTCCGCAGTGGTAATAATACACTATTAACCCCGTGCCCCGTATTCTTGTCGCCTAAGGAAGCTCCCTAACACCTCTTCCTTAACGAATTATTTATGGATGCCTGATTGATATGCACTATTTTTACAGAGTATGGCGATACGGAAAAGATCTATTGATCACTGTCGAGGACTGTAAGGTGTAATAAACAGAATAAATTGCTTAGGAAAAGGTGTTAGGGAGAAAACATAACCCTTGAATCAGATACTGCATTTCGTTGTTATTCTTTGCTGCAATCAGGCGGTTTATTTAGATTAGGAAGAAGCTCTGTTATAGTTCTTTCGTCTTAACTTGGACCAAAGTGTCGTCCTTCTGTATCTTATTTAACGCGCCTCAGTGGCAGAAAAAGACAGTGTCAGGCTCTATATTCTTTCTATAGCACATCGTGACTATACTCTCTTTATTCTAACCTGGCCCATATATTCCCGTTTTTGTAGCTTATGTCACGTACCTCAGTGAAAGAAAAAGACAGTGCTAGACCTTTACATATTCTTCATAGCACTTCTTCGTGACTAGCATCAGATTCTAGTTTAATCTCATGTACCAATACAGGATTCAAGAGGGCGGGCTAGAATTTTAGGCCAAGTTTGAGTAAAAATGGTATAGCGAAAAACTTCATTACATCGTCAGGTAGCTGCTCATCTGAAACGTGAACCTGGTGGACTGCAGGCTAAAGATGACCTTCTCCTTCTTTCCACTCCATCCCTCCATCTCATCCTTGGTCTCCTTCTCTCATGCATCTCTCCACTCCATCCCTCACATCTTTGGTCTCCTTCTCTCATGCATCTCTCCACTCCATCCCTCCATCTCATCCTTGGTCTCCTACTTCATTTATGCATCTCTCCACTCCATCCCTCCATCTCATCCTTGGTCTTCTTCTCTCATTCATCTCTCCACTCCATTCCTCAATCTCACCTCCTTCTCTCATGCATCTCTGCACTCTGTCCCTCAATTTCATCCTTGGTCTCCATCTTCTCTCATGCATCTCTCCACTCCATCCCTCAATTTCATCCTTGGTCTCCATCTTCTCTCATGCATCTCTTCACTCCATCCCTCAATTTCATCCTTGGTCTCCTTCCCCATGCATCTTTCCACTCCGTCCCTTGATCACATCTTTGGTGTCCTCCTCCTTCTCCCCCTCTGCACCTCAGTCACTCTTATGACACTCTCAGCTGAATAATACCGTCTGAGAGAGAGAGAGAGAGAGAGAGAGAGAGAGAGAGAGAGAGAGAGAGAGAGAGAGAGAGAGAGAGAGAGACAGACAGACAGACAGACAGAGAATACAATATAAAGGTAGAATCAAGGTGATACATAATTAACATTCCACTAGAAACTCGTCTGATGATATATGTTGTGGTGACGGCTCAATCTGCTGGTGTGGGCGTGGGTGTGACTGTAGGAGTAAGCGATGAGTAAATTAAGTGGTGCAGGGCAGACACCGATAACAATAAACGAGCCGTCGCAGCAACACAGTAAGAATCGCCTGACGGAGTGAAAGGGAAGCGTTATATATGGACTACCTTGTACGATACTAGGGTTGATCTGATCCGAAGGGGGGAATTCTGGTGTCGTTAGCAAGCTTACTAACACCTCTTCCTTACCGGTTTGTTTGTGATTCTGTTCCGTTACTATGTTCTTGTATGTTATTCATGCAATTTATGTCGGTATTGAAAATATATGTGAAACATGAGAGGATATTAATGGGTAATTCGGAAAACAGGTAACTAAAGAAAAGGTGTTAGGGAGCCTCCCTACCCAACTTGAGGACTGACCTAAGGTTGGAAAATAAATCGAGAAGGAAGAGGTGTTAGGAAGTCCTCTAATCCGTCAAGAACACGGGCTTGAGTGTTGACTAAAGCTACTGTAACTTCAGAATGGCGTTAAACACGTGAGGACGCTGAAGGGGTATGGGGTTGCAGAACTTGAACTGGATGTGAAGATCAACAGCCTCACTGACCCTCGCATCTGTACCCACGAGGCTTGCAAGGATGAAGGTATATCTTTTTTCATCTGATGGAACTGGGTAAACTCTCACCACTTGAAAACAGTTCCCGTTGAATTTTAGAGGACAGTTTTCTAAGGGCTTTGGAGATTTCACAACATTTCTTCCACAGCGATTAATGCTGCACATCCTTAGCATCCCCTTGCATGATGTAAACAATGTCAGTGTGAAAAATAAAGAAAAACGGTAAGGTGTAATGTGCAAAATAAATGGCCAAAAAAAGGTGCCTGAAGCCTCCTGATCTCCTTAGAATACGGCCTTTCATCTTACCTGCATCTAGTACAGTCGACATGAAAAGTATGGCACACCTGGGGTGCGATGGATGTGAAAATGAGCGAGTTTTGTAGGACACACATGAACTTATTAATCAAATGCCTATACAAATACAGCACCAAGAATGTAAACTTTTGTGCGATTTCAAGTCCCAATAATTACAAAGGATAATATTTGCATTTATAATCACAGGGTGCTCCATACATCACAGTGGTTCGTCCATGTTTCAAAATGACAAGTACGGTAAGGTGCGCGATACTTTTTTTGTTGACTGTACATCAACAACTGCTGTTTGCCCATTCTCCATGCTCTCCATCGGCCATCTCCACCGTCTTCTCCACTAATCTGGTCTCCTCATTCCCTTTGTCGCATTTAGAGTAGAGTCCCTCCATCTGCCACCTTATTGCTTCCATCTCTTACACTTCTCTTTTTCCTCTTGCATTTTTCCCAAAAATTTTATGGCACCCCCCCAACACACACAGATACACCCACACCCACTCTGAAACAACCACAATTTATTCTACTAATCCTTCTTCTCCTCCTCCTCCTCATCATCATCATCTTCCTACTCCTCCTCTTGCTACTACTACTACTACTACTACTACTACTTCTACTACTACTACTACTGCCATCCCCATCACCATTACCATCATTAGTGCCACTCTTCTCCACCTGTAGAAACGGAGTGGTGCAGTACGGCCATGTTGCTGGGCTTGGTGATCGGCTTCCTTATCGTCCTCAGCACCACTTGTTGTTTTGCCTGCCACCTCACCAAGACTCTGGCCAGTGAGTGTCTCGTACAGTGCACCTTGTGTCAGTGTGGTTGGTTAGTGCGGGCGATGGTTCATATAGGGAGGTAAGTTGCAGTGAGTGTTTTATTAATCAAGCAGATCATTTTTTGTCTCTTCTCGTATCTTTGTACTCTCTCTCTCTCTCTCTCTCTCCCTCCCGTGGAAAGAGAGGTTATCTACTCTTGGAATCCCTGCTATTCCATTCCATTAAATTAGTGCCTGCGAGCGTGTGTGTGTGTGTGTGTGTGTGTGTGTGTGTGTGTGTGTGTGTGTGTGTGTGTGTGTGTGTCCATTATGTACATGTTTGTATGTGTAGACGATGTATGTGTACCTATTTGCAAATTGTACCCACTTCAGCACACTCTCTCAATCCCCTCAGACAACAAGAAGCGAGAGGTAGACATGGAGATGAGTTACACTCCTGACCTGCCCTCCAGCCTGGTTCATTACACGCCCCTTCCCGCCGAAGCCCGCCCAAAACACAAGAGACAGCCCGACGACCCAGCCCGACGAAGAAAAGGCTCACGCTGCCCATCCCCTCAGCTCACATCCGTCACGAGGCACAAAGCATCGACCAACGAGGCCAAGGAAATTCTGAGCCCCGACAATGCCAAAGGCAAGAAGGGTCATGGTAAGAAGAGAGACCACAAAAAAGACCAAAGCGAGCTTCATTCTTCCTTTGCAAGACCTCCGGCTGGTCCGTCCACGCCCAAATCAAGACCGAAGGCCCGTTCAAGCCCTTCAGTTGATCCGTCCACATCCAAATCGTCGAGACCGGAAGCCCATCCGGACCAGCTCGTACCGGTACCAGAGCAGACCCAGAGATGCGAGGGACAGGTGGCGAAACTGACTGAGGAGATGAAGGAGGAACTGACTGAGGAGATGAAGGAAGAACTGACTGAGGAGATGAAGGAGGAACTGACTGAGGAGATGAAGGAAGAACTGACTGAGGAGATGAAGGAAGAACTGACTGAGGAGATGAAGGAGGAACTGACTGAGGAGATGAAGGAAGAACTGACTGAGATGGAGAAGGAACTGATTGAGGAGATGGAGGAGGAACTGACTGAGGAGATGAAGGAAGAACTGACTGAGATGGAGAAGGAACTGATTGAGGAGATGGAGGAGGAACTGACTGAGGAGATGGAGAAGGACTTGACTGAGGATATGGAGAAGGACCTGACTGAGATGAAGGAAGAACTCATTGAGGAGATGACGGAGGAACTAACTGAGGAGATGAAGGAGGAACTGAGCTGCAAGAGCAAAGAGGGTAGGGAGGAAAATGGTGAGCCTTGAGAGAAAAAGGTGTACGGTGGGAGAGAAAAGAGTAATGGGAGGGAAGTGTGAAGAGGGAATGGGAGAGGAGAGTGAGGGAGAGAAAGAGAGGAAGAGAAAATGGAGAGAACTGAAGCGGACGGCAAGGGGGGCTGTGGAGGATAGATCGATAAGTAAGTAGATAGATATAGACAGACAGATTGATAGATAGCTAGGTAGACTGACTGAGAGACTTACAGCTTCATAGATACTTCACACACACACACACACACACACACACACACACACACACACACACACACCATGCGGCTCCAATGAGAGAGAGAGAGAGAGAGAGAGAGAGAGAGAGAGAGAGAGAGAGAGAGAGAGAGAGAGAACATGGGTCAACCCCATTGATACTGAAAGAGCAACTTCATTATGGAATTATTTCAGTGATTTCGTTCGTGAAGTACTGCAGTGAACATCAGTTATTATTATTTTATGGAAGGAATAAGAAACAGGAGGCCAGAAGCCCGGAAGACTGTTCCCCCAAAGAAAACATAACAAAATAAAAGTCAAATGGAGGGATGAATGTTCCAATATTACAGGGTACACTGTAGGATGCTGCTCTTGCTTTTGTTTCCATTAACAGTGTTGTGAATTAAGGTGAAGATGATGATGATGATGATGATGATGATGATGTATGAACATGAAGATAATAACAAAAAAGATGATGATGATGATGATGATTGTGTATATGAACATGAAAATAATAATAATAAAGATAATGATGATGATGATGATGAGATGATTATGATGATAAAGGTGATATGTGATGATGAAAATAGTAATGATGATAATGATGATAATATTAATGGTGATGTTGATGATAAAGATAATATTAATGATGATGTTGATGATGATGATGATTATGGTGATAAAGGTGATATATGAAGATGAAAATAATAATGATGATGATAATGATGATAATATTAATGATGATGATGATGATGATAATACTGAAATTGATGATGATGATGATGATTATGATGAAGATGATTATGAAGGTTAATATGAAGATGAAAATAATAATAATGATGATGATGACTGATGATGATGATCATCAACATTATGATGATGATGAACGAAGTGAATATGAAGATGAAAATGATGGTAATGCCAATGAAGATGATGATGATGATGAAGACGATGTATGAGGATGAAAATAATAATGATGATGATGATGATGTTTCTAATGATAATAATAATAATAATAATAATAATAATATTAATAATGGTGTTGTTGTTGATGATGATGATCATGGAGGTGAAATAATGAAAATGATGACACTGATGATGATGATGATGATGGTAATGGTGGTGGTGATGATGAAGATAAAGATGAAGATTATGATGATGAAAATGATAATGATGATGATAATGATGATGAAGATGATGATAATGACGAAAAAGTTACTTATGATGAAAACACACACACACACACACACACACACACACACACACACACACACACACACACACACACTCACACAGATAATGGTGTTTCTACTGATCACTCATTTCAGTCCATTTCACCACAAGTTGTCGAAATGAGAAACCATAAAAGAAATATTAACAGTTACGATCTGCTTATGCGGCAAAAACACAGCTTCATTAGTTACAGCTTCAATTTGAATATGTGTAAGTTTCAGTTCTACAAAGAACTAATTTTATCTGTTATAGTGTAATATATATATATATATATATATATATATATATATATATATATATATATATATATATATATATATATATATATATATATATATTCATTGCCACAAACACATTCAAAACTGTAAATGATCCATTGTGACAAGTGGAAAGGTTGGGTGGGAAAGACACAGGTTAAACTTGAGGTCTTTATTTCCTCTAAAGTTCCGGGCAACACCGAGCCAGTCTTCCGAGACTTTTAACAGCTTTATCATTTACTGTTCAGCCTCACTGAAGACAGGTGCTGTGTAGCCCGAAATGTTAAGGAAAATAAAGAAGTCAAGCGCAGACTTGTGTATCTCTCTTTCCCACCCAATCTTTACAAGCATTTATTTTTTTTTTTTTTCATTTGCAGGGCCGTATGCCAGATTATTTGTGCTTGTCGATCGTTTAGTATTCTCCTTGTCCCAGATGCCAAGCTGGATATGTGGGTGGGTCTATGCACGCACTTAAAACTCGGGTCAACGAGGAATTCGGTCAGTCGGCCAGGATGGGCCCTTTACTGCACAATCCAGCTCATATACCAGGACGAAAACACCGTCAGTCCTGTAGAATGAAACTAGGAACCAGTTTAGTACACTCGACTCCTGCTGTAATGATAACTGAAGGGTTAGAGTCTCTTTATATCAAGAAGAAAATTTAGTTATTTTTATTTCCATGGCGCCAACACACATTACTATAAATGATTATATTTTGACATAGCGACAGAAAACATAAGCTTCGCTATATTATTAGTGCATATACGAGTATTTTGTAGTTTGACATATCAGTTACATACAAATTAAAGATTGCACCGAAAATAACACCTAAAAATGAAGGATAAAGTGTGTAAGTGTGAAAGATGAAAGTAACTGAATTCATTTTGTATCCCAGGGTCATAGAGAAAAATTACCAGTGATTTGATGCCTAAGAATAAAATGTGCGATATTATGGTGTATGTGTGTGTGTGTCATTTTAGTGTAACCTGACTATAAAAATATCCTTATTGTGTTTAATGATATTTTTTGTTTCAAGTACGGTAGTGTATACATGTGCAGTACATCCACATGAGAGAGAGAGAGAGAGAGAGAGAGAGAGAGAGAGAGAGAGAGAGAGAGAGAGAGAGAGAGAGAGAGAGAGAGAGAATATTCATGTTTGTATTAGAGAGCTATAATCAACTTGATCTCTTGAGCCGAAGGACATTTTTTCCTTACTATCTATCCATCTGTCTATCCGTCAATCAGTTAATTAGTCAGTCAATCAGTCTATCTATTGTATTTATCTATCTATCTACAGCCAGACGGCTTAATCCCGCAATGGGGTGGCTACAAACAAATCGCCTCCATGCATTTTATGTTTCAACTTGAGAGACGTCCCAATTTAAAAAGTACTGAAGGCTATATCTAACTTCCCCCAGCCCCAGTCTACAGGAAGCCAGGATGAATGAAGAACAAGCCACAGGAATGAAGAGACTAATTCTAAAGCGGGTAGAGCTGTTCACATCTATAGTTCATTGATGGCAGTAAATTTTCACATATACATCGAATTCCTAACACAAATCTTACCTCTTGTCGTTAAACCCCTCTCAGGTTAGGAATATTAGAGAATGATTGATCTATTGGCAGAATTTCATACAATCGTGCCAAGTCTTTCAGTTTAGGAATATGAAAGGCAGAATCACCTGTTGTCAGAGAATTATTCCAAGCTTCTCTAAGCTTAGGAATTTGAAAGATAATATAATCTACTTTCAGAGAATTATACTAAGTCTCTCTAGGCTTAGGAATATCACAGATAGAATCATTTATGGCTGGAGAATTATGCCAAGTCTCTCACAGCTTAGGAATATTACATACTGAATCATCTACGTGTAAAAAATCATGTGAGATCTCTCTGAGCATAGGAATATCAAAGACAGCATCATTTACTGTCAGAGAAACATATAAACCTTCTCCTATCTTACGTGTATCAAAAAGAATTTACCTACATTTGGCAAATCATACCATCACCCTAGGAATATTAGGCAGTAGAAAGAAAGTAAAAAGCAAGAGGGAGAAAACAGTAGACGAACTTTTATTCCAGATTAAAACATGGAAGACTCTATAAAAGCAGTTGCCATTGATGTTAATGTTGAAATGTTTTATCCTGTCCATTTCCAGTGTCAACATTAGTACTGCATTTCACGCTCTTCCCTCAAATTATTTACTCCAACATTTCCCGGACAGTTTACGGTAAGAGTTACTGCTAATTACACTTAAATGGAGGGTAGGAGTTTGACTAGATACACAGGCTAGTTTGTATATTATACTCACCAATTTTGTGTGTTGCGGGGACGGCTCAGTTTGCCGGTGTGATGAGAGCAGACATGTGGGCTGCTTAAGGAAGTTACTGATCAGCCATTCAATTGGACGTGAAAAAAAAAAAAAAAAAAAAGAATGGAAATGGTTATGGGAGGTATAAACTGCAGGGTGGACACTGACAATGCTGACTGACTCGTCCCTGCAAAACGCGAGAACTGCGATGACTAATATATGAACTACCCTGTATGTGCAAGGCGTCCGTACGTACTGGCACAACAAATCAAACGCAAAAGTGTCAGTTTGCTTTTTTAGACGCATACATAAATACATACAAACATACTATACATAGAAACATTCATGCATACATAAAGTTACATCGATGCTCAAATCACACACTGAGGTTCCAGTAGAAAGATTTTTTCATTTATTTATTTATTTATATTTTCGCTGGATGAGCAAAAAAAAACAAAAAAAAAACAGTCGATTTTATTCTGTTAAGCGAAATCCAGCAGTAAATAGATTGTTACTGTTTGGGGAGAGAGAGAGAGAGAGTGAGAGAGAGAGAGATTGTTCAGTATTGCAATAAATTACTGTTAACCCGAAGAGATTTATTCTCTCTCTCTCTCTCTCTCCAAACAGGAACAATCAGTGTACTACCGGATTTCGCTTGATAGAATAAAGCCTTTTTTTTTTTTTCGTTCACTTAGCGAAAATATAAATAAATTAATTAATTAAAAACTCCATTGGAATTTCAGATGTATGTGATTTAAGCATCGATGTAACTATGTATGCATGAATGTGTATATGTACAGTATGTTTGTATGCTTGTATTTATGTATGCATGTGTATATGTATGTATGTATATGTATGTATGTGTATTGCAGTGGCCGGTTTACAGAAGAATAACATAGCGATGCAGTTGTAGTATACATATCTAAGCTGCGTTTTATAGGTATTGACAGTCATCTGATCCGCAGGGCAGAGGAACACCACTTCCTGTTGCTACTGGAGAAATAGCCCACCCCCTCCCAGTCCTCCATGCATGGGTATAGTTTTGAAGGCTTTTGGAGTGTGAGGTGAGAAGTGCAGGTGGACATCTGTGTACTGAGGGGTTGTGTTTGTGTGGGTGAGTCCGTACTGTATATGTCATGACGAGAACAAGAACAAGGTGTAGATATGTGTGACCTCAAGTGTATATATATATATATATATATATATATATATATATATATATATATATATATATATATATATATTACTACATCCTCTTAAATGTCTGTCCCCCGTGGGTTTAGCAGATACACACATACAGTACTATACAACCTGACTACGGTGCGTCCTGTATCAACAGTATATATAGAATTATATCGTTGCACCCACTACGTACTAAGTAACTTCAATGATATTACAGACAGATGATTACGATTTGGCATAATTTCACGACCAAATAAATTTACTTAAAATTTTACCTGGTTTTCATTAACTGTGGCAAAACAAAATGGCACTTTTATATTTGATTAGTAGTGCCAGTACGTACGGATACCTTGCACATACAGGGTAGTCCACATCAAGGCCACTAGACCTTGGTCCATAATTATATTACTCATCGCAAGTCTCGTGTGTTGCGGGGAGGAGTCAGTTATCACTATCCAGTGTCTACCCTGTAATTTATACCTTCCATGACGATTTCCATTCTTTGTAGTGCGCTATTTTTCATGTCCACCAATTGAATGGCTGATCAGTAACTTCCAAAAGCAACCCACATGTCTGCTCTCATCACACCGGCAGACTGAGCCGTCCCCGCAACACACAAAATTGGTGAGCATAATATACAAACTATCCTGTGTATCTAGTCTCACTCCTACCCTCCATTTAAGTGTAATTAGCAGTAACTCTTACCGTATACTGTCCGGGAAATGTTGGAGTAAATAATCTGAGGGAAGAGCGTGAAATACAGTACTAATGTTGACACTGGAAATGGAGAGGTTAAACATTTCAACATTAACATCAATGGCAACTGATTTTATAGATTCCTCCATGTTTTAAATTAGTGTATTATGCACAAACGATGCATTTCCAAGACTTAACTATAATAGACATAAATAACAACACATGTTGATGCCTCCTAACCATGTCAGAATCGCCTTTATTGCGTAAAAACAGCATAAATGGGTAGCGTTGAATTTTTCCACGTCTAGGTCCGTTGCTCATTTGTTTTTCCTACATTAGAAGACGGTTTTCAGGAAACAGAAACCCTGTTTGTCTGCCTGTCTCTCCAGGCAGCTCCACGCCCCTCTCAGATAACTTATTTCCACACCAATTTAACACCAATAAAGACAATTTGGTTCGCCTGAAAGATTTGGTGGGTATTAAAAAACTGATGAACAACACCCTCGCTTACTTTTGTTTATCTCGGCAAGATGGGGAAGCTGTTTAAACACTATTAACACTGACAAAATATACCGGTACACACAGCTCGAGTGTCCCCCCTGTCACGGTTCGAGGGTGACTGACGGGATTCGAAGCTTTTATGGTTCACCGAGCTACGGTTCGAGATATTATTCCTATCCATCTATCTATTTATCTATCTATAGCCAGACGCCTATATTTGTAAGGGGTGACCATAAACAAATCGCCTCCATGTCGCCCTGTTTCCTACAGCTTTGCTGCCCTTCCCCCAGCCTACACCCCATCTCTCATATATCTCTCCACACCATAGAGGTAGGAGTAGGTAGTGGCGGCATATGGGATTAACCAAGGGTAGGTCAGAGTGAGGCCGACAGACCTGACTCGACCAACATGGCGGCGACCTCTTTGATAGCTGTCTGACTTGGTTCTGCTGACCAGGCGGGAGTGTTTTCTTAGTTGCAAACAGAAAAAAATATGTTTTATCTTTATTATTTATTTATCTATTTTTGCATACTAACCTACAAACTATAATTCACTCTAAAGATACTCACCAGTGAAATGTAATGGATGGGTCAGATTTCTTATCTCCTCTTTCTTTACACCCAAATGCAGCACAGGTGGTGGGCATTTTTGGAGACTTAGGTTATTTGATGGTGAGTTACAACTTAGGACAGAACGTTTCACACCCACAGCTGAACTACAACTAAAACCAGAGGTAGAATGAAGTCTACTTTGTTTCTGGCATTTTCACTGAGGAATACAGGTGGACACACAGCTGGAGGTATTAAAGGCTTAATAATCTCATGGCCACACCCACGGAGGTAGGATTAGGACTCTTACCTCTATGGGCACAGCCATAGAGGTAGGAGTGCACAGCAATCTTCTTCAAGTCAGGTAGGTGTTGCCGTGACCTCTTGACTTGACCAATATGGCCGTTTGACAGTTCTCTGGCTTCACCGGAGCCTTCTCACGCCGACTCTACCCTATTCCTACCTCTATGCTCCACACCATCCCTCCATCTCATTATCGGTCTCACCCTCCATCTCCCCCCCTCCAACTCACTCACATAGTCTCCCAATTAGTCTCTCGCTTTCTATCCCCCAACTTGCACCTTCTCTCCCATATATCTCTCCTAATCCTTCCATCTCATCCTCGGTGTCCTCCTCCCTTCCCGATCCACCTTACTCTCATGCACTCTCCTGGTTAGTCTCTCACTCTTCATCCCCCCAATTTATATTCTCCTCTCTCATGTACTTCTGTACTTCATCCCATCCTCTCATCCTCGGTCTTCCCCTCCCTCTCCCCTCCTCCACTTCACTCACATATACCCTCCTAGTTAGTCTCTCACTTTTTATCCTCCGAACTTACACCCAGTTCTCTCATACACCTTTCTACATCATCCCTCCATCTCATCCTCTGTCTCCCCCTCCCTCTTCCCTCCTCCACTTCACTCGCATACACTTTCCTATAATAGTTTGTCTGACACTCTCTATACCCCCAACCTACACTCTCCACTCTCTGTCCCTGTGTCAGTCTTTTGGCATATCTGTCTCTGTGTTTGTTTGTCTGTCTGTCTGTCTGTCTTTGTATCTTCTTCATCATCATCATCATCATCATCCGGACCTCCTTTCCCATCCTGCAACGTTCACACAGCCGAAGTTTGCCCAGTCCAATGGGCAACTCTTCCATTCACTCATCATTCAAGCCCCCGGAATCATGGCCCTATCTGATACGCCTAAAGCATTCAGCACTTTCTGTGGCTTCACATCAATATATCCGATAGAGTCAAAACGGATGCTGTCACGTTAAAGTGAGGTGCCGAATCCCTGGTCATGCGCTTCTCCTCACAACATTCATCCAGCCAGCTCGATCTTCTGTCAGTTCCCTAGCCTCACCAACTTCCATACCTCTTTTCCTCACACACTCATCCACCATATCCCTCCACCTTCTCCTTGGCATACCTTGCCTCCTCCCTCCTTCAGATTCGCTCAGACATACCTTTTTCACCACTGTATTGTTATCCATTCTCTCCACATGACCATACCATCTCAGTACAATCTCGTCGATTCTGGTGTCCACAGACTTCCTCACGCCACGTCTTTCACGAATCACATTATTTCGCATCCTATACACTCTCTGTACTCCACATACATTCCTCAGCAGTCCCATCTCCATTGCTCTCACTCGACTTTTCATTTTCATGCCGCGCCATAGTTTCACATCCATATGTTAAAGTTGGCATTAACACTCCTTCATGTAAGCCTCGCTCAGCTGCAGCACTCAAGCCTGTTTCTTATCAAGACCTTCATAGCACAAGCTACTTTCCTTCCTTGTGTCACTCTTCTTTCCGCTTCCTTTGCACATTTTCCTTTCTTTTCCGTCATTGTACTCAGGTAGTTGAATTCTCTCACCAATTCCAGTCTCCCTCCATTCGCTGTAACATCACACTGGGAGTCACCTTCTCTCTCTGTAACCATCATTTTACTCTTTTCTACATTTACATTAGCAAAATTCTGCATTAGTCTACCAAGTTCTTGTCCGGTATTTGCAAGTAGTGCAGCATCATCAGCATACAACAAATTTGAGATATTCTGTCAATCACTATTCATTACCAACGCCGTCCCTTCCTCCATTACTCGTGTTTTTATTTCTCTCATCACCCCATCCATATATATATATATATATATATATATATATATATATATATATATATATATATATATATATATATATATATATATATATATATTGAACAACCATGGGGAGATCACAACCTTGTCGCACTCCCACTTTGATCTCGAACCATTCTCTTAGATGCCCATTTACCCATACACATGCCTCACTACCATCACAAAAATTCTTGACAGCACCTAGCAGCTTACCATCTACACCGAACATACGCAAAACCTTCCACAATCCTTCTCTGTCTACTTTGTCGTATGCTTTTTCCTGAATGAAATAAACACCTTATAGTCCTTCTCACAAGCCTTCTTCACTATCTGTCTCACTGCAAATATTTGATCCACACACCCACTGCCACTCCTAAAGCCACCCTGTTCATCACTCACTAGGACGTCCGATATATCTTACTTTCTTTATAATAATTCTTCCATATACCTTCTCTACAACTCTCAATAAACTTATACCACGATAATTCTTGCATTCACTTCGCTCATCTTTATTTTTGTACAGGGTACAATCACAACATTTTTCCACTCTGCTGGCACAGTTTCACTCAACCATACTTTCTTGCATATCTTCAACAAGCACTTCATTCCGCTCCCTCCACTACACTTCATCTCTTCATACACCTCATCAACTCCAGCTGCTTTCCCATTTTTTAGCCGCTACCCAGCTTTCTTCATCTTTGTGAGTGTTACCTTTTCTGGTACTGCATTCCTTCTCTGTACACCCCCCAACACCATCGATTTTTGCTGTGGCTCTGTTCTCTCTACTCCCATTCATCAGGCTTTCAAAATATTCTTTCCTCCTAGTTCTTACTTCTTCCCCATAAGTTAATAATCTACCACCTACATCCTTCACACTTTCACATTTCTTTCCATTGTCACTTCTAGATTTCCGCACCTCTTTCCAGAATAACTTCCTATTTTCGGAGTAATTTGCGTTCATTTTTATTCCTAGATCATCATTCCCTTCTTCTTTTTCCTCTTCACTAGTCTCTTTACTTTTCTTGCTCTCAACATAGTCGGTTCTTATTTCAATTGTACACCTATCCTGCAACCACTCTAGCCACTTCTTCCTCTTTTCCTCCACTGCTCTCTTAACCTCTTCATCCCACCATGCCGTACCTTTCTTCTTTGCTGTTACTCTTGCCACACCACACACCACTTCACCATTCCTATCTAAGCAATCCCTATATGCATTCCACAGGCTGTCCAGATCCATTTCATTCCAGTCCACTGATTCTAACTCCTCCTCTACTTTCTTTATGTCTTTATGTCTTTTTATTATCCTGCCTGTCAGTCTGTCTCTTTTTTGTCTGTCTGTGTGTCGGTCTCAGGGTATTTGTAACTCTCCGTCTGTCTGTCTGTCTTTCTGTGTTTTTCTGTTTGTGTATCTATGTTTATGTTTACCCCTGTCTGCGTGTTTGTGTGTGTCTGTCTGCCTCCCTGTCTGTTAGTCTCTGTTTGTGTGTTTATGTTTCTCTGCCAATTTTGTAAGGGCTTATCTATCTCTGTCTGTTTTACCGTGTGTGTGTGTGTGTGTGTGTGTGTGTGTGTGTGTGTGTGTGTGTGTGTGTGTGATTGAGATGAGTGAATGAGTGCTTATGGCTGTGTGTTCTTACCTAATTGTTCTTACCTAATTGTATCTTTACAGGAATGAGTCAAGCTCGTACTGTCCCGTGTTTTAAACCATATTTATCGTACATATCCTTAAATCTGTGAATTGTTTTGGCACACACTATTTCATTCGGTAGTGCATTCCATTGATCAATTGCTCTGTTTGGGAAACTGAATTTCCTTACGTCTTTATCACCTCTCTTCTTATGCAGTTTTTTGCAGTTTCCTCTTGCTGATGCTTCTCCATATGTTAAGTAATCATTTATGTCTATTTTCTCCTTCCCTGATATGCACTTATACAGCATTATCATGTCACCTCTTTTCCTTCTCTCCTGTAGTGTTGGTAGATTCAGTTTATTTAGTCTTTCTTCGTAAGAAGCTTGGTATCCATCTTGTAGCGGCCCTTTGAACTTTTTCAATCTTGTCTATGTGCTTTTTGAGATGAGGACTCCAGACTACTGATGCATATTCCAGGGTTGGTCTAATGAATGATGTTATTATCCTTCTTAGCATGTCTTCATTTATGTATGTGAATGCTATTCTCATATCTGCAAGCAGTGTATACATGTTCCGTACCTTCTCGCTGCTGTGGTCAGCCGGAGATAGTCTGTTATTGATAATCACACCTAGGTCTTTCTCTCTTTCTGATGTGTATAGGGTTTTATTTCCTAACTTATAATCCCAATCAGGTCTTTTTCCACTTTTACCAAACTTGATTACATGACACTTGTCCACATTGAATTCCATTTGCCATGTACTACTCCATTCATGAAGTTTATTTAATTCTTCTTGTAGCTCTTTACAAGAGTCTGTGTTAGTAATTCTTCTTTGTATTTTTGCATCATCTGCAAACATATTCAGATAGCTCTCATTTCCAGTGTTACTGTTTATATCATTTATATACACTAAAAACATGATTGGTGCCAGCACTGAACCCTGTGGTACTCCACTAGTCACTCCACTAGTCACTCTACTTTCCGCTTCCTTTGCACATTTTCCTTTCTTTTCTGTCATTGTACTCAGTACTGTTCTCATTTCTCTTTTTATGAGAAAGTCTTGCATCCAACAAAACAGTTTGCCTCGAATTCCTCCTTGATGGTACAGTTTCCATAAAAGTCTTTGGTGTGGTACTGTGTCAAAAGCTTTCTTGAAATCTAAATAGATACTGTCCACCCATCCTTCCCTTTCCTGTATTGTGTTTGTTACTCTGTCATAGTAGCTCAACAGATTAGTAACACATGATTTTCCTTTTCTGAAACCAAACTGTCTTTCTGTTATCATACTGTTTTCTTCTAGATGATTTACCCAAGCTTTTCTTATAAGTTTTTCTAATACCTTGCTTACAACACTGGTCAGTGATACTGGTCGGTAGTTGAGTGGATTTTGTCTATTTCCTTTCTTGAATAAGGGGACAATATTTGCTTTTTTCCAAATATCAGGTAGTTTACCTTGACTCAAGGATTTCTTGAAAATTAAGAATAATGGTTTACTTAACTCCTTTGCACATTCTCGTAATACCCAACATGAAATTTCATCAGGACCACTTGCTTTTCCTCTGTCTAATCTACTTAACTCCTCCTGTATTACTTTTTCTGCTATTTGTATATCTGGTAGTATGTGTGGACATGCGTGTTCCACATAGTCCCTCTCAAAATTTTTTTCTTCTGTAAAAACTAATTGGAAATTCTTATTTAGTGCTTCACAAATATCTTTCTTTTGTGTATAAGTGATTCCCTCGTCCGTAATGGATTGTATTATATCTTTTACTTTGGTTTTGCTTCTGATATAGCTGTAAAACTGCTTTGGTTGATCACTACTTTTATTTATTATATCCTCCTCAAACTGTTTTTGGGCTTCCCTCCTTATTCTTGTGTAGTCGTTTCTTGCCTGTTTGTAATTATTATACGCCCTTTCACTATTGTGTCTCTTGTATCTATTCCACAACAAATCTCTTCTTTCTTTTGATTTTTTACATTCTGTATTGAACCATTTCTGTATTTTCTTATCTGCTTCTTTGTGCTGTGGGATGTACTTCTGGACTCCTATTGCATAAAATTCACAGAATTTTTTATATACAGCATTTAAATCTTGTCCTCTAAGCTCATTTTCCCATTCAGTTTCTAAGAAGTACTTATTTAGGTCTTGATAATTTCCCTTTTTGTAGTTTAGGCTCTTTTTGTAACTGTCATTGCTGTTTACTATGTCATATGCTATCCTGAAGTTATAATTTAGTACTGCATGATCGCTTTTGCCGAGTGGAGGGTGATATATTAAACTGTCATTATCATTTTCTTGCCTAGTAAATATTAGATCTAGCACTGAAGGTACATCAAGTCCTCTTTTTTCTGGTGGTTTCCCTCACATGTTGCGATAGGAAAAACTCATCCACGAGATCCAGGAGCTTTTGGTCCCAACAGCTTTCTTGGCTAATTATATCTAGAGTATTCCAATTTATATTTGTATTGAAATCCCCAGTTAGTATAATTCTTTCCGATTTCTCTTCCATTTTATGTAGTAATGATCTTATACTCTGAATTGTACTTTCTGCCAGGTCCTCATATTCGTCTCTTTCCCATGTGTTTGATCTGTGTGGCATGTACAAATTGGCTACAATTACTTTACCTTCAGATGTGTTGATCTCTACTGCAATCAGTTCTACATGTGATGGTATATCTACTGTAGTTTTATTTCCTTGACTTTTAGATTTTTCTTAGTTAATATTATAATTCCTCCTCCTTTTTTAAAATTTCTGTCTCTTCTCCATATATTGTATTCCTCTAAGTTTAGTATGTCATTGGATATCCTTGGTGTTAATTTTGTTTCAGTTAGGCATATTATTTGTGGTTCATTTTCTGTGTGTGTGTGTGTGTGTGTGTGTGTGTGTGTGTGTAATTCACCGGGTCGGTCAGGATCACTTGATGGTCGTGAACGTCAGCTTTTACCCTCCCGGAAGGGAGCTGAGAGCTCATATAGTCCGATCTAAGGGCAAGGCTGTGACCTTCACACACGCACACACCCGTCCCCTTGCTCATGGGGGACAGTAACCACCCACTTCGTCAATGAAACTTTTCGCAACCTGAGTGAGGCGCGAACTCCCGTCCACCAGTTGGCAAGCGAGAGCGTTACCACTGCACCAGCGAGCGGTGTGTGTGTGTGTGTGTGTGTGTGTGTGTCTCTCTCTCTCTCTCACACACACACACACACACACACACACACACACACACACACACACACACACAGGGACATGCAATGAAAGTAAGGTAAGCCAGTGTACTGTACAACAAACCTTGATATGACAGGAAGTTACAGAGGCAATTATAAGCCAGATTTAGGCAGTGTGCAATAGCCTGTCATTAACCAAAGCAGCATAAAGAGTCCACAACCTTACCGTAACCACATCATTTTTACACACACACACACACACACACACACACACACACACACAGGACTGAGTAAGGTGAGATAAACTGGCTCATACATGATACAAACTTTCCTTTTACTTCACAGCATCATAAAAACAAGGACAAGGATGGGAGGGGTAAATGCAAAATAAAATGACGAATAAAAGGTCAACTCTAAACACTGCACACCAAGCTCTAAGGAACATAAACACTTGGTCATAAGTATGGAAAAAAAAAAAATGCCAGGTTCACAAAAAAATGGGAATAACAATAATAATAATAATAAAAACATGATCATCACAGTAGAGGAATGGGCACGGAACAAGAACTATTTTTCGTGTCTGTGTGAAGTAAAAATCCGTCTATCATGGACTCAAGAATGCAGGATGGGGATGGCTTTGGTCAGAATGGGCATGATAACAGTGGCAGCCCCGAAGTCTGGGTGAAAGGCTGGGTCTACGAGAGTGAGGGGATGCGTCCTGAAGGCAAATGACAGCAGGATGATATGTAGAGGGAGAGGAAAAACAGACAGAAGGGCCTTGTGGCAGAGGGTGAGGAAGGGGAACATGTGCAGGGTGTAGGGCAGGCGGGGAGGAGGAGGGAGAGTGGGGGAGAGGGACAGAGATGGAATATACATTTGAGAAGGTAAAAGGTGCTGGCAGTGAGGCATGCGGAGATGGTAGATTAAGATAATATATACAAAAGGAGGCGGTGTAGATGGCCACACTGTTGTTGCTGTTGAATGGCTGGGGGTGTGGTGGTGAGGAGGGGATGGGAGGTAAGGGGAGGGAGCAGCTCGTTGTGGTGCGGGAAGGAGGGGAGGAGGAAGAGGGAGGGAGGAGGGCATTTGGGGGAGGCGGTGACTGAATCGATAGAGAGGCGGCCTGTAGTCCCAGTGGACCCAGGTTCGAATCCCGACTGGGGCAGGGAACAATTTAAGGATTTGAATGTAATAAAAAAGCAGATTTTCCTGATCTACCAGAAGACCCGCCGACATGTCGTAAAAGTACCCCCGCTAATACCAATACACCAGTCCTGTATAAGACAGCCCTAGCATGTATTCAATATGGACGGTGAGTATTAGCGCCGAATCGGTGACATGTGGAGGTGTAGGAGGACTACTGGGCCTCGGGATAGGCAACTGTCCCAGAGAAATAGGCCCTGAAGCCTTTGCTCAGAGTCGGACACATAAAAAAAAAAAAAAGAATACAACGAACAGAGGCAGCAGCTGTGGCAGGGTGGACTCAGTGTCAACGTGGCTTATCCATGAACGGAGGTGTGGTGGGCCAAGAGGGTGGAATTGTGTGGTAAAGAGTGTATTTTTGTTTTTGCTTTGGCCCCACACTCATCTAAACGTGAACTCAGTGGACTACAGAGTTGCTCTATCCCTGCAGTCCACCATCCTCCTTTCGGGGGATAGGGAGGGAGTTGAGGGCCTCACATCCAGGTGTAGTAGGGCAAGGAGGTGCAGAGGTATGGCAAAGGAGTGTGTGGGAATGTGAGGTATGGATGTTCAACCATCATCAACATCACTATTTTCATTATCAGCATCACTATCATCTTTATCATCATCACTACTAGAAACTTTATCATTATCTTTATCATCACTATAACTATCAACATTATCATCATTACTATCATCACTCTAGTTATCAGTTATCACCATCTTTATCATCAGTCATCATTACTATCTTTATAACTATTATCAGCCATCATTACTATCTTTATAACTATCATCAGTCATCATTACTATCTTTATAACTATCATCAGTCATCATTACTATCTTTATCATCAGTCATCATTACTATCTTTATAATTATCATCAGTCATCATTACTATCTTTATAACTATCATCAGTCATCATTACTATCTTTATAACTATCATCAGTCATCATTACTATCTTTATAACTATCATCAGTCATCATTACTATCTTTATAACTATCATCAGTCATCATTACTATCTTTACAACTATCATCAGTCATCATTACTATCTTTATAACTATCGCCATTATCGTTATTAGTATCATTTTTTGTTACCAGTCATCACCGTCTTTATCATCATTACTACCATCATCATCATCACCACCATCACAAATATCATCATCACAATTCCTTTCAGTCCACCTTTATCACCACTAGTCATCATCATTACTATTGTCTATATGTTTACCCACCTTCCTAATTCTATACCTACCTACCTGTCTACCTACCTACTTACCTACCTACTTATCTATTTCTCTGCCTTCCTCCCTACTCCTCTACTTTATCTACTCACTTACCCACTTCTCTACCTACTTGCCCCCCTACCTACCTACCTACCTACTATCCAGTCACTTTTCCCTTCAGTTTCACTTTACCTACAAAGTAACACAATTCAAACACGTCACTCGCAACTCTTCATTCCTCAAAGCAAATCATAAATGCTTCTTGAGTTAATAGTTTTGCAGTTTACATATCAGTGATTCACTGATTCATATCTGTGTTATTCACTTTGTTGGTTCTAACTCAAGCAATTTACATTTGAGCAATTAGTTGCTGATTATTAATATTTTAAGGATTTGTAATCGGAATTATTGATACTTGATTTATTTATACATTAGTCATTTGATCTCAGGTGATTTCTGTTCTTTCGTTATGAGTGGTTCATTTGGTTTTTGTGGCACAATGAACTTCCCAGAGAGCGTAGGTGATAGGGTCAGCCTCACTAAAATCAAGAAGGCGTATCAGCAGTAGATTCGACAACTAATTTCACTACGCACGTCCAAACCTACCCCACACACTCGCAGCCGATGCAGCAAACGTGGAGCGTTTCGGGCACTGTTGGTGGGGATAGCGGTCTTGTGGTGCATATATACAGCAGTCTGGTTGGAGAGGGAGTTATATGAGGTTGTCCGCGAGACGCTGGTTAGAAAGACACAGCAGGAGCACCCGTGGCTTTCCTGGCTTCATGGGATCCCAGCCTTATCTCATCTTGCTCCAACCACACCGCTCCCCACTCCCACTCCTGCTCGATGCAGTCCAGTCCTGGGATCAATACTGGTGCTCCCTGTAAGATTCCAGGAGATGTTTCACCTCTATCAGACTGGCGCACCGCTAGCACCGCTTCCGACACACTTCTGGGTTCGTGCTTTCCTGTGTGGTTTATTGCCAGTTTGGCTGCTCCTCATGTCAGCTGCAGAGAATCATTCCAACATCCGGCCTGAACCCTGTGTAGAATTAGGGGACACAGGAAAAGGGCAGCAAGATGAGGAGAGCGAGGACCGGACAAATCAAGTGTCACATGACTCTGACAGAAAAGATGAGGGGTAGAGTGATGCTTCAGAGGCAGGTGAAAATAAGGTGTCAAGACAGGTGAGAGACGACAAGGGGCATGAGGTGAAAGGTGAGAGGTGTGAGATAGAAGGGTCCCATGAGCAGGAAAGGTAGGACCATGAAAAAGATGAGGATTATGAGGAAGAAAACGAAATCAGTGTGCCAGAAAACGGATATCAGGAGGAAGAAAAAGAGGACCAGGAGATGCACAATGCGGACCAAAAGGCAGAAAACATTGATCGGGAAGCAGAAAATGCGGATACGCTGGTCCCATTGGACACACAACCCTGCTCTTTCGTTGGCTGCTTTCGATGGGAGCAGTTATGGTGTAAATGGCATTTTCTAGGCGTCACCCTGGGTCACACCAAAGTCGACACCAATACGATGTATCGCGGTATTCATCAGTGTGTGCTGTACTGTGGTCAGGAGGCAACGGATGTTGTGGTCACCCGGTGGGGTGGGGAGCACGAGGCTCGGATGCTGTGCCGACTTCGTGGGCTCCCAGGTGTACCACATCTTCTGGGGGTAATAGATGAAGAACCCAGGTGCTTAGTCTTCAGAGATTCCTGGGGCGGAAAAGGTGTATTCCTAAGTCTATATTCGAACATTCATGCGGCTAAGGTTATAGCCAAAGCCACCAAACACATTCATAGCCTCCATCAGAGCGGAATCGCATTTCATAACCTATCCCGTAAAACTATTATTTGTGAAAAACACAAAAGTAACAATGTACACCTGCTGGGTTTTGGCCGCTGTGTTAATCTCGCCTCACTCCCCCCTGAACAGGCCGCAAGAGAAAAAGCTCGAGATATAACAGACATCCTGTCCCTCACAGGAAGTCTGCTTAATCTTTACTGCAGTAAGAAGTACAGAGTTTTCCTGGAATGGCTGAAAGAAGTACAAAACACAGCCAGCGCCCAAACCGTGTATGAGGAACTGACGGCCTTTCTAAAGACTCGTCCCAAGGATGTAGAATACTTGGTGTGGAAGCTGAAAAAGTGGTTCATCGACAAGTTGCGCAGGAACGCCGACATGCCTCCTACTCCACCCCTATGGTCTGACCCGCCACGCAAGAAGAAAAGGAAGCGCATTCGTTGGAACAAAAATGATGGACGAGCAAAAGTAATTTTTTTGTGGTTGACTTACTTGGATTCCTGTGTTAATAAATACCAAACACCTGTCGATATAAACCCATTTGCCATTTGTGTACCAAACCGACACGAAAAATGGCTTTTGTAACCTAGTCTAACCTGGAACCCTAGAACAACAAACCCCAACCATCCAGATATAAACCTTTGTGTGGTCTCTGCCTCAAACCACCAAAAAAGCAAAAGAATTAACACTGCTGGAACAAAAATCAAGTGTCAGTTAAAAGCAATATTTTTATAACAGGTAAAACACACACACACACACACACACACACACACACACACACATCAATCACCACTCGGATGCAAACTCTTACTAACCCCTGTCCTAAACTACCACTGAAGAAGGAAAAATACACATACACACTATACACACACCGACATCCCGATCTTCATCTCTTGCTACAGCCCAGCACTCAGTATGGGGATGTGGCAATTTGACGCCTAGGTAAAGTGAACAGTGTATGACTGTCGAGTTATTCTTTTTAACAGTAGACGATGAACAGAAAGGTTGCTCAATCATACTTAATTAAATCACCAGTTTCTGTTCCAATTGTCCATGATGAGAGAAGTAATACAAACCAGCACGATGCAATTACTAAGTTCAGTGGCAGCTGTATGACATGTAGACGCCAGGTGGATTAGTGGGTTAAGGAGCTCTGTCCAGATGTGGCTCAATAAGGGTTTATGAAGGTTAGTCTGGGTATAGTGTTCATTTAACGCCACTCATGGATGAATGACTGGGTCATTCTTGCCGTCAATGACTAATCTGAGTAGCCTAGCCGCGGACCCCTACGTTACTGATGCATAAATTAAGGTATAAGACATAAAAAAAATGTCCTGTCCACCACATGACCTGTCCCACCACCGACCTGTCCTACCACATGACCTGTCCTACCACATGACCTGTCCTACAACATGACCTGTTCTACCACATGACCTGTTCAACCACAAGACCTGTCCCACCACATGACCTGTCCTACCACATGACCTGTGCTCCCTGCCACTTGACCTGTCGGGATAGGTTAGTTAGTAAAACAGATGATTGGAAGAAATAGCTAAGGCAGGACAGGATAAGGCAGGGCAAGGCAAGGCAGGGCAGGGCAAGGCAGAGCAGGGCAGGGTAGGGCAGGGCAAGATAAGGTAGAGCAGGGCAAGGCAGAGCAGGGTAGGACAGGACAGGGAAGGGCAGGGCAGGATAGAGCAATGCAAGGCAGGACAGGGCAAGGCAGGGCAGGACAGGATAGGACAGGGCAGGGGAGGCAGAACAGGACAGGGTAGGGGAGGGCTGGGTTGGACAGATCAGGACAGGGTATGGTGGGACATAGCAGGGCATGACTAGATAAGGCAGGGCAAGGCAAAGTATGGCAGAGCAGGGAAGGACAAGGCAAGGCAGGACAGGGCAGAACTTAAAGTAGAGACATGAGTTTCATAAGAGTGAGTTCTAGGATTAATATTATTCATTATCTCTATCAATGATGTAGAAGATCGACTCGTTTCTAATGTAGCGAAATATACAAAGGACATGAAAACTGGAGGTAGGGTAATTACTTAAAGAGGTCTGTAATCCATTCAAAATACCCTGGTTTACTTACGAGAAAAGAGTGAAAAGCGGCAGGTGAAATTTAATGTTGACAAATGTATTGTACCGTCCACTGAGAGAAAAAAATGAGTACCCCATGTTTGATACCCCACTGATGGAAGAAAATAGGAAAGAAGAGACGAAAAGTTATCAGCAACGACATGAAATCTAAACAATGCAGAGAAGCGAGCAATAAGCCAAACAGAAGCTTCGGCCTTACTTCCACCGAATTTCGATCACAGTGCATGCAGTATAATTTCTAAGCTTTATAGGTCATTAGTTACATCACACCTAGAATACTGTGGACAGTTCTGGTCCCTGAGCCCAGTAAGGGTGAAGGAAAAACTTGTGAGTGTGCCGATATGGACCACTAAAGTAATCCCATCCCCGCGAAATTTACTATACGAAAGACTCAAGAGGCTAAGCATTTCTTCTCTCTCTCTCTCTCTCTCTCTCTCTCTCTCTCTCTCTCAAAAGACGAGTCAGAGATCATATGCAAGTAGTGATAATTCTTAAGGTAATCGTCGACATCAGATGTGAGAAATTGCTCAAGTACAAAATGACGCTGCTTCTAGAAATACTGGGATGAAACTAAAAGGTAAGAGATGCATAGCAATAATCTATCTATCTATCTATAGCCCGACGCCCTAATCCCGCAAAGGGTGGCCGCAGACAAAACGCCTCCACCATTTGACTACCCTCCCCCCAACTCACCCCCCCCTCCCTCATATACCTCTCAACTTCATCCCTCCACCTCATCCTCGGTCTACCCCTCCCTCTCCCTCCCTCCACCTCACCTACATACACCCTCTTAGTCAGTCTTTCATCCTCCATTCTCTCCACATGTCCAAACCACCTCAGTGTATTTCTAATCTTCTCAACCACATCCACATCTACCCCACAACGTTCCTTCACTTCTTCATTCGTCAACCTGTCCCTCCATGTCACTCCACATGCTCCTCTCAAGTAACTTATTTCCACTGCTCTCACTCTTGACTTGTTCCCCTCTTGCAAGGTCCATGCCTCGCTTCCATACGTCAGGGTAGGGATCACAATACCATCATGCAGTGACTTCTTAACTTCCATACTCACCTCCCTATTTCTCATCCCTGCTTTGAGTATACCAACAACCTTCCTTCCCTGCTGTACCCTTTCACGTACTTCATCCCCCAAAGTTCCATCCTTACTCATCACACTACCCAAGTACTTGAATGCACTCACATTCTCCATATCCTCACCATCCAACCTCACTGCACACTCTGTGGCTTCATTCCTCTCAAACATCATAACTTTACTTTTGTTTACATTAACTTTCAGCTTCCTCCTCCTACACACTGTCCCAAATTCATTCACCAAACATTGCAACTCCCATTCATCTTCACTCAACAATACTGTATCATCAGCAAACAGCAACACCGGAAGCTTCCAAATCTCACCCTCATTCATTAGGACCAGCCCCACATCCACTGCCCTACCTTGCACCTCCTTTACAACCCCATCCATATAAATATTAAACAGCCATGGAGACATCACACACCCCTGTTTCAGTCCCACATTGAGATCAAAGAACTCACTCAGCTCACCATCCACTCACACCGTAGCCGTAGCTCCCTCGTACATACTCTTCACAGCACTCAACAATTTCCCCTCCACTCCATATATTCTTAATACCTTCCACATACCTTGCCTATCTATTCTGTCATAGGCTTTCTCGAAGTCCATGAAGGCAGCATACACTTTCCTTCCCTTCTCTAGATACTTCTCCACTAAACATCTTAGAACAAATATCTGATCTACACACCCTTTTCCCTTCCTAAATCCCCCTTGTTCTTCTCCAACTAGCTCCTCTGTCATATGCCTAACCCTATCAATGAGTATTCTACCATATATTTTACCAGTCACACTAAGAAGGCAAATACCCCTATGGTTACCACATACTTCTCTCTCCCCTTTTCCTTTGTACAGAGGAACAATTATACCTGATTTCCAGTCCTCTGGAACCCTTCCCTCTTCCCAAGCCAATCTACACAACTTCCATATCCACTCCACAACAATCTCACCCCCATACCTAAGCATTTCACCACACACTCCATCAATTCCTGGGGCCTTTCCCAGCTTAATCTTCTTCATCGCTTCCACTACTTCCGCCCTACTTATCTCTTCCTCCCTCCTCTCATCTCTTCTTCTCCCAGCCATTCCCCAACCACTTATACTCACACTGCTCTCACTCTCTACATTCAACAAATCCTCAAAGTGCTCCTTCCATCTCCTCAATTTCTCTCTCTTCTCCACCAACAATCTATTATTCCTATCTTTCACTCCCCTACTATTTCCCCTTTCACACTGCCTTACTTTCTTTACCTCCTTCCAAAACAATTTCTTACTCTCCCTCCATTTCACACTCAGATTCCTCCCAAACTCTTCATCCACTTTCTTCTTACTCTCCTTCACCAGTCTCTTAACCTCCCTTCTCCTGCTCACATATACCTCTCTCTTCTCTCTCTCATCTTCTCCCCTACCTCTACTCGCTAACCATTCACCATATGCCTTCTTCTTTTGTTCCACAGCTTGTTTCACCTCATCATTCCACCATGCTGTCCCTTGCACACCCTTGCATCTCCTCCTCACTCCACAAACCGCCTCACACGCTGCGCCTATCTCTTCCGTGAATATCTTACATACGTCTTCCACCCCTTCCATCTGCTCTAGCTCGTACCTTCCCAATCTTTCTTCCACTGTGCTCTTACACTCCGTCATTTTTCACTATCTTGCAATTTCTCCACTCTTTTCACAGGAGCTGCTTCCTCCTGTCTTCCCCTTCGTCTCCTCAACCACTTTCTTTGCATCTCTACCTTGGCCATCACTAAGTGATGGTCCGAGACTCCATTCCCCCACCCTCTCCACACTCTTGCATCCAACACTTGTCTTCTCATTCGCTCATCCACACACACGTAGTCTATCATTACCTTTCGTTCAACAAGTTCACAATCCATCCTCCTCATTACTCTCCATGTATACCAGTGGATCATCTTATGACGAAAGTAGGTGTTGGCTATTTCCAACCCCTTACAAGCACAGATGTCCACCAAAGCACTACCATTCCCATCTACTTCAGCTGGCACACCCCACTGACCAACCACTCCATCCACTCGTACATTCCCAACTTTGCCATTCATGTCTCCAATCAACAGCACTCTCTCGCTCCTCTCAAACTTGTCCATACATGCTTCTACTCTCGCCCAAAACTCATCTTTCACTCTTGCCACTCGATCCTCTGTTGGAGCATACACACATACAATCGCCCATGCTTGTATACCTACTTTCATCCTCACCCATACAATCCTTGCACCCACTGTTCCATACTCTCTTATATTCTCCTTCCACTTCTTGCTTATCATCAGACATACTCCCTCTCTTGCCCTCTCATTCTAACTGACTCCCGCACATATACCTACACCATATTCCCATTCTCTCATCCTTTCACCTTTCCATTTACTTTCAGTCAATCCACATATATCCATTTTTGCATCCTCAAGCACCTGAACAATCTCTCTCTCTTTCACTTCATCATTCACTCCTCTCACATTCCATGTTCCCACCCTAAGAATGTCCTTTGTCCGTTCCTTAGTCGTCAAAGTATGGTCCGTCCGGGTCCGAGGCGCTTTATTCGCTTTTTTAGTTAGTTCTTTTTACGGGGTGGGGCACTAACCCACTACCAACCCTTTTAGTCGCCTTGTACGACAAGCAGGGATACTGGGGGAGTATTCTTGATACCCCCCTACCCCCAGGGGAAAATTACTGCAATATTTGCCTAGTGGAGCAATGAAACAAGCTACAGCAATCAGTGGAAAACCAGCAGGAACTCTTCTTTAAATATTCGACTCGATAAATACTTCTAAATGATTTTTTTTTTTTTTTCAGGCTGACGTGTATGCTGATGACAGTGAGACGATTGCTTTGTTATGTAAACTATCTCAGAGACGTAGATTACATAGTGCATAAATGTACTTATTCTGTTATTCCTATGAAAATGTCCATATTCTTTCTAACAATAACATATTTTTTCTAGCCTTCCTTTCTCTTCCTCCTCCGCCTTCTCCTCCTCCTCCTCCTCCTCCTCCTACATCTTCTTCTTTTGATGGTGTGTTGAGTGGGGTAGAGCCTTCTTCTTTTCTATCCTTTTCTCACACATGTTGGTCACATCTTATCAACATTAGCTCCCTCACGCAACTGATAACCTCGTCATGGGCCATTGGCTGTCCTCTTATCTTTACTTCCTCTGTACAGCCTTAACCAAAAGCTAGCAGATAAATCACGGTTAGAATTGTGTCTTGCCTTCCATATCTTTCACACCTCCCTAAATTACAGTGTCCTTCATCCTCCCTAAATTACAGTGTCCTTCATCCTCCCTAAAGTACAGCAGTTTAAGAAAGCTCCCTAACACCTCTTCTTATGCGATTTATTTTGTTTATCATACGTCACCATCGTCTTTGTGTTGCTTAAGTAATTCTAACATCGCCATTACCTGCGGAAGTAAGGTACAGAATATTGATCAGCCGGATGCAGAAATAAATCGCTGTGGAAGAGGTGTTAGGGAATGATAATACGGGCTTTAGAATACGGGCGCCAGGCTTGAGAAAACCCCTTCAATCCGATGACGCTTTTTTTTTCTATGTAGATACGGTTTTCTTCAGCTGAGACATATTAGGCACAAAATCATTCATGTACGTTTCTCAAAATCACGTACACACACACACACACACACACACACACACACACACACACACACACACACACACACACACACACACACACACATACACACACACACACACACACACACACACACCGCTCGCTGGTGCAGTGGTAACGTTCAAGGTCCAAGGAGAGAAAACGTTCTCGCTTGCCATCTGGTAGACGGGAGTTCGCGCCTCGCTCAGGTTGCGAAAAGTTTCACTGACGAAGTGGGTGGTTACTCTCCCCCTTGAGCAAGGGGACGGGTGTGTGCATGTGTGAAGGTCACAGCCTTGCCCTTAGATCGGACTATATGAGCTCTCAGCTCCCTTCCGGGAGGGTAAAAGCTGACGATCACGACTATCAGGTGATCCTGACCGACCCGGTGAATTACACAAACACACACACACAAGCACCAAAAACACCTTCAGGAAACACCCTTCTGAGTGGGAGAGAATGACCATCTTTGGGTCTTTTACTAATCTGGTGCTGCTCTCCTACACTCATTAAAATCGTCTAGCAGCGGCAAGAATACTCTATCAAAAAGACGTCACCGAACTGAAGGGGTGAAGAGGGAGACTGCAGTAGATGTGGCAGTTGTAGTGTGAACGTGAATCCGGTTTATTACAGTCTGATGACACTCTTTCCCTACAGTGCATTACCCTTTTTCCAGGGGACAGGGAGGGAGTTGAGGGACGTTTGTTTAACCAGGCAGTGGAGTCACCTTGCTATATCGGTGCCACCACACGAAGGCGTCCCTCTCTCTTTCTCTCTCTCTCTCTCTCTCTCTCTCTCTCTCTCTCACACACACACACACACACACACACACACACACACACACAAAGACGTCTTAATATTAGAGAGGTTAACTGCTTCAGGTGGTGGTGGAGAGAGAGGCCTTCATGTGGCGGTGTCGATACAACCAGTTGGCTCAACTCTGGTCAAACAAACGTCCCTCAGCTACTATCCTCTCCTCCTAAAGTGGATATTAGACTGCAGAAGGCCAGCTTAAGCCTGCACTCCACTGGGTTCACGTCTCGGATGAACCTAGAGCATCACCACCACCAGCACCATCACCAGCACCACCACCAGCACCACCACCAACAACAACACCAACTTCAGGTCTAGGACATCAACTGTACTCTTATTTTCGGACGATTTTCTTTCAGCTTAGGAGGGACTTTTGAAGCTAGAGGGGTTAGGTAATTGTTTGTCTTCGTTATCACTTGAGAGAGATGCCTTCACGTGGTGGCACTGATATGGCCGGACGGTAGAGTTGCCCGGTTGTAAAAATATCTCTCAACTCCCTCCCTCTCCGTCGAAAGGAAGATGGTGGGCTGCAGAGGAGGGGCAACTTCAACCTCGTGATTCATATACAGATGAAGGTGAAGCTACACAGTAAAAATATCATCGTCATCATCATCAACAACAACAACAACAACGACTACTTCTTCTTCTTCTTTTACTACCACTACTGGTACTACTACTACTATTACTACTACTACTACGTCTTCACTGTTAAGGTGTTCTTCCTCAGCTGTGAAAAGTATGGTAACAGAGATGAATGTAAAAATGACGTTCTTGTAGTGTCACAATGAAGGAGTTAGGCGGAGTGATAATCGTCTGGAACTGGCAAGAATGAAGGAACAAAAGGGCTCAAATCGAGGCCGAAATCTGAGCATGCCCTTTGACCTTGACCTTTGATCGATCTGCCAAATGAAATAGAGGCGCAATAGAAATCTCAACCTGTCATTCCCATCACGTAGAATATCTAAACTTCAAAGCATGTGTTCATATACTTTCCATTTCTACACCCAGTGTGCAGTACAAAGCACGTAGGATCCAAACAGTAAACGGCATTCATTAAATATTTTATCATACAACATACATACGTACATACATACATAAATACACTGAAAAAAAGCTCGGTCACAATAGATGGTCCTTCGGCGTCGCTAACGAAAAATACAAGAGCTAAAAAACAAAACAAAAACTCAATAGCCTGAATATAACCGGTACAAATTACTGAATGGTAAAGGTGTTGGAAAAGAAGACACAAGTTCACCAAAGAGTCATGTTTTGTGATCATTTTCAGAAATTTGGATTGGGATGGCAAAGGGGAATACAGATGCTGGTGTGTTGGTGTGATGGCGAGGCAGATGCTGTGGGTGTGGTTAGGTGAAGAGGCCTCCACCTGCCGCCAGAAGGATGATCAGGCCAAACACGGATGGTGGCGAGGTGCTGGGCCCAGTGTTGCAGAGATCAGTGTTGCAGATACATGTATATCCTGGTGTGTCCCCAGACGTGCTGTACATACACCCGTCTTTCATCTTTACCGGTGTGCAGAATCTGAAGGTCTTGGTGTCTGCAGACGACAAAGAAAGACAGATGACACAAATTAGAGTAATAAAAGAACAAATGCGAAGGGCAGACACAAACTTATGCACACGAGTTAATTAAGATCTTTGTATTTACTGGTAACATCTGAAACAAAACCATAAGGACTGTCTGGTTATTAATTTATTGAGTAAAGGCGAACTTTTATACAATAATTTTTTGTTATGCTAATGCAAGACAGCCCTAGCATGTATTAATTATGGACGGTGGGTGTTAGTGCCGAAGTGGTGACATGTGGAGGTGTGTAGGAGGACTTCTGGGCCTTGGGATAGGCCCTGAATCCTTTGCCCAGAGTTGGGAACATAAAAAAAAAAACATAAAGCGACACGTATTTTACACATGATGTGCAATTGATCCAAATGATTTTCATGCTGTAGCCTAACTACGAGACACTTCCAACAACACGCTCCGTTTGATGTTCCTCATCTTTATGATTACCGTTTCCCAAACTTGAAGGAATGATAGTAGGTTATGTTTGCATCTGGACATGTGTGTGTGTGTGTGTGTGTGTGTGTGTGTGTGTGTGTGTGTGTGTGTGTGTGTGTGTGTGTGTGTGTGTGTGTGTGTGTGTGTGTGTGTGTGTGTGTGTGTGTGTGTGTGTGTGTGTGTGTGTGTGTGTGTGTGTGTGTGTGTGTGTGTGTGTGTGTGTGTGTGTGTGTGTCCATAAGTTCATAAAGTTCAAATAAGTAGACATCTTTTTAGCAAATAAATTCAGTTTGCCCATCTAATTAATGATTCCAAATAATGCAGACTACTGGTGTTTTATGCTTGTGATACCTGGGCTGAAAATTAGCAAAGACAGCAATAGACAGATGAATAATAAGGAAGACAACAAGAAAGTACATCGGTGCTTTTGGCGTCTGATATGCATGAATAGTAACAAGGTAAAAGCTACAGTGTGTTAAAAAGGAAGCTGATGGTAGCCTTTGAAGAGGCTGACTGACAACGAAATGAAGCGATAAAGTTGGGGAGTTGATGAAGGAGGGCGACTTGGGCTGGCAGAATGGAGTGGAAATGAGAGAGGCCTGGAGTCGTACATGCCTGTTTCTCCACACACAGACACACACACACACACACACACACACACACACACACACACACACACACACACACACACACACACACACACACACACACACTAATTTGGCTGTCCAGTCATAAGAAGTGTTTATGGTCAATCGGCTGGGGTGCATTGTGTTCACTGTGTACTGGAATGGAAATTTCATCACACATTTTCCCAGCCCCATATTCTCAATCGCTCTTTCCATAAAAATTCTTAGTCTTCATGAGAGTTAAGAGAAAGGAATACTCACGCCCGTCTTCTGTCACTTTCATACAGCTGCCAGTACAGGGTAGGTTTCGAGTGTCCTCCAGTCTGCATGCTGGCTGAATTTCTGGACAACTCTTGCACATCAGGGCCTCACCTGGAACAAAAGAAGACGAGGCAATGACTGGCACTATACCAAGGAGTGTACAATTCTTCTGCTCTATTACACAACTCGGTAATATAAACAGAGTTGGACCTCACTAATTAAAAGTCCCTTGGGAATCCATTCAAGACAGTGCTAGTTTTAAAGAGTTGTTGGATGTTCTGCCTGTACTTCGCTATTAAAAAAAAAAAAAAAGAATTAGAATTTAACAACACCTATAATTACCAATGAATTCATGCTAATCCGAAAACAAGTGATGAAAACAGTGATGCAGACAAAAGATGAGTGATACTGTTAGTGTTATGTTTGATGGTGCCGAACGAAAACAAAGATTCATTGTTTTAGATTATCAAGTCTCCAATGTACCAGGTATATGGCTCATACGGAATGGGATAATATTAATGACTTCATGTGTTCTCTCCTTCCAGTCATTTATACAAACAATAAATTATTTTAAAGCGATACTGTATTTACTGTAACTTGGCCTAAGACTGCCATCTTTCAATCTTGAATGCCGAGTTGAAGCAATAGATTAACACGGGGATAGGATGTTAGTCATGAAGTGCTATGGATATGATTTAGAGGCAGAATATTGTCTGTTTCTCTACTGGATTACAGGGAATTAACTACAAAAGGACGAAGATCTGGGCCAACTTAAAGTAACAGAAATATAGCGGATAAACCACAATATTTATTGTTCTCACATACTCACCACTCTCCCTGCTGTACTGCTGTCGCTTACCCTTCTTCCCCTTCCTCATGATCCTTCCTCCCTCTTTCCTCTTTACCACTATCTTGCATTCATAACTGTGCCTTACTTTACACTTCCCTTTCACATACTCTCTCTTTTCTTCTTTCATGTACATTATCAAGTTCTGTACTTCCTTCCCTTCCTCACACTCCCTCCTTCCCACCCTCTGTGTCCCCTATATACGCCTTCTTCACTCAACCATTCCTAATACGTAATACCTCTGAGTTCACTTCATTTCCCTTTCTTCCTCACACCTCCTCCTTCCTACCTCTCTGCTCTATATGCCTCCCATTCACTTATGTTTCCTTCCTTACACTTTCTGCTTTGTCTCTTTCAACTTCACACACCTCTCATTCAATCTTCTCTCCCTCCCTTACTTTTCTTCCTTCCTCCGGCTTCACTCCATATGTTGTATTGGTGTTGGATAAGGGACTCTCTAGTGTCTCCTATCTGTTTGTCGCAGCTCACGGTATGTTAATATTCTCTTGTATAATATAAATGGAAACCATGGCCACGTTAAAGACTAGCAATTAGTAAAATTAAAAAGTTCTAAGGTGTAATATCTATAATGATCCATCCTTCATTCCCCGAACCACTTCTCTTTGAAATTCGCTTCCCAGATTACTTTTCCCCCCAAATTTCAACCACAACAGTATAAGCCCAAATGAAACAGAGCCTTTATTATTATTATTATTATTATTATTATTATTATTATTATTATTGAACTGAGGACACCTGTAGTCTGGTGTCTGGATTATTCTCCTCTAATTTATTTTTCCTTCTGTTCATCTAGGAAAAAAAAATTCAAGGAAGAGCGTTAGAGGACGTCACAATCTCAGAAAAACACGAATCCATTTTTCACCTCCTCTTGCTTTCCTTCATCACACTTATCGTCCCTTCCTGCTTACTTATTTAAGGTTTTAAGTGCCTAATTGGTGTTAAGTGCCCTAGTAACTGGTGTTAAGTGTCCTAGTAACTGGTGTTAAGTGTCCTAGTAACTGGTGCTAAGGTCCTATACAGTGGTGCCAAGGGAAAGTAAATAAAACATCTGTAACGATGGAGAGACTTACCTACATGGTAAGTACTGAGAGTTACCTGCATTGCTGATATGTACTGAGTCTTACCTAAAAGGAAGGTATGAACCAGGGTTGGTGATTTTTTTTTAATTAAGAAATAAAAAACTGATTTTTTTGTTTACTCGTTTTCTTTGATTTCTTTGATTTTTCTGTATACTATATTGATAATATTTCAAAAGCAGTATACTGAACACTGTTAACTTCATGTCCTGTCTATCCACTGGTGGTTCAGGCTGAAAGCAACTACCCAGAATCCAGATACACACCTGTTCAAGTCCTGTCTGTACACTACTGGTTAAGGCTGAGTTGCCAGTGGTAATCAAGACAACATATTCCAAAGCTGTTTATATTACCAAACAGAAAAATCTTAAGTTGATATTATTATGACATGGCCTTAGGTGACCAAGCACAGCCTACCTAGTCTTATGGCTTTGGTTTTTGATTTATGGATCATTATTTCAGATGTACAAATAATTTCAATACTTAGTTACACAAACGTAAAAGCATTTCTTCTGTCTTACAATATAGCAATTTCTAATGGTACCATTCTCCAAAATCTGCTAACTTAATGCTTAAGTATCTGAATAAATGAATGCCAACACAAAGTTATAAACAACTTTTATAAACCTTCAGATTTTATTTTTGTTAGCTTTTAGATAAAAAAATAAATAAATAGAAAATTAAAAAATGATTTTTTAGCAAATAAATTAACGATTTAATCATGTCAAACCCTGGTATGAACTGATAGATTTACATGGCTGGTGGGTACTGAGAGACTTACCTGCACTGTGGGTAAGTACTAAGAGACTCTACCTGGCAGGTAAGTACTGAGAAACCTACCTATATAGCTGGTAGGTACTAACAGACTTACCTACACAAATAACTTACCGACATGCAGTGATACCGTGAGAGTCAACACTGCCACGGCGACTTTCATTTTGATCTGTGGGTGAAAGGTAATGTTGTGGTGAGTGGTGTATGACTCTCACCCCTCTCAACACTCCACTCCTCTCAACACCCCTGCCCCTCTCAACATTCCTCTCTTCTCAACACCCCATCCCCCTCTCAACACTCCACTCTTCTCAACACCCCATCCCGCTCTCAACACTCCACTCTCCCCAACACCCCTGCCCCTCTCAACACTCCACTCTTCTCAACACCCCTGCCTCTCTCAATACCACTCTTCTCAACACCCCATCCCCCTCTCAACACTCCACTCTTCTCAACACCCCTGCCCCTCTCAACACTCCGCTCTTCTCAACACCCCTGCTCCTCTCAACACTCCACTCTTCTCAACACCCCTGCCCCTCTCAACACCTCTCCTCTCAACACCCCTGCCGCTCTCAACATTCCACTCTTCTCAACACCCCATCCCCCTCTCAACACTCCACTCTTCTCAACACCCCTGCCCCTCTCAACACTCCACTCTTCTCAACACCCCTGCCCCTCTCAACACTCCACTCTTCTCAACACTCCATCCCCCTCTCAACACTCAACTCTTCTTAACACCCCTGCCCCTCTCAACACTCCACTCTTCTCAACACCCCTGCCCCCCTCAACACTCCTCTCTTCTCAACATCCCTCCCCCTCTCAACATCCATGTGTTCCGGAAACGGCTCAGTTTGCTGGTGTGGGCATAGGTTTGGGAGTGGGAGTAGGAAATAAGTGGTGTAGAGACTGTTAGCGCCTGACTGAGCCGTGGCCGCAACACACGGAAACTCACGCCGAGCAAGGGAAGAGGAGCGATATTGTATGTATGGTCCATCCTGTATATGATATTTAAGGGTGGTTGATATTGGTTAGTATATGTATATGGCAACTATGCATCTGTGACTGATGGGTGGAGGAATGGTTAGTTATTAGCATTACATACATGGTCGATTTAAGACGTATATATAATTGCTGAATGCGAATATTTATAGGTTTTAGTACCGTATGCTCTTTACACACTACTTTGATCTGCAAATGGCACCTCTTTATCTTGACTCTAATATACTATAGCACTAGCCGTGTGTGTGTGTGTGTGTGTGTGTGTGTGTGTGTGTGTGTGTGTGTTTTGGACAGCCGAAACTACACATTCAAATCGCACCAAAATTGGTACAAAAATCGCAAAAAAATCGCCGATGTAAAAAAAACTTGGTCCAATCACGATTGAAAAACTTTTACTATATTTAATAAGCGATCACATTTTGACCAAAAAACGCTGCTCCCGGAGCCCGGCATAGGATCTCCGTAGAATTTTTTGCCCTGAGGTAGAACTAAAATAAACTGCAGTAGTAGCCGTGTGTCTGTGTGTGTACTTCGGACTTGCGTTCGGACAACTTGGGTTCCATTCCCGAAGCTGCAAATAACACGATCACTTGATTAGCTGCAAAAACTCCAAGTGACAACGTTACACTAGAACAACACATAAACGCGAGAGCCCTCTGGAGGAGCAAGTGCGAGGGGCCCTCCACGAGCACTTGTACTGAGCTATAGCAACAGATTAACACAAAAACACAGCACTGATCACGAAGTATGCTGTGGAAAGGAGGTACAGCAGCAGCATTGTTTAATTCCACAGCTGAGTTACGTGCAATAAGCTGGTGAAGGACAGGATTTGAGCCAGGTTACGGTGAAAGGCCTATATTAATACTTACACCGATACATTGTGTGAAAATGCAATCATGCAATACATGCATACACACACACACACACACACACACACACACACACACACATATATATATATATATATATATATATATATATATATATATATATATATATTGTTTTGCATGTCTTTATTTACTTCATAATGTCTCTGTTTTTAATGTTTTTTGCATTCATGACTTCCACGGTCTCTATCCATTCTCTTTTCCTTCGCACAATATTTTTTCCTGCTCTTTTCTTCTCTCCTACCCTCCTATCCCCCTATTCCCCAGTGACTTTACATTTGTCTGAGGGGGCTGGATGGATGTCGTGGGGAAAGGCAATACGAGTGCGACATCAACATATTTTTGCAAAACAGAGAAAAAAGCAATAACCTCAAATCAGGGTGTGACCCCGGGCTTGTGTTACGACTCTTAGCTCTAAATCTTTCCAAGTGCATATACAGTATTAACCCAGTAGAGATCTAACTGTTTTGACACAAACTTGGCCTAAAACTGCCAACTCCATCGTGAAAATCTGTAACAATAGATTAAACACTTTAATATGATGCTAGTCACAAAAAAGTGCCAATGAAAGGATGAAGAGCCGTGGCATTGTCTTTTTCTGCCACTGTCCTACGTGAAGTCAGCTGCGAAAGGACGAAAAACTTGGCCGAAGGTAGAGTAAAAACAGAATCAGCGACTCCTTTCAGATGAATTAATTTGTTTGGTAATATCCTATAAAAAATAATAATAATAAATAACTAGGATCCACGCTTAGAAGGGTTAACCGCGATGGGCTCTAATAAAGTTGACTCAATATATCTTCGTTGATTTCTGTTTGCCGTGCACTTGATGGTGATGGAGGGATGAGGTGATAATATAATAACGTCAGGAGAAGGGGGGAAAGGTAGGTGACTGCTTCGCACGGGCGCTGTCAGTCTTTCTATACATTCTATATCAATCTATCCATCCATCTGTCTGTCTATCTATATATTTATCTAGATACGTAAATAAAGATATATAGATACATACATACCCACCTTCCTCTTCCACTCTCTCTGCTTTTTCGCTGTGTTTCCCTCCCCTGCCACCTTCCCTCTGCCCAGTTTCCGCCTTTGCCCTGCCTTCCTACCTTCCACTTTACCCTGCCACCCAGTCTTTCCTATTTCCCCCTCAGTCGTTTCCTCGCCTGTCTTTTTTTATTAATTTTCCCATGACTCTACCCATTACCCATTAGTGCTACTTGTTGTTTACTTCCTATAAGGCACCGTTAAGCATGGTTAGGTCTACTATTTCTCGATCCTGACTTGATTCTTGGACCACGGTAATGCCACTGTAAAGCACTGTATATAATTCTTCCCCTATTTGGCCACATCATTTCTGTTGTCTCTCCTCTTCACTAGATTCACAGGCTTCCTTGTGAGACTTTCTTGTTACTAGCACCACATCCTAGTGTTAAATTTGTGAAACTCCTTTGTGATTATGGTCCTTTCATAGCAAGAAATCCGTTCAGGGTGTGGCAGAATTTGGAATTCCCCAGAGTGCGACGTTGCCAATTTGACCACCAATTATCGGATTATCACTCTCCCTACCTACCCCCATCACACCTGTTTCTCTCTCTCTCTCTCTCTCTCTCTCTCTCTCTCTCTCTATATATATATATATATATATATATATATATATATATATATATATATATATATATATATATATATTGTATATATTTATTATTTATTTTCAATTTTTTTTCCACACCACTTATGAGGTAAAAGTCTAGGCGCGTTTTATTTTTAAGAGGTTTCCCCTGTAGGCCTAATCCTCTCTCTGATCTTTAATCATAATCTTCTTCGTCATCAGAACTTTCTGTTATATTGACGAGAGAGAGAGAGAGAGAGAGAGAGAGAGAGAGATAGAGAGAGAGAGAGAGAGAGAGTGGTGGAATGGGGGTAGGTAGGGACAGAGTGATAATCCGATAATTGGTGGTCAAATTGGCAAGTCTACGGCGTGGCAACATGGGAAAAAAGCACTGCCACGTGTCGTAGAATTCATTCAAATCGTTGTTATAATTCTAAAAAGTGATACTCAATGTACTATATAGCTTCCTTTACTATATATAGAATATAAAAAACAATTTCAAATAGCACATAAATGGGAAATAAGAGAGAGAGAGAGAGAGGCATGTACTACGGTTGATTTGGCAGCATCGCTAGAGGTGATTCACCAGGTGGGCCCCACCCTGAACGGACTTCTTGCGGTGAAAGGACCATAGCACCATATTCTAGTGTGACTAGAACTATATTCTAGTGTGACAAGCACCATATTCTAGTGTGACTAGCACCATATTCTAGTGTGACTAGCACCATATTCTAGTGTGACTAGCACCATATTCTAGTGTTAACCATAGAGACTTCATTGTGACTAGGACCATATACTAGTGTGACATGCACCATACTCTACTGTGACTAGCGCCATATTCTAGTGTGACTAGCATCATATTCAAATGTGACTAGCACCATATTCTAGTGTGACAAGCACCATATTCTAGTGTGACAAGCACCATACTCTATTGTGACTAGCACCATATTCTAATGTGACTAGCACCATATACTAGTGTGACATGCACCATACTGTACTGTGACTAGCACCATATTCTAGTGTGACTAGCACAATATTCTAATGTGACTAGCACCATATTCTAGTGTGACAAGCACCATACTCTACTGTGACAAGCTGACAAGCACCATACTCTATTGTGACTAGCGCCATATTCTAGTGCGACTAGCACCTTATTCTAGTGTGACTAGCACCATTTTCTAGTGTAACAAGCGCTATATTCTAGGGTGACTTTTTTTTATGCGAGGAAGAAGGAACCAAAGGCTCTGAGCCCGCAATTATTGTTCCTTCCATGTGAAAAACAAAATGCAAGAGAGAGCCAAATTCAAGATCCGATCATTTTGAGATGCCTGGACACTCTGCGTTTGATAGACTGGAGATCTTAGGAAGCAGGAAATACAGACAGAGGGAGACAGTTCCAGAGTTGACCTGTTGCATAAATGAAGGACTAGGAGTAACGGTTAACTCTTGCATTAGAGAGTTGGACAGAAAAAGGATGAGAGTCTGCTGCTTGACGGGTGCTACCCGCCTGTCGAAGAGGTGGAGGAATGCATGCAGACAGTTCAGAGGAGCAGTGACCATTGAAGTAGCGATAGTCAAGAGATAAAGATGCAACAGTGCAGCGAAGAGACAGAGGTTGAAGGGAGTCAGTAAGAGGAGGAGAGTTAATGAGACGAAAAGCCTTTGACTCCACCCTATTGAGAAGAGCTGCATGTGGGGAGCCTCCCCGAACATGAGAGATGTATTCCACACAGGGGCGGTTAAAACCCCTGTATAGAGTCAACAATTATGCAGGGGTAAAGAAGGAACGGAGTCGGCTTAGCACACCTAATCTCTTGGAAGCAGATTTTACAAGAGATGTTATATGATCTTTCCAAGATAAGTCCCGAGTAAATGAAACCACAAGCATGTTCAAGGATGATGCAGAATTAAGCTGAATATTATTAAACATTGTGGGTATACCTGTGGAAGATTTTGTCGGGTTGATAGGTGTAAGAACTGCATTAAAAACAACCAAATTATTTTTACCCCAGTCAGAGATATGAGCCAAGTCAGACATTAGGTGTGCCATAGCCTCATCCCTTGTCTTTTGAAGTAACTTGAGATGGGCGTTTCTGGAACCGAATGGAAAGATGAAGGGTGGAGTCATCAGCATATGAGTGGATAGGGTTAGATGTACAGCTTAGAAGGTCATTGATGAATAAAAGGAAGAGAGTTGGTGATAGGACAGAGCCCTGAGGAACACCACTGTTGATAGATCTAGGAGAAGAACGATGGCTGTCTACAACAGCGGCTATAGAACGACCAGAAAGGAAGCTAGAGTTGAAGGCACATATAGAAGGATAGAAACCGTATGAGGGAAGTTTGGAAATTAAAGATTTATGCCAGACTCGATCGAAAGCCTTAGAGATGTCAAGTTCAGTGGCAAAGCTTTCGCCAAAGTCCCGAAAGGAGGATGACCAGTAGTCTGAAAGGTAGGTGAGAAGATCGCCAGTGGAGCTTCCCTGACGGAACCCATACTGACGCTCAGAAAGAAGGTTGTGATAGGACAGATGCTTTAAAATTTTTCTATTAAGAATTGACTCGAAAACTCTTGGATACAGGATGTTAAAGCAATTGGACGATAATTAGAGGGTTGGGAATGGTCACCCTTCTTTGGGACTGGCTGAATGAGAGCAAACTTCCAGCATGAAGGAAAAGTACAAGTTGATAGACTATGGCGAAAGAGTTTGCCTAGGCAGGGTGTAAGCACAGAAGCACAGTTCTTGAGAACAACAGGATGGACTCCATCAGGCCCATATGCCTTATTAGTACTGAGGCCTGTGACGGCAGAAAATACATCAGCTGAAGAAATTTTAATGTCAGCCATGAGGAAATCAGATGGGGGAAGTGAGGGAGGAACAGCACCGAAATCGTCACAGGTGAAACTGGAGGAGAAAGTCCGAGTGAAGAGATCTGCTTTATCAGTAGAAGAAATAGCTACAGAGCCATCAGAGTACAAAAGAGGAGGAAGGATGCTGAGGTAAAGTTGTTAGAAAGGTTTTTGGCAAGATGCCAGAAGGAGTGGGAAGAATTCGAGTGGGAGAGCTGAGAGCATTTAGTATGGACGAAATTATTTTTAGCAGAGCGAAGAACAGACTTAGCACGATTCCGGGCACAAACGTATAAAAGATGTGATTCAGGGGTGGGTTGGCTCCGGTACCTTTTATAGGCCCTCTCCTTGTTGCGGACAGCAATATAACAAGCGTGATTAAACCAAGGCTTTCTTGCATTAATCAAAGGATATGAGAAAGGAATGTAAGCTTCCATGCCCGAGAGAATAACCTCCGTAATGCGCAAAGCACACTCACCTGCCTCCCAGCCATGGAAGCGATAATCATTCCATGGAAAATCAAAGTACTGCCTGAGGGCCTCCCAATCCTCAGCTCCAAAGTGCAACAGACGACGTTTCCTTGGAGGGTCCACAGGCTGTACCAGAGCGATAGGACAGGTTAAGGTGATAAGGTTGTGATCGGAGGACCCCAACGGAGAGAAGAGATTAACAGTGTAAGCAGAAGGATTAGTTGTAAGGAAGAGGTCAAGTATGTTGGAGCTCTCTCCATGGCGGTCAGAGATACGGGTAGGGTGCTGAACAAGCTGTTCTATGTCATTAAGGATAGAAAAGGTGTAGGCCTGCTCACCAGGTGGATCAGTGAAAGGAGAGGAGAGCCAAAGGTGGTGGTGAACATGAAAATCTCCTAGAATGGAGATTTCAGAGAAAGGAGAAATGGATAGAATGTGTTT
>NC_136979.1:15888152-15940652 GCF_032717465.1 Coenobita brevimanus | reverse complement strand
AGAAATGAAAAAGTCTGTTACACTATAAACAATATCAAACTAGAAAATGTCAGTCATGGAAAAGACTTAGGAATTATAACAAACTAGAGGGGCACTCTGTGGAGCGCTTCCCTCCGACAAGAGCAACATAATTTCCAAACCACTCTGCCTAATGAGTTACGTTTTCTCATCACTGATGAATCCAGATCAGATCCGGAATATGATCCGGGTCATTTCCAACATGTTTTAAAAATTAATTTTGTGGATAAATATTACGAAACATGTAACATTTTATAAACAAAGGAAGCGCAATTTCTAAACCACTCTCCATAATGGGTTAGGCCTGGGGTTTCTCGTCATTGATTAGGGTTTCGCAAAAAATGTTCTCCGGATCCAAAATCTGTAATGCGATCCGGATCGGTCCCAAAAGCTAAATGATTGTTCCCTGGACATGGGCTATCTACCCACCAAATTAGGTCCAAATCTAACTTTTAGTTTTTGAGTAATTCTGCTAACAAACAAACAAACAGAGGTAAAAGCATACTCTCCTCGTCGGAGTGAATGATCTTAAATTATGCAAACAGAGTACGGAGGCTGTTAAGAAAGCCAACAAATTAATCAGATTCATTAGTAGAGTACTCGAATATAAACTAGAAAGCACTCAAAGAGCGCATACCTTCACGAATGCCATTACCATTAAAATGGATCTGGATCCGGATCCGCCCCTAAATTAAATCATTTCTTCCTTGGCCCATGGCCCATCCTTCCACGAAGTTTCATCAAAATCCCTTCGTAACTTTTTGAATAATCCTGCCAATAAATCTGTGGATATAGGATCCGGACCCGCCCCCAAATTTTATCAATTTTCTCTTGCTCCATGACCCACCTTTCCACAAAATTTCATTGAAAGTCAATGAGAACTTTTGGAGATATTGTGCAGGATACTCCGGATCCGGACCCGGATCTGGCCAAAATTTAATAATTTCTTCCTTGGCCCATAGTCCACCCATCCACAAAGTTCCATCAAAATCCTTTCATAACTTTTTGAGTAATCCTGTTAACAGACAGACAGACAAGCAAATCGAAAACACACACACACACACACACACACACACACACACACACACACACACACACACACACACACACACACACACACCGGCAAAAATATAACCTCCTTGGCGGAGGAAAATATTGTTACCTGAATGTTACTTTCCTTTTCAGATAGACAGTGAAGAATAAGATTTCCTTTCCCTCTTTCCCGTGAAATATCCATGACAGTTTTTCTATGCTGCGTGGTGGTCCTTCTCATTATTTCCTACAGTCTTTTCGGTTGGAGCATTTGGTGGGGGGGGGGAGCCTTCTTGCTTTTGTATCATTGTCCTAAACTGATGAAACTGTTAGTTACAATCTTGCCTATACCAAACAGCCACGAAAGGACGGTCTATTCCTGTTTGTTTCTCTTTGTACTCCTTTGTACATACATCCATTCTCCCCTTCCCCTCCTCTCCCCTCCCTCACCCTCCCTACCTACCAAGGCTACCATCTCTCTCCTTTATACCCTCCCTCCCTTACTCTACTCCTCCCTGCAGCACCCCTCCACAATTCCCCTTCCCCCTTGCACACCTCCCTTCCTTCCACATCTCCCCTCTCCATTCCACCCCTTGTAATCTCTTTCCCTCCTTCTCCTCAACCCCACAACCGCAGATCAACACCGACCCTCAGACACTCATTAACCCCTTTTATCCGCTGATGTACTTTATTGGTGTATTCTTGCAAATTCCAAACTATTTTTTTCAGCTTTGGGGAAACCGCTTGTAGTGAAGGTGTTCATGAACACCTTCACTACGAGAGGTCTGCCCCAAGTCTCCTCGACGTTGGAAAAGTCTCCTCCAAGCTGAATAAAATCATATGACGGGGATAAGAAAGAAAATGTCATCGCAGTGAAGGTGAGCTCTCCTCCCTTCGGGCTCCACCATTCTCTTTCCCTCTTCACACCTCTTTTTCCTTCGTTCTTCCCCTTAAGCTCATTCCAACTTCCTTCTTTTCTTCTTCATCAACCTCTCACTGATTCTGAAACCTCCTCCACCCCGTTCCTTTCAACATCAACTAAATATGCTACCCCTCAAGCTCTTTTTCAGCTTAAACGTCGACAACTTGTAGTGGCCAGCTAGAGTAATTTTTTTTTTTTTCCCCGTCGGTTCTGTTACCCACTCATTCATCCCGCCACACTCTTTAATTCTCACGACAATGCTGACACCGTGCATTTGGATGAGTTAGTCCGGTTGTGAGAGAATGGAAATCGCCTGTTGGTCAGCCAAGCCCTTTCACATTTGCCAGTTCTGAATTACTGTGGTTCACAACAACCTCAATAAATACACACAGATACAGATGAACAGGTCATTTAATCATACATCATATACAAAGGTACATTCGCCGCTAACTCCCTCTTACAGCTGTACTCACCTAGTTCTTGCAATTTACCTACGTACTACCGTACACTATTGTGTTATAACATTATCAAATAAACAGTCACCAAGTAAATGAGTTTCATATTGTCCTCGGGACGTAGTAAATACTTAGCCCTGCAAATCTCTTCCCCTCCTTCCTCTCTTCTAACCCCCCTCCTTTATCCTCAACCTTCTCCACTAACCCCTCCCCCCACACCGTGTGCACAGGCTCAAAGGTGTTACAGCCTCTGGCCTTTTGCCTTACCGTTTTTTTCTTTTTCAATGGAAAGAAGAAGGCATCAAAGGCCAGAAGCCCGCAGATTGTTCCCTCCAAGTAAAAACAAAAACAAAACTAGAGGGGCACTCAGTGGCGTGCACCTCTTCAACAAGGGCAACATAATTTCCAAATTACTCTTCATAGTAGGTCAGGTTTTCTCCTCTGCCTGCCGCAGGTGGATTAATATTAAGAAACATATAACATTTTATAAACAAGGCAGGTGCAGTTTCTAAGCCACACTTCATACTGGGTTAGGGTTTCTCATAATTGATCAGGGTCTTGCAAAAAGTGTTTTCCGGAACCAGAATCTGTTATACGACCCGGACCTGCCCCAAAAGTAAATCGATTGTTCCTTGAGGAATGGGCTATCTTCCCACCAGATTAGTCCAAATCTCTCTTTTAGTTTTCGAGTAATCCTGCTAATAGACAAACAAATTAACAAACAAACAAACATGGGTGAAAACATACTCTCCTTGTCAGAAAGAATAGGGATGAAAACATACTCTCCTTGAAGAGACACTAATGAATCCAGATCAGATCCAGAATATGTTCCGGATCATTTCCAACATTTTTTAAAAATTAATTTTGTGGATTAATATTAAGAAACAAGGGAAGTGCAGTTTCTAAACCACTCTTCATAATCGGTTAGGGTTTCTTATCACTTATTAGGGTTTCGCAAAACTGTTTTCCGGATCCAGAATCTGTAATATGATCCACATCGGTCCCAAAAGTTAACTGATTGTTCCCTGGGGAATGGCTATCTACCCACAAAATTTGGCCCAAATCTCCCTTTGAGATTATGAGTAATCCTACCAACAGACATACAAACTAACAAACAAACAAACAGGGGTGAAAACATACTCTCTTTGTTGGATAGGATTACAGTGAGCCAAATTCAAGATCCGTACATTTCGAGATGCCTAGACACACTGCGTTTGAAAGACTGGAGATCATAGGAAGTAGGAAATACTGAGGGACATGTTGAATACATGAAGGACTGGAAGTAACAGTTAGCTCTTGCATTAGAGAACTAGACAAAAAAGGGATGAGAGTATGTTGCTAGATGAGTGCTACGTGCCCACCGTAGTGGTGTAGGGATGAAAACAAGCAGTTCAGAGGAGCAGTGACCATTGTAGTAGCGATAGAAAAGAGATAAAGATGCGACAGTGTGGTGAAGAGACAGAAGTTGAAGGGAGCCAGTAAGAGGAGGAGAGTTGATAAAACGAAAAGCCTTTTTTGACTCCACCTTGTTGAGAGGAGCTGCATGTGGGGTGCCTCTCCACATGTGAGAGTTGTACTCTACACAGGGGCGAACAAAACCTGTGCATAACGTCAACAACTACGCAGGGGTAAAGAAGACATGGAGTCGGCTTAGCATACCTAATCTCTTGGAAGCAGATTTTATAAGAGAGGTAATATATGATCTTTCCAATATAAACCCCGAGAGAATGAAACCCTAAATATTTTCAAAGATGATGCAGGATTGAGTTGTATATTGTTAAAAAATGGAGGATACTCCTATGGAAGATTTTGTCAGGTTGTCAGATGTACGAACTGAGTTTTTGATGCATAAAAAACAACAAGAATACTTTTACCCCAATCAGAGATATGAGCCAAGTCAGACATTAGGTGTGCCATAGCCTCATCCCTTGTTTGTTGAAGTAACTGCTGAGATGGATGCGGTGGGAAGCGAATGGAAAGGAAGAGGGTGGAGTCATCAGTGCATCAGTGGATAGGGCTAGATGTACAGTTTAAAAGGTCATTGATGAAAAAAAGGAAGAGAGTTGGTGATAGGACAGAGCCCTGAGGAACATACAATTGATAGATCTAGGAGAAGACTGGTGACAGTCTACAACAGCTGCTACAGAACGACCAGAAAGGAAGCTAGAGATGAAGGCATAGATAAAAGGACAGAAATAATAAAAGGGCAGTTTGGAAATTAAGGATTCATGCCAGACTCAATCGAAAGCCTTCGAGATGTCAAGTGCAATGACAAAGCTTTTGCGAAAGTCCCGAAAGGTGGATAACCAGGAGTCTGAAAGGTGAGAAGATCGCCAGTGGAGCATCCCTGGCGGAGCCCTACTGATGATGAGAAAGAAGGTTGTGACAGGAAAGATGCTTTCAAATTTTTTTTGTTAAGAATAGACCAGAAAACTTTTGAAACACAGGATGTTAAAGCTATTGGGAGATAGTTCAAGGATTGGGAATGGTCACCCTTCTTTGGAACAGGCTGAATCAAAGCAAATTTCCAGCAAGATGGAAAGGTACAAGTTGGCTGACAATGACAAAAAGGTTTACTAGGCTGGGTGTAAGCACAGAAGCACTGTTCTTGAGGACAGCAAGAAGGACCCATTCAGGCCCATATGCCTTGCTAGTATTGAGAACAGTGATGGCAGAATATACATCAATTGAAGAAATTTTATTATCAGCCATGATGAAATCAGAGGGAGGGAAGTCATGGAGGAACAGCATCGGAATCATGCAAGGTGGAATTGGAGGAGAAAGTCTGAGCGAGGAGTTCTGCTTTGTCAGTAGAAGAAGTAGCTACAGAGTCATCAGAGTGGAAAAGAAGAGGGAAGGACAATGAGTTAAAGCTGTTAGGAAGATTTTTGGCAAGGTGCCAGAAGGAGCAGGAAGAACTTGAGTCGGAGAATTCAGAACATTTAGTACGAATGAAATAATTTTAAGCAGAGCAAAGAACAGACTTAGCATGATTCCGGGCAGAAACATAAGATATGAGATTCAGGAGTGGGTAGGCTCCGGTACCTTTTGTAGATCTTCTCCTTGTTGTGGACAGCATTAGAACAAGCATGATTAAACCATTTTTTTTTTTTTTTGCGTTAGTCATAGGATATGTGAAAGGAATGTATGCTTTCATGGCTGAGAGAATAACCTCTGTAATGCACATGGCACACTCAGGTGCCTCTTGGACATGGAAGCAATAATCATTCCAGGGAAAATCAAAGAAGTACTTCCTGAGGGCCTCCCAATCAGCAGCTCCAAAGTGCCACAGCCACCACTTCTTGGGAGGGTCCACAGGCTTTACTGGAGCAATAGGACAGGTTAGGGTGATATGGTTTTGATCAGAGGAGCCCAACGGAGAGTAAAGATTAACAGCAGAAGCAGACAGATTAGTTGTATGGAAGAGGTCAATTATGTTGGAACTCACTCTGTAAGGCAGTCAGGGATATGGATAGGATGCTGTACAATCTGCTCTAGGTCATTAAGGATAGAAAAGATGAAGGCTTGATCACCAGGTGGATCAGTGAAAGCAGGGAAGAGCCAAAGATGGTGGTGAACATTGTCGTCTCCTTGAATCGAGATTTCGGAGAAAGGAGAAACTGATAGGACGTGTTCCATCTTAGAAGTAAGATAGTCAAAGAATTTTTTCATAATCAGTAGAATTGAGTGATAAATAAACAGCACAGATATATTTGGTCAGAGAATGACGGGAAAGCCGAAGCCAGAGAGTAGAGAATTCAGAAGACTCAGGTTCATGACCACAAGAGCAAGATAAGTTGTTGCCAACATATACACAACAGCCACCTTTGGCTTTGAAATGAGTTTGGAGAATGTAAGAGGATACAGAAAAAGGTTTGGTATAAGTCACCTCAGACAGCTGAGTCTCAGTTAGGAAAAAAATATGAGGTTTAGAGGAGGAGAGGTGGTGCTCAACAGAAAGTTAGAGGAAAGGCCGCGAATGTTATAGAAATGAAGAGGAAGTGAGTCAGGCAGTACCTCCAGGCATCTCGCTTGGTCGTCACCGGGAGAGGGGCGGATGGTGGAGGAAATGATGGTCCCCCCCCCGGGACTCAGAAGCTTTGTACTGGGTTGCCAGTTATGTTTTTGTTTGAGTTTTGAATACGAATTGAAGTGTGTAATGTTCATGTAGTTTGGTGTTGATCGTTAAAGGAACTTGTAAAGGAGAGCATGTTGGCCTACTCTCTGTGTTAATGAAATATTGAAAAAATTCAGCAAAGGAGGACGGTCAGAAACTAGTCCCAAGGGCTGATGAAACGGGAGCTCCAGCTCTCCCTGTCATCAGCTTTTCATCCACCCTGGGAGCACCACCCTGCTCGACTGGTGCTACAGTCTACTTCCTAGTAAAAAAGTGCCCTCTTACACTGATGCTATTCTCTCTTCCTACTGCTGAATATACAGTAAAGGGCACTGAAGACAGGCCATTCTCTGTGACACTGTGTATAGTTATGTTAGAGGATAGTAACAATGCCGTTCAAAGTGATCAGTTTACACTGAGCACCAACGAATCCATGGTAGCCAGAGTAAGAAGTTGTGCTTCTTGCATATTAAAGGTATATATTTCATTGCATTCTCTCTACCTTTTTCTTGCTGCAAGTGCCTATGTAGTGTTTTTGTTGTTTTAGCAGGCCTAATGATCGAACAGCTGTTGTCATTGTGACATCGCGTCAGTCTGGGTACTCGCGGCTGTGATCCTCCCCATTTTTTTTCTGTGTAACTAGAACCCTTGCCACTCAGAAACTGTCTGTACACACCACTGCTACCTACTCTCCCTCTTCTTTCTCTACTTCACCCACAACACTCCTCATCCACTGTAGCCACAACAAACTTCCTAATGCCTACATTGCTGATCCATCCCTCTACACCACCCCCATTCCTTCCCTCTTCTCTCCAGTCAGCATCTTCTCCCAGACACCCTCCCAGTATGACGTTGATGGGTGCCAGTACGGCGGGGTGGAGGTATTGAAGTCTGGCAGTCAATGGTACCAAGTTAATGATGGCTGTCTCGGTTGCAGTGACATTTCATGAACATACTGCCAATGTCACACCTCTTACCCGTACTCTTATTTATTGTCTTGTGCTCTCTTATTTTGTTCTTTTTAACTCTTACACCGTTCTCTCTCTGTTATGTATTTACCACTCACATTGCTTTTTTGTACTATTTTCGTTTCTCATCACTATAAATTCCCATTGAGACTGTACTTTTGGCAACGTTTGTATACAAGTGTAAACATTTTGAAAGAAATGTGGCAGGAGTAGGGACGGGAGGACAAAAACACAAAAAAACAACAAGGGATGGTCATTGATATCATGGTGCAGATGTGGTAACCTGGATGATGCAGTGGCTTTGTACCCAGTGATAGTGGGTCAATAACCCTACACAGGCTCAAAGGCCTAAGTAATGGAGATTATCACCGCGGCTAAGTGCCTCATGGCTTCTGTCCCATTTTTTATGGTGTCCAGACTTATATGAAAACCCATACTTTTTTTATTCAGTTTTTTTTTTTATCTCTTCTTTCACTCACATTTCAGTTGGTATTATTCCTTAATTTCTTTACAAATTCACTTCAAATTTGTTACAGTTGTTCCATTAGCTTGTACCCCCACCATTACCATTTAAGGAGGGGTACTTGAAGGGGGTCAAAGGCGAAACGCAAGTACACATATTTTGGTATTCTTATATGACCATGAATCATTATAATATTTTGTGCGGAAGTGTTGTCCATTCCGTATATCAGTGTACTGTAGCTGTGTGTGGGACCATCCTGCATTCTCTTGTAAATTCTGCTAATATTTAATGCCTCATACTTGCTCTCTCTCGTGAGGTCAGTCTGTACAGATGTCTCTCCTGGCATTCCTGATTTAGCTAGCAGTACCCACTTGTTGTAAGAATTGTCAGAGTGTTTAGTGACCTGTGATAGTGTTGTGCTAGTGTGTTGTAGTAACCTAGGATAGTGCTGTGCTAGTGATCTGTGATAGTGTTGTGCTAGTGTGTTGTAGTGAACAGTGATAGTGCTGTGCTACCTTTGTGTGAATTTGTGCATGATGGCTTCCCCTATGGAGAGTTGTGTCCCCGATGCAAGTTTTGAGAAGGACTACCTTGAGTTAAAGGAAGAACTTCTCAAACTGAAGCAGGAGGTACAGGTTCTCAGGCAGAAGTCAGAAATGAAGGAACTGTTGGAGGAAATGTTGGAGGAGAGAGAAGAAAAAGGCTGAAGGTTGGACACTTGTCCACAAGGGTGCAACAAAGTTCACCCTCAAGAAACAAACGGAGATAAAGACCACAAACGCATTCAATGCACTATGAGACCAGTGTGAAGGGAAAGCAGAGAGGGAAGTAGGGAAGAAGGACAGTGAGAGAACTTTCCATACAGGTAAGTATACAGAGATCAAGAAAGGTAGGAAAAATGTTGCCACTGTTGGAGACTCCCAGATATATGTAAACAGAGCAATGTATACTCCACTCACTAAACATGTGTGTCTATCGGTGGTCGGCTTGCCTGGAAGGCAGTCTCTTTTTCCTGCTATGGTGACTGCGGGCGAGTTCCGGGTCATAGGGGTGCACGGCCCTGGCAGAGTTTTGTCCCTGTCGCCCAGAGCAGGTCGAGCTCTGTTTGCCCCTCCGTAGGCTCCTTCTGGGGGTGTTGAGATGCCCTCAGCAAAACTATTCAGCATTTTACCACCGTGTTCGGGGAAAAAATCACGTCCCTGTGACTGGAGGTTGTAAACTTTGGTGTTGTAGGTGTGGTACACTGGCTGCAGGTGTTGGAGGAGGGCGTGCCAGGCTGTGGTTGCAGGGTTTTCATCCAGCTGGGCTTCGCAGGTGACGAAGAGGGTGGATGGGTTGGTGGAGGTGCGGAGGAGTCATAGGAGGTGGAGGTGTCCACGGACTCGGTGTTTGCATCCGAAGGGCAGCTCCCACATGGATCGGTGAATCCTCATGGTGGTAGGTGTTGTCTACTGTAAACAGCTGTGGTGAATGCTGGAGATGGACGACGAGTGTGGGGCTTTATGCCGGAGTGATGCAGCGTGAAGTCTCTGGGGAGTGTAGGTGGCTGGGATTTGGGCTTGGTGTAGCATGAGTGTGAGATGATTTAGGGCAGGAGGTGGAGTGTGATTTTGCGGTGAGGTGTTACATATATATTTTAGATTTGTGGACGAGCGGTTTTTATATCTTGGAGTAGCTTCCCATTTGTCATGTAGTGACAGGAGAGGTAAAGAATAGTATGGGACTATTTTTATTTGTCTTGGAAATATTAACAAGTCTCTCACACAGAGCGTAAGTATAGAGTCCCGTCCCGCTATCTATCTCTCTGTCTCTCTCTCTCTCTCTCTCAAATTGCCAAGCCCTTCTCGCTGTGACCTGTCTCTTCTAAGGCCTGTCTCCTTCTGAGCTTTCTTTCCTAAATTCTGGTGAAACAGGAGACGTATCACGTGTGTTCCTCGTGGATGGAAAGTTTAAGAAGCCTGTGTGTGAGTATGTGTGTATATGTGTGTGTATGGTTACTAGGTCTTTGTTCACGAGAGGACTGCTGACAGCTAACTGCATCATCTCCTTACTGGCCGCTGTCGTCAGCTTTCCTCAGTGTAACTTGCAAACTCATTTCCTTTTCCCAGGCTCGCAGAGGGCTGTCTATCTATCTATTTATCTATCTATCTATTATGATTTGTAATTATAATATGTAGTCCTGACATCTGCTCGGCCGCGCGAAAATGGCGTACCATCGACAGTTAATAGTCCAAATATATTAATACATACTATATACACATTATAATGAACTTATAAGCTAATTAAGTGAAATACATAATATTGTAAAAGTAACATAATTGTATGAATATTGTATACATATATTATTCATAGTAAATAGTGATTATTCAGTAATATTACATTTTAAACAAGTTGTATACATATTTGAATAAATGCATTAAAGTAAATTATTTAACTGTAATACAGATGGTGTGGGAGTGTGGGTGTATCGGGTGGGTGGAAGGGAGAGGCAGCCAGAGCGTGTGATGGTTGTTTTAAGGGTGGGTGTGGGAGGTGATGTGGGTGTGCAGTGTCGGAGTATTTGGGAGGTGGGTTGGGTGTGTGAGGGCGGATGTGTGGCGGCGGGGTTGGGGGTGTCACGGGGCACCTGGTGGGGTGTAGGCCTGGTGGGTGGTGGTGTCGTGGGTGTGTGGGTGGTGCAGGTGGGGTCGGGTGTGGGGGATGGGGCAGTTGGGGGTGAGGGGAGGAGAGAGAGATAGGTAGTGTGGGTTGGGGCAGTTGTGGGTGATGGTTGGGGCGAGGGTGTAGAGCTTGCAGGGGGTGCAGGCGTGTGGGCGGGACACGTGGTGTTGGGTGTGGGGGATCGGGCGGCCGGTGGCGTGGGGATGAGGGAGAGGTCCAGGCCTGGTGGTGTTGGTGAATCTTCAGGTGAGGTGTGAGGCGGCGTGGTGGGGGGTGAGGTGGAGGTGGTGGGGGAGGGGGAGGAGGAGAGAGATGGTGAGGGGGAGATATAGCAGTCATATAAGGTAGAGGGAAACGGAGTTGGGCAGCTGGTGGGGCGGGGTGCAGGGTGGAGGATGCGGGGGCGTGAAATGGGTGTAGATGATGGTTTCTGAGAGTGCAAGGGGTGCCGTCATATTCAACCATCACTTGGTAAGGGTTGGGGACGTGGGTGATGGTATAGGGTCCCGTAAACCATGGTGCAAGCTTGTGGGGGGTAGGGAGCTGTGCTATCATGACAGTGTTGCCCAGTTTGTAGGGGTCAGAGGCGGTGTCGGGGCGAAGGTCCAGGTTATTCAGAAGGTGGGACAGTCGCCGTTTAAGGTGGTGGAGGGGGTCAGATGGGGGAGAAGAGGTGGGGGGCTGTAAGTGTTGTTGCAGGGGTAGGAGAAGAGGTGTTTCCCCAAACACTCGTTCGTGGGGTGAAATGCCGTCCTCTTGGGGGCAGGAGTTGATGCCCCATTGCACGATTTTGACGTGGGCAGGCCAGTCGTCGTTTTTGGTGGCTTCTATCTGGGTGTGGAGTTGGTTCATTAGTGTTCGATGGCTTTGTTTGCAGCTAGCGTTTCCCTGGGGCCAGCAAGGGGACGAGTTTGATATGTGGTAGCCAAAGATTTGGGCTAGATCCTCCCAGATTTTGCTGGTGAACTCCGGTGCATTGTTGGAATGGATTGCCTGTGGGATGCCAAAGTAGGGGAAAATGCACTGAATCAGGGTGTCAGCGACTGCGACAGCATGGTGTTCTTTTGCCGGGCAGGCTATGATAAATTTCAAGTACATATCAACGAAATTGATGACGTTCTGATAGCCTGATTTCAGAGGTAGGGGTCCCACTACGTCAATCACCAATAACTGCCAAGATTTGTGGGCGGTAATGTGTCCTGATGGACCAGCGGTGTGGGTGATGTCTTTACCCAAGGCACACGCCTGCCAGGATTGGATAATATCTTTGGCTAGGGAGGAGGGATTGGGCGCCCATTAAGTGTCGTTAAAGACCTGTAGGAGTTTCATTGTGCCCAGGTGGATTCCGTTGTGGGTGTGCAGCTGCCGGAGGGTGTTGAGGGCAGTGTCGGGGGTGAGGATGATATGCCCGGATGGAGTGAGCAGGTGGTTGCCCTGGCGATATAGCTTTTTGAAGAGGTGTTGGGGAATCCAGGGGGGTCATTCCATACAATGCCACTGTTGGAGATCCGGCTCCAGTTGTATGACACTGATGGGGAGCCAGGAGAGGGCATCTGCATTGGTATGGAGTTTGCCTGGGTGGTAGGAGATCTCATAGTTGAACTCCTCTAGTGTCTCATGCCATCTGATGGCTGGGCATTGTGGGTGTCAGGCTGCTGCAGCCATTGGAGGGACTGATGATCGGTAATGATGGTGACTTGGGTCCCTGACAGGTATGCCCAGAAATGCTCTAATGCCCAGATGATGCCCAGGTATTCCCTCTTTGTGTGCTTAATTTTTTTCTGCCTGGTTGAGGGTGCAGCTGGCACAGGTGATGATGTGCTCGTGGCCCTCCTGGACTTGGGATAGCACAGTGCCTGTTGCAATCAAGGAGACATCAGTGAAGAGTCACAATGGGAGGGAGTACTCGGGGAAGGCCAAGACTGGGGCAAAAACAAGCTTGTCCTTGAGTTGTTGGAAGGCTGCTCATCTCTCATCCATCCAGATGAAAGGTTCTCCCTTCCAGGTCAGATCGTGGAGTGGTTTAGCAATGTGTGCTAACCCCTTCACGAAATGTCAGTAATAGGACGTCAGGCCGAGGAAGGCCTGAATCCCATGGACATCTTGTGGCAGGGGGATGTCGGCCTGAATCCCATGGACATCTTGTGGCAGGGGGATGTCTGCGATGGTGCAGAGGTAGTCTGGGTCAGGAGATATGCCAGCCTGGGAGATGACATGTCCCAGGAATGAGATGGTTCTGGCGGCCAGGATGCACTTGGATGGCCGGAGTTTGAGGCCTGCTTGCCATATCTGTGTGAAGACCTTGAGAAGGCGCTGAAGGTGGTCTGCCCAGGTCTTGCTGAATACAATGACGTTGTCTAGGTAGGCTACACAGATCTCCCAGGTGAGGCTGCTGAGGATGGATTCCATTAGTCTCGAGGTGGCGGGGGCGTTACAGAGGCCGAAGGGTAAGACATTAAATTCATAATGCTTTCCACTGCTGGTCAAGAAAACAGTTTTGCCTCTGTCTTCCGGTCACACTGGGACCTTCCAATACCCCGACTGGAGGTCAAGGGTGGAGGATCATGAGGCGCCGTACAGGAATCCAGGGAGTCGTCTATCCGCGGGAGTGGAGTAGCATCCTTGGTGGTTACGTCATTGAGTCACCGGTAATCCATGCAGAACCGCATTGTGCCATCCTTCTTCTTCCTGAGAATGACAGGGGAAGACCAGGGGCTGGTGGAGGGGGAAATGACGGACCCCAGTCATCTTTTGGACCTGTCGGTCTTCCTCTTCCCGTTGCTTGGGAATTTTCTGCCAGGATGGCTGTCAGATTGGTGGGCCCGTCGTGTGGATCTCGTGAGCCAGATAGGTGGTATGTCCAATATAACTCACCACAAAAAGGTCCTGGAAATCCTGGAGGAGGCGGTGGAGGGTGTCTGATTGGTAGGTGGAGAGATGGTTGGGAATGGGGGGCAAGGGAGTGGGGGAACTGGAGGGGAAGGGGGCACAGGGCTTGGCTTCTTCCATCTCTCCAATGACGAGCCCTTTAGGAAGGGTGAGGGGGGATGGGGCGATATTGGCAATTCAGACTGCAGTGTGATGAGGGGGAAGGAAGGTTGGGGGCAGGAGGCAGGCTGAGAGGGTTCCGGGTGGCAGGTGTGGGGAGAAGAGGACTGACGTACCCGAGGGCCTGTTGAGGGGCACCCAGGCTTCGTGGTGGGGGGGGATGGTCACTTCAGAGGAGGTGGTTGCGGGAAATGAGGGGGTGGGGAAGGGGACAGGGAGAGGAGGGGAGGGAAATGGATTCTTCTGGGCTGGGCCAGGGCGTGCAGATGCAAACTGCCCGGGGGGGGGGGACATCAGGGGATTTCCAGAACTGGAGCTGCCATGGCAATGGTGGCTCTAAGTTTCTGTAGCAGGTCCAGTCCCAGATATCCATCATAGTTGCAGTAGGTAGAGTCAAATATGATGAACTTATGATATGCTGATGCTGGTTGGTGGGTGTCGACACGCAGGGCCCGAGTTTCCCCACAGATCAGCGGGGGCCATCCCCTGCGTCCACAAGATGAGTAGCCGTCGGGAATAGTGGGCCTAAAGTCGACTTATGACGGAAGAAGTAGTGACTATACAGGCAGGATCTGGCCGCTCCAGTGTCTACCAGAAGTCTGGCTTTCACCCTGTTCAGCTTCGTCTTGTGGTAAACTGGGGGACGATATCTGGGGGAAGTGGCCCCCGCCACCGTGGAAGGGTGCAGGGGCGGTCCTAAAAATCCAACTGCCGGTAGCCGCCTTCATCTTCCTCCGGCTCCAGATCCTCGGGTTTGGTATCATCCACAGGTGCGGGTTCATCCCCTGGTTCCTCATTCCCTAAGGAGGAGACTTTACGTCAGCCTGGGGTGGTGGTCTTGCACCTGGCAGCTTTCAATTGGTCCCTAATGTCATGCAGTGGGCACCTGGAGCTGCACGTAGAGAACTCCCAGGGATTTACCAGAATGAGATTGGGGTTCTCTTTGTGACTGGGGCGCCGGTGGGTGGGGTGCGCCCTAGGAAGGCTGGAAGCTGGGGTGGGGCTGGTGTGGGGCATAGGCGGAAGTGGCTTGACTGGAGGAAGATGTTCGTGGGGAACTTTTTCACCACGTTTATTTGCTGGGATGTGGGGCGGGAGGTCAGGAGGTGGCGTATGAGTTGGATATCCTTATCCATGTCTCCTGTTGGGTCATGGATTGTAAAATGTTCCTTGACCATGCTGGGGAGAACTCTGGGGAGCTTATTAAATGTGTGTTGCTCCTGGGTCTCATCATCTGCCTCCGGGTAGGCAGTAGTGACCAGGCGTCTTGCCTGGATTAAAGTGTCATCTAAGTTACCATCAAAAGTTAAGCTATCCAATTGGCATAGTGCCATCATTTTACCTAGTGATAGGGTGATGGCCTGAATCATGACCTTCGTGAAATTCGGCCAGGTGAGCCCCAGGACGATTTTCGGTGCAATATTGGTTGCCGCTTTACCCAGTAGCGGGAGTGAAACTGCTATTTTTTGCTTGTCATCTTTGAACCCGATGTCTAGCAAAGGTTTAATAAATACCAGGTATGTATGAACATCATACTGTTCGGGGTCAAAGTTGGGCAATTGCACGTTAGATTGCCATATTGCTGGTTTTTCCTGATTACCTCTCTCGTATGCCCGGGTCAAGAACCACTGCTGTCCACCAGTATAATGCTAGGTGTTTTAGGGCACCTTCCGAGTGGCTGCTGGCCGTCTCCTGACGAAAGCAGGAGCGGCTACTGGCCATCTCTAGGGCACCTTCTGAGTGGCTACCGGCCATCTCCTAACGAAGGTAGGAGAGGCTACTGGCCGTCTCCTGATTACCTCCAGAGCAGCTACTGGCCGTCTCCTGTAGGAGGGTCGAGCGGCTACCGGCCATCTCTTGTAGGGCACCTTCAGAGCAGCTACCGGCCATCTCCTGACGAAAGCGGGAGCGGCTACCGGCGGTCTCCTGATGAAGGCGGGAGCGGCTACCAGCTGTCTCCTGATTACCTCTGGAGTGGCTACTGGCCATCTCCTGTAGAAGGGTCGAGCAGCTACTGGCCGTCTTTTGTAGGGTATTTTCAGAGCGGCTTTTGGCCGTCTCCTGACGGAGATGGAAGCGGCTGCCGGCAGTCTCCTGTTTACCTCCAGAGTGGCTGCAGGCCGTCTCCTGAAGGAGGGTTGAGCGGCTACCGGCCATCTCAGGGGTGCTGCCTGGAGCTAGAGTAATAGCTCCACCCCGATCCTGTCAGTGGTTGGCTCGCCTGGAAGGTAGTCCTTTTTTCTTGCTATGGTGGCGGCGGGTGAGTTTTGGGTCATAGGGGCTTGCGGCCCAGGCAGACTTATGTCCCTGTCTCCCGGAGTCAGGTCGCACTCTGTTTGCCCCTCTGTAGGCTCCTTCTAGGGGTGTTGAGATGCCCTCAGCAAAACTATTCAGCATTTTAATATATATATATATATATATATATATATATATATATATATATATATATATATATATATATATATATATATATATATATATATATATATATATATATATATATATATATATATATATATATATGCAGAAACCTCACCGTAAAAGTATGTATGCAAAATAACCATAGGAGAAATGAAAGGAGTGACAGTGAATACTTTCGTATATTACATCTTCAGAGTGAAGATGTAATATACAAAAGTACTCACTGTCGCTCCTTTCATTTCTCCGGTGGTGATTTTGTATATATATATATATATATATATATATATATATATATATATATATATATATATCCCATTGGATCCCAGGGATGCTGTGCGAGGCATTGCACTGGGAGGGTACTAAGCGTACCGCCCTCCATTTGTCGGCTCATATTCGCGAAGCTCATAGGTCCCTACCCGGGGGTTCCCTACTTTATAAAGACTTGAAAAATACCAGTTCTGTCCAATACTCGGGACACTGGGCTCCAATGGGTTAAAGAGACTCATAGGTTTGCCAGTCATTAACCCATTGGATCCCAGGGGTGCTGGGCGAGGCATTGCACTGGGAGGGTACTAAGCATATTGCCCTCCGCCTGTCGGCTCATATTCGCGAAGCTCATAGGTCCCTACCCAGGGGGTTCCTTACTGTATAAAGACTTGAAAAATCCCAGTTCTGTCCAATACTCGGGACACTGGGCCCCAATGGGATATATATATATATATATATATATATATATATATCTATATATATATATATATCTATATATATATATATATATATAGACACCAGTACTGCTGTACCGAATCACAATCTTTAATCTTTTTACAATGTAATGAAAAACAGGAAAGTGCAGAAGTAGCTAGATTATGACAGAAAAAAGCTAAAGCGCCTTTGATGCAGGATAAGATCATAAGAATAACAAGTGCTACTGTGTAAAAATGAAAACCAAGCCAATATTTGTGTGCAATTATCATGTATTTAATGGCTACAACAGCACTATTGATGGGAAAAGAAATCGTGGCTGAACAACAGGAAAATGCAGGACATTTTAGCTAGCTACTAGCACTAAACCAGCCAAGTTGGCAACACTTAACAGCTGACTAAATCAACGACGGCCTCACTCTCTCTCTCTCTCTCTCTCTCTCTCTCTCTCTCTCTCTCGTCATTAGAGTGTCATTGTATATTAATTTTTTCTAGAAAAAGGGATGGAAACTGAAATTCCAGACTTTTGGAAAAATTTTAAAATTCCTCTCGGACGAAGATTTTGACACCTAAATGCAGGACATGTCCGGGAAAATCCGAACGTATGGCAACCCTAATTACTGCAACTACCACCTCCACTCTCATCACAGCAACAACTACCATCAACATAATCATTATAACAGCAACTCTCTTTGTCATAACCATTATTACAACAGCTACCACTGTTATTGTTATCACTACTACATTAGCCACTATCATCATAATCATCATTACTACAACTACCACTGTAATAATAGTCAAAACTATGACAACTACCATCTCCGCCATAATCATAACTGTCATAGCTACAACTTATCTTCTTTACCACTACTGCTATAATTGCCATAATCAAACCTACCACAGTACCATTGTCATTACCACTACTGCCATAACTACCACTCGCATCTAAATCATCACTACCAATAATTTCATAATCATCACTACCACAATTACAATCATCGTCAACATCATTGCCGCCGCAACTGTCATCAGTATTTCCACTACTGTAAAGGCTAACGGGAACAGTGATAATGCAGGTGTTAAAACTATAAATAGCTTAGCCATTAACAACACAACTACCATTCGTATCGTATATAAAGGCTCCAACACGCTACCATTGCGTCGGCCTTGATCACCGAATGGCGGCTCGACTGTAACACCAACCTATTAGGGCGGTACCCCCAAGGAGACTAATGGCCGTATTCTTAAACATTTCCTTCCCTTGTAGAGGCATGAGAAGAAAATCTTTAGCTGAGTTGGTCTATCTATCTATCTATTGCCAGACGCCTCAATCCCGTTTGGGGTGGCCACAAACAAATCGCCTCCAAGTCTCCCTGTCCCCCGCCATTTCACTGCCCTGCTCCCAACTCACACCCCCCCTCTCTCATATACCTCTCCACCCCATCCCTCCATCTCATCCTCGGCCTCCCCCTCCCTCTTCCCCCCTCCACCTCACTCACATACACTCTCTTCGTCAGTCTTTCACCCTCCATCCTCTCCACATGGCCAAACCACCTCAGTGTGTTCCTCATAACGCTTCCTATCACATCCACATCCACACCACAATGCTCCTTTATATCCTCATTCGTCAGCCTGTCTCTCCATGTGACTCCACAGGCTCCTCTTAAATAACTCTTTTCCACTGCTCTCACTCTTGACTTGTGTCCTTCCAACAACGTCCAAGCTTCACTTCCATACGTTAGAGTTGGTATCACAATACTGTCATGTAGTAACTTTTTCACTTCCATGCTCACTTCCCTGTTTCTTATCACTGCTTTCAAAGAACCAGCAACCTTTCTTCCCTGCTGTACCCTTTCAAGCACTTCACCCTCCAAACCTCCATCCTTACTCATCACACTACCCAAGTACTTAAACGTACTCACATTTTCCAATTCCTCACCATCCAACCTCGCTGTACATTCACTAACTTCACCTCTCTCAAAGACCATCACGTTACTCTTCCCTACATTCACCTTTAGATTCCGTTTCTTACACACTCTCCCAAACTCATCCACCAAGCCTTGCAGCTCCCCTTCGTCTTCACTCAACAACACAGTATCATCTGCAAACAACAGTACAGGGAGTTTCCAAACACTATCCTTTCTCACCAGGGCCACTCCAACATCCACTACCCTACCTTGTACCTCTTTTATTACCCCATCCATGTACAGATTGAACAACCATGGAGACATGACACATCCCTGTTTCAACCCAAGTTTCAAAGAGAAAAATTCACTTAATTCACCATCCACACGCACTGCAGCCTTCGCACCATCGTACATACTCTTCACAGCATTCAACAACTTCCCATCTACTCCATATATTCTTAACACTTTCCACAATCCTTGTCTATCCACCCTGTCATATGCTTTCTCCAAATCCATGAAAGCCGCATACAACTTCTTTCCCTTCTCTAGAAACTTTTCCATTAAAGATCTAAGAATGAATATCTGATCTACACAACCTCTTCCCTTCCTAAAGCCTCATTGTTCTTCTCCAACTAATTTCTCTGTTCTTTCTCTAACTGTCAATAAGTATCCTACCATACACTTTTCCTATTATACTAAGAAGACAAATGCCCTTATGATTACCACACACTTCTTTTTCCCCTTTTCCTTTGTACAAGCGAATAATTATACCTGACTTCCAATCCTCCGGAACTCTACCTTCCTCCCAGGCCAATCTGCACATCTTCCACATCCATTCTACTACTATCTCTCCCCCATACCTCAGCATTTCACCACACACTTCATCAATTCCTGGGGCTTTCCCCAAGTTAACTTTCTTCATTGCTTCCACAACTTCTATCCTACTGATTTCTTCCTGTCTTCTCACCTCCCTCCTTCTCCCAGCCATTCCCCAGCCACTTATACTCGCATTACTTCCATCCTCTATGTTCAACAATTCCTTAAAGTGTTCTTTCCATCTGCTCACTTTTTCTCCCTTCTCCACTAGTAATCTACCATTTTTATCTTTCACTCCCCTGCTAATTTCACTTCCACCCTGTCTTACTCTTTTCACCTCTTTCCAGAACATTTTATTACAGTCCCTCCACTTTACACTCAAATTCCTTCCAAATTCCTCATCCACTCTCTTCTTACTCTCTCTTACTAATCTTTTCACCTCTCTCTTTCTTTCTACATATAACTCTCTCTTCTGCCTCTCAACTTCTTCCACGCCCCTATTTCTCATCCATTCATTGTATGCTTTCTTCTTTTGTGCTACAGCCTGTCTCACCTCTTTAGTCCACCACGCTGTTCCTTGCACCCCCCTCCGTCTTCTCTTCCTTCCACACACCACATCACATGCTGCACATATTTCTTCTATAAATATCCTACACACACCTTCCACGTCTCCCATCTGCTTCAATTCATATTTGCCCAATCGTTCCTCCACTTCTCTCTCATACTCTGCCTTTTTCTCATCCTCTTGTAACCTTTCCACTCTCCTTGCAACTACTCCTTCCTCTCGTCTTTCCCTTCGTCTATTCCTCCATCTTACTTGACTCCTAATTCTGGCCACCACCAAGTAGTGGTCAGAAAGTCCACTCCCCCAACCTCTATAAGCTCTTGCATCCATAACACATCTTCGCATCCTTTCATCCACACACACATAATCAATCATTGCCTTCCTTTCATTCAGTTCACCACCCACCCTTCTCATCACTCGCCATGTATACCTGTGGATCATTTTATGCCTGAAGAGGGTATTGGCTATCACCAACCCCCTCCCAGCACAAATGTCCACTAACGCACTCCCATTCTCATCTATCTCAGCAGGCACACCCCACTCACCAACTATTCCATCCACCTTCACATTCCCAACTTTACCATTCATATCACCGATCAAAAACACTCTCTCATTCCTTCCAAACTTTTCCATGCACACTTCTACATTTGTCCAGAACTCTTCTCTCACTCTTCTAGCACGATCTTGCGTTGGCGCATACACACACACAATCGCCCACATTTGTATTCCAACTTTCAACTTTACCCACACAATCCTTGACCCAACTGATCCATACTGTCTTATGCTCTTCTTCCATCTTTTACTCACAACTATACATACTCCTTCCTTTGCCCTCTAATTCTCACTTACTCCTGCACATATACCCCATCCATACTCCCATTCTCTCACACTTTCTTCTCACCATTTTGTTTCAGTTATTCCACATACATCCACTTTCGCATCTGCAAGCACCTGGACAATCTCTCTCTCTTTCACCTCATCATTCGCTCCCCTTACATTCCACGTTCCGATAACCATGTCCTTTGTCCGGTCCTTGGTCGTCATCGTTTGGTCAGTCCTTGTCCGAGGCTAATTGTTTGTTTTTTTAGTTAGTTGTTTTCCGGGGAGGGGCACTAACCCTCCGCCAACCCTTTTAGTCGCCTTTTACGACAAGCAGGGATACTGGGGGAGTATTCTTGAAAAAAAAACCCTACCCCCAGGGGAATTGGTATGCTTTAAATATTCCTTCCCTTCCTGAGCCGCTCGAAGGGAAAGACTTTTCCTCTGTGCAGCAGAAATTACCTGAACTTGAAGGACTTACTTGACCCGTCTCTTCAAAAATTCCTTGTTGAGTTTTGCGCTTTCTGTTGTGGTTCATTGTCTTATATATATTTAAAATGTTGACAAAAGTTACTGTATTGCTTTATTGATGCAGTTTACAACGCTATACTAATGTTTAAGCGCTACTTGTTTCTCTTTAAAAGTGTTACCCATGTCGGCTGAGATAAGTAGCCGGACATGAACAGAGCAGACGACGTACAACCTCCGATATTCATCCAGTCTTATATGATCTGACACTGACAAATCTTATACATTATGGCCAGGGGCACACAAGGATTCTTTTCAAGAAACATTTTGCTTGTTAATTTGCCCCCAAAAGGAAAATCTGCCATCAAGATCGCACGAGTGGTTTGGCTAATGTCTTCCAACTGGAAAAAAAAAAAAGAAAAAAAAAAGCGCCACCATGCGAGCACAGGAGATGGGCGTTAACAAGTAATTCTTACATTTATTTATAACAACATTAAGGATGATAATATTCCTCGAATATAGTTTATTATTAAAATATTGTCTTGAGGAGTGAACACCACTGCGCTGTTGGCCAGAATGGCATTTATGGCTGAATACAAACCAACAGTATGGAAGTGGTGGCGACCTCCCACATCTCAAATGTGTTGTGCTTTCATTATCCAGCACGAGATGTGCGTGTTTTGATGTATTATTTTATAAATTTAACCTCCACCATACCAAATATCAGGAGGATGGGTCAATTTAGTTTAACAAGGCTACAAACCTGAACATTTCTCCTTCCCTTCCAAGAAAATCTTGAAGCACACCGAAGGGAAAGAAAAATCCTTCAAAGGGATGGAAAAGTTTAGGGAAGGAATGATTTTTAAGAATACGGCTATAGGAATGCTGGTGACCTGAGAGCTGGAGCTCCTGTTTCACTAGCCAACTGATACCCTCAGTATCTTCGTTTGCTGACCTTTCCCAGTGTGGCATTAACATGGATAGTAGGCCTGCATACTCTCCTAAACACTTTTCTCTATTTTCTACACTACACTACATATGCGTTACATACCGCACAATGTACACACTACGTCACAGGGGTTGACGCTAACAAGGACATACGTCCATAAAACTTACCACTATCATCATAAACATTACTGTCACAACTACCACTATCTTCAGAACCTGTCATAATCATACCAGCCACAACCACCACTGTCCGAACACTACTTATACAACTACCACTGTCATCTGACTCATAACTACCACAGCTACCGCCTACATCATAATCAACGCTACCACAGCTACCACCATGAACATTAGCACTGCTATCACATATTTCCACTAATGTAAGGGTGACAGGAATGCTGATGTGGAATAATGAGTAATGACAATAGATAACTTAATCTTTACTCCTGCTATCGTTAGACAATTATATTCAGCATAAGACTAACCCTTGTTGTGTAAGATTAAAATTAGTGTCTTTTAAGAAAAACATTTTAACTATTTAATTATTGCTGCCGCCAAACACTGATATGCCTTTCAAATGTGTGGCCTCTCGTTGTCTCATGGTTGAATAGTCTCTAACCTATTCACAGCGTGAAAAATCTTGTCCATTTAATTCTTTCTATTGGTAAGTGTTTATTTTGTTTACGAGTGACCCTCGTAATGAAAGAGTTAATAAACGATGAAACCAGGTCATAAATAACATTAATGCCACACTAATGAAGAATATGGATAGCAGGTTTTCATAATCCAGGCTGGCTATTTCTGGCGCTTGATGGTGGATGTGTCTGGCCGGTTAAGTTTGTTGTTGGTAGTGGTGCACAGACACACATACACGAGGTGTCCAGCAGCTGGTGGAGGCGATCAGGCCTAGGTTAAAGACAGGAGAACGCCGCTTACCCATAGGAGGTCTCTGACTCTCAGATTGCATACCTCTTCATGCTTTGCATCTCCTCCGCCACGGAGTCAGCTCCCAGATTCATCAACAAACTTACATTTAGACCTTATTATAACTGAGATTTGGTTCCGCATTCTAGTTGGTTATGGAGACCCCCTGGCACCTCTTCCATATCAGCTTACCTCTGTGTACAGCACTAAGATTCTGCTGTGTTGTTGACGTCAACCACGTCGATATTAAAAGGATGTAAAAGGCGTACAAGAGAATAAAAAGGTGTAATATACGAGAATAAAGGTGTCAGAAGACCTTCCAATCTGACAAGAATATTGGCCTAGAAATGGTATTTTTGTTGGGGCAGAAGGCTTCTTAGTGCCTCTTACATGTTACACCTGACTGATCAGTTATATATATATATATATATATATATATATATATATATATATATATATATATATATATATATATATATATAACACTAACGTGCCATATCCAAGAGTAAACTGATACGGAAGGGATGCTATAGAAAGTCTCCTTAGCTGACGAGAAGACGGACGTTGGTTTTCCAAGGAATTACAAGAAAAATGGAGAGTGTCTGTGCTTTCCTTTCCTGTTCATTCTGCGAAAACTCATTTGAGTTTGAAGAGGGAAGTGATTTAAGTGAAATGATTCTTGGCTGAGAAGCTCCTGGCCTGTGCCTCACATGCACACCACAACCGACCCATTTGGACTAGGCCTGGCCACAACTTGCTCTCGGGTAGGTTATGACAAGGACACCACTGTAAAAAAAAAAATAAATAAATAAACGAGCCGGGACGCTACCTCCTGGGTGGCTTGGAAACGCGTCCACACACACACACACACACACACACACACACACACACACACACACACACACACACACACACACATGGTGGCTCATTTGTCAGAGCACTCGACCCTAGTCCAAGTGGCGTGAGTTCAAACCCCCTCTGGCACACGTGCTACCACTGGGGAAAGACGAGTCCTCCCCTGAAGAGTGTGGTTCAAGGAGCGCCGTGGTGGGAGACTGTACCTCAAGGACCGCCGTGGTGGAAGACCCGTAAGGGTTCGAAACTGGGTGACACAGAAATTAGGCGGGCTGTCCCCTTATCCCTACGCCTCACTCCAGCTTCGGTGAGACTTGGTAATGTGTTGGCGCTCCTGAAGGGCAGCCACGGTCTGCCTGTTGACCTCCTAACGTTCAGTTATGTATATTCAGCCACTGACTTTAGTGAAGAAATAAACAGAAATCTATCAGTCCTGTGAAGCAGGATGGTATCATTTTCGGCCACACACCCTTTACCGTTGCACTAGACTCAGGCTGTGTGTGTGTGTGTGTGTGTGTGTGTGTGTGTGTGTGTGTGTGTGTGTGTGTGTGTGTGTGTGTGTGTGTGTGTGTGTGTGTGTGTGTGTGTGTGCGCGTGTGCGTGCGTGCGCGCTCGCGCGTCGCTACGAATTGTTCAATGACACAGAAAAATATGAGTTTTACTGTCATCTGTGAAATCGACGATGACAGCATCTCCACACTCCTTGCAGATGCAGACACTGCGTAACATGTCAAATAGCTTGCTGGACTCCAAAGATGACATCTCTGGAATCCGAAAATAATCGAAAATAATTTTTTCTCACTGTCTCGTTGTACTGTATAACATAATGAAATGAATCGACATAAACATGTATGCAATTATTGTACACACACGGCAGTAAACTTTTGACTAGGGGTGGGACAATATGTTTGCCTGACAGAGGGTAGCATTACCGAGCATCGAGCCGCAGTGTGGGCGAGTCTTGATACAGTTTAGTGGATGGAACTAAAGTTCATCAAATTTCCGGCGTCCACAGACACTTGCCTACACTTCTTTTCACCCATAATTATAATTATACAGGCCAAGATTCACTACCATTCACATCGCAAAACTTCACTGGTAAAGTATTTTCCCGTCATGTTGTGAAAATAGGAACTACTGTACATTATGCGTGATCTGAGGTAATAGTGGATGCATTAATCATATGACAGAATCTTAGTTGTATACGGAGATTTTGTCGTGTGTGTGTGTGTGTGTGTGTGTGTGTGTGTGTGTGTGTGTGTGTGTGTGTGTTTCGGGATAACTCACGTAAAAAAAAATTATACGTGGTACGTTAGGTTCTCAAGTATTTTAGTCTTTAGTCCTAAGGAAACTCCTTGTTTATTTTACCCTGGCTAACGCCTCGTGATTTTACTCGCCACTGGGAAGCCTCCTGAGGTTTGAAGGGTTGCTGTTAATTTATATCCTTACTTAGGTTTGTTGCCTGCCCATGGGCCAGTTTGTGTCATTATCTGTTATGAACCTAAGTCTAGCTGAAAGTCAGATGCTGTAGGTGTCTGCTGGAATATAGCAGCTGCCACTGGATTTTCTTCAGTCACATAATGCAAGATGGAATATAGACTAGTCAACTACCCTTAAAGTATTATGGACATTGTTAGTTTAGCACCGTGCTCCCCCTTCTCTCAAAAATCGATAATGTGACTGGCTACTGCTTGCCTATCGTCGTCGTTTGGAGGCTCGACAGTACTGTAGGGTCGGTAGACCCTCCGTCTGCTCAACTCTGGGGGGAGGGGGGGGGAGATGTTGAAGGTGGGGCAGTATCATGCTCTTTCATCCGTTTTTACATGATCCATTCTTTTTCACCGGCATGTAACTTTTGTTAGGGGTAAGTCGCATCTCCAATGACAAATAGTAGTGTTCATCTGTCTTACAGATGAGCTGCCTTCAGGACCCATAGAGCACGGTTTGAACGTGCATCGTAGAGCTATACGCTCGTGTCAGGTGCAGGCAAGACCCTTATTACAACAGATACATAACTACCCTGTCAAGGATCCCTCGATGCCATTCAAACTCTCTCGCTTACAATAAAAGCCGCTCAAACTTCTCAGATTTTCACATGAATGTTTCAATTGGCATTCTGAAAATCCACTATTTTCTACATATATGTAGGCGAACCATCGGCTTGGGGCGGGTCATTTTGCCACGCATAAAAAGTGATATTCCTTGGTTCAAGGAAAAATTGCCCCTCATGACCCATAAAACGTGGCTTTTACGGGTGTTGAACAGTAGAGCTGCCTATCCATTTATCGTGCGTGCAAGCCGTCCGGTATAATACATGCATACATACCGTACACATCCACCACATTCCTTGTTTATTTTGGTGTTTCCGCGCTGTTACCTACAGTTTGAGTACTTGTTACCTACATTTCACGCCTGAGATAGGTCCCCTTTGTTCCACTCAGAAATTGCATAAGTATTATTTAGTGTCATTTCTGAGGGTGAAGTGCTTGAAAGGATACAACAAGGAAGAAAGGTTGCTGGTTCCTTGAAAGCAGTGATAAGAAACGGGGAAGTGAGCATGGAAGTGAAAAAGTTACTCCATGACAGTACTGTGATACCTACTAACGTATGGAAGTGAAGCTTGGACCTTGTTGGAGGGACATAAGTCAAGAGTGAGAGCAGTGGAGAGACAGACTAACAAATATGATGTAAAGGAGCGTTGAGGTGTGGATGTAGATGTGATGGGAAGCGTTAGGAGAAACACACTGAGGTGGTTTCGCCATGTGGAGAGGATGGAGAGTGAGAGACTGACGAGGAGAGTGTATGTGAGTGAGGTGGAGGGAAGGGAGAGGGAGGGGGAGGCCAAGGATGAGATGTAGGGATGGAGAGGTATATGAGAGAGGGGGCAGTGAGCTGGGAGCAGGACAGCGAAATGGCGGGAGACAGGGCGACATGGAGGACAGGGCGGGATTGAGGCGTCTGGCAATAGATAGATAGATTATTCAGCTCTAATTTTGTTATCTGGTTTACCACTGCACCGATTATGCCGTGAACATCTACTACCGGTGTAAGTTTTTTCAGATCTTATATTTCCCTCTCTTGCACTCGTTAATATAGTAACTTATCCTAACGTCTCTGTTATTAAACTAAATGCCAACTATTGCTCATAGTTGTCCAGATCTTTATTTTATACTCTTCCTTGTATTGTCTATTGAGTCGCTCCTGTGATCATCAAAATAGCATAATTCGACTGAAACTCTCCTTCCCTAACCTCAAGCCCAAAGTCTCCTCATAATCACTTCCTGCCCTGTCCATGCAACAGGTCCTCCTCATTTTTACTCTCTTTGACCTGTCTCTTCGCCGCACTGTTGCATCTCTTTCCTATCGCTGTTGCAGTGGCCACTTTTCATCTGAACGCTCTGCTTGCATCCCTCTTCCATTTACGGTGTGGGCATAGCACGCGTCTGACAGCATATGCGTACTTTCTTCTATCCATCTTTCTAATGCACGAGTTAACGGATACAGTCAGCCATTCATGTATGCAATAGGTCAACTCTGGAACTGTCTTCTTCAGTCTATTGTTCCCTTTGACGTGAACCCCAATCTTTTAAAGCACTCTGTACCCAGATATCTCGAAATGCATACATGTTTAACTTGGCATTATATAATTCTGTTTGTCTTGGAAAGAAAAACTTTTTCCATGCTTTTGGTTCTCTTCTTTGCAATGAAAAAATGAAAAAAAAATCATTGTTCACAATGATGATGCACATCATGTGTCAGCCTCTCAACAACAGTCCAATTACTTCATATTCATAACTAGTTAGCAAGTTAATTCATAATCGAACTTGCTGCCCTTGTCTGGACATTATCCATGCCTAATTAGTTCCGACATGAGAGGCAAGAGTGAACAGTTATCCATCCCTGAGTGGCATAATGAGGATAAAAAGCCCCTTTTCATGAGTAAATCTTTTGAGGCCTTATGAGACTGAAGCTCCTCAAAAAAAACAACAAAAAAAAAAAAAAACAACAGGCATTGGTTTGGTTACATTGTTCCTGTCCAACATAATGAAGGGTTTCCTGGGATAAATGATACCAGTGTGCTTGTCACACAGTGTGGTCACGTGAAGGTGGTACCACTGTTGTTTATTCTCGTCACTCGGGCAGGAAAAGGCACTAATTAATTCCAATTTCAATTCTCGGTTTTAGCTTATAATGATATACACAAGAGCAGCTTTCAAACATTTACATCCAAGTTCCAGTGATCACTCAGCAGATTTTTCTAGGCCTTGCACTTCTTGCTTGTTATAGCCGTCTGATATCTAGTCAGTCCCCCCCCCCCCTTGGCCGAGCTAAACCTCTTCATGTTCATCTTTTTTTCTTTTTTTTCCTTAGACGCCTCTTACCTTGGATGCTCAGTTATATTGTGATGACGGTTATATCAATCATGGTGAGAAATATGTGTAGGTAACTGCTGACACGCCACCGAGTGTAAAATTCTAACTGTAGTTTTCATTATCCTTCAACCACCTTGGCCAGCCCTGTCCTCTTACTCCATCTGATTCTGATCTCTTTATATCACTCACACCCACAGGATTAGGAACAGTGTGGGCAGACCGGCCATGGTTCACGCATTTTTTGTTTCTGTGGGCCAATGACATTAAATAATATGCATAATTTTTTAAAAGAAAGACTACACAAGCAATTGCATGTCGCTCAAACACTTCGTAGCAAAATTCATATTATATTACCAGTTTTTTTTATTAACAACCGTATTGAAAAATCATAGGACACTACGCTTTTCCATTTATGTACCCTTCCTTGACCTGAATGAGCGCCATTCCTCTGTTGCTGGATTATCTGGTGGCAGGATCGGTAGTGAGGCAAAAGTTTGTTTGGATCCCCTGGATACCCTGTCAGCTTTGCGGTGAGACTGCCATTGTACTGGTTGGCGGCCACTTTCGTGCCGCCGTAGGCAACCTGTGTCAATCGAGGTCGTCGTTCTTGTTGAGTAACTACGGTCCGTCTGACCGAGCAGACCCAACGACTGCAGTCAAGCAGTCGCATTTGAAGGGTCCTCCCATTAATGGAACCGATGTTCCCTTGCGGTAGACAGCGCCTTGATACAGTGAAGAGCGGGGAAGAGTTTATATATAGATGGACGCCGCATTTGCATCTGTCCACCCGGTTGAAAGGCTCACCACATTAGGTTACGCATCACCCCGTTATTCGATTATATGGTTACCACTCAGCGTTATAAATGGGTTCCTGGGTTGCCAGGCTTGCCACACAGTGTAGAACCACCTGAAGTGGAAAGAGTAATAATAAAAAACTGACAGGAAGGATGAGAAAAATAGAAAGAAAAGAGGATAGACAAAGAAAAAAAATGACAGGTGAAGGAAGAAGTAGGCAACACGACATCCAGTCAGCGGATGATGGTCGCCACCACCAGCCACCAAACCCAGCTGATAGTAGACATTACACACTTTCAGCTCACCACCACCAGAATACAGGCTTGCAACACATACAAATGCATTATCCTGCATGAGAGAGAGAGAGAGAGAGAGAGAGAGAGAGAGAGAGAGAGAGAGAGAGAGAGAGAGAGAAACTGATAAACACTACATACAGTACGACCAACCCCTCCAGATTAATCAAACTGTAGTAGATGCACATTATAGTCGCTCATCCGTTCTGAAAATGAAACCTCAGTTGCCATTTTATCTAATATACCGGACTATAATCCTGTGTGTGTGTGTGTGTGTGTGTGTGTGTGTGTGTGTGTGTGTGTGTGTGTGTGTGTGTGTGTTCTTACCCAATTGTATCTTTACAGGAATGAGTCAAGCTCGTACTGTCCCGTGTCTTAAACCATATTTATCGTACATATCCTTAAATTTGTGAATTATTTTGGCACACACTATTTCATTCGGTAGTGCATTCCATTGATCAATTGCTCTGTTTGGGAAATTGAATTTCCTTACGTCTTTATCACCTCTCTTTTTATGCAGTTTTTTGCAGTGTCCTCTTGCTGATGCTTCCCCATAGGTTAAGTAATCATTTATGTCTATTCTCTCCTTCCCTGATATGCATTTATATAGCATAATCATGTCACCTCTTTTCCTTCTCTCCTGTAGTGTTGATAGATTCAGTTTTTTTTTTTAGTCTTTCTTCGTAGCTTAGATCCCTTAAGCTTGGTATCCATCTCGTAGCGGCCCTTTGAACTTTTTCAATCTTGCCTATGTGTTTTTTTAAGATGAGGACTCCAGACTACTGAAGCATACTCCAGGGTTGGTCTGATGAATGATGTTATTATCTTTCTTAGCATGTCTTCATTTATGTATGTTAACGCTATTCTCATATTGGCAAATATTGTATGCATGTTCCGTACCTTCTCGCTGATGTGGTCAGCCGGAGATAGTCTGTTATTGATAATCACACCTAGGTCCTTCTCTCTTTCTGATGTGTGTAGGGTTTTACTTCCTAACTTACAATCCCAGTCAGGTCTTTTTCCACTTTTACCAAACTTGATTACATGACACTTGTCATGTATTACTCCATTGTCATGTATTACTCCATTCATGAAGTTTATTTAATTCTTCTTGTAGCTTTTTACACGAGTCTGTGTTAGTAATTCTCCTTTGTATTTTTGCATCATCTGCAAACATATTTAGATAGCTTTCATTTCCAGTGTTACTGTCTATATCATTTATATACACTAAAAACATGATTGGTGCCAGCACTGAGCCCTGTGGAACTCCGCTAGTCACTTCTCTCCATGATGAGTAATTTCCCCTTAGTACTGTTCTCATTTCTCTTTTTATGAGAAAATCTTGCATCCAACAATACAATTTGCCTCGAATTCCTCCTTGATGGTACAGTTTCCATAAAAGTCTTTGGTGTGGTACTGTGTCAAATGCTTTCTTGAAATCTAAATAGGTACTGTCCACCCATCCTTCTCTTTCCTGTATTGTGTCTGTTACTCTGTCATAGTAGCTCAACAGATTAGTAACACATGATTTTCCTTTTCTGAAACCAAACTTTCTTTCTGTCATCATACTGTGTTCTTCTAGATGTTTTACCCAAGCTTTTCTTACAAGTTTTTCTAATACCTTGCTTACAACACTGGTTAGTGATACTTGTCGGTAGTGGAGTGGATTTTGTCTATTCCCTTTCTTGAATAAGGGAACAATGTTTCCTTTCTTCCAAATATCAGGTAGTTTACCTTGTCTCAAGGATTTCTTGAAAATTAAAGATAATGGTATACTTAACTCCTTTGCACATTCATGTAGCACCCAACATGAAATTTCATCAGGACCATTTGCTTTTCCTTTGTCTAATTTACTTAACTCCTCCTGTATTACTTTTTCTGATATTTGTATATCTGGTAGTATGTGTGGGCATGCATGTTCCACATAATCCCTCTCAAAAATTTTTTCTTATGTAAAAACTGATTGGAAATTCTTATTTAGTACTTCACAAATATCCTTTTCTTGTGTATAGGTGATTCCCTCGTCCTTAATGGATTGTCTATCTATCTATCTAATGCCAGACGCCTCAATCCCGTTTGGGGCGGCCACAAAAAAAATCGCCTCCAAGTCGCCCTGTCCCCCGCCATTTGAGTACTGGATTGTATTATATCTTTTACTTTGGTTTTGCTTCTGATGTAGCTGTAAAATAGCTTCGGTTGATCACTACTTTTATTTATGATATCCTCCTCAAACTGTTTTTGGGCTTCCCTCCTTATTCTTGTATAATCGTTTCTTGCCTGTTTGTAATTATTATATGCTCTTTCACTATTGTGTCTTCTGTATCTACTCCACAACAAATCTCTTTTTTCTTTTGATTTTTTTACATTCTGTATTGAACCACTTCTTTATTTTCTTTTCTGCTTCTTTGTGCTGTGGGATGTACTTCTGGACTCCCATTTCATAAAGTTCACATAATTTTTTATATATAGCATTGAAATCTTGTCCTCTAAGCTCCTTTTCCCAAACAATATCTAAGAAGTACTTCTTTAGATCATGATAGTTTCCCTTTTTATAGTTTAGGCTCTTTTTGTAACTTTCATTGCTGTTAACTATGTCATATGCTACCCTGAAGTTGCAATTTAGTACTGCATGCTCGCTTTTGCCGAATGGAGGGTGATATATTAAATTGTCAATATCGTTTTCTTGCTTAGTAAATATAAGATCTAGCATTGAAGGTATATCGAGTCCTCTTTTTCTGGTGATTTCCATTACATGTTGCGTTAGGAAAAACTCCTGCACGAGATCCAGGAGCTTTTGGTCCCAACAGCTTTCTTGGCTTATCTAGAGTATTCCAATTTATATTTGTATTAAAATCTCCAGTTAGTATAATTCTTTCCGATTTCTCTTCCATTCTATGTAGTAATGCTCTTAAACTCTCAATTGTACTCTCCGTCAGGTCCTAATATTCGCCTCTTTCCCATGTATTTGATCTGGGTGGCATGTACAAATTGGCTACAATTACTTTCCTTTCAGATGTATTGATCTCTACTGCAATCAGTTCTACTTGTGATTTATCTAGTTCTATTTCTTTGACTTTTAGATTTTTTTTAGTTAATATTATAATTTAGCGTGTGTGTGTGTGTGTGTGTGTGTGTGTGTGTGTGTGTGTGTGTGTGTGTGTTAGAATTGGGTCCCAGAAGGGTCAGTTTCAGTTTCATGTCGACTGGCATATTCTGAAGGAAGTGACGTTTTGCCTCTAGTATATCTCCCCGTTGGTGTTACAATACAAACACGTGGAAGAGGTGGCCAGGCATTCCTCTGAATTTCATACGACTTTGCAGAGAGAGAGAGAGAGAGAGAGAGAGAGAGAGAGAGTTATACATTTCATCAGGTGGTGTTGGTGATGGCGGTAGCTATGATGATGATGGTGGTATCTGTGGTGGTGGTGATAGCTGTGGTGGTGGTGGTGGCTGTTATGATGAGAGAGTTATACATCTACATCTGGTGGTGAAGGTGGTAGCCATGATGATGATAGTAGTAGTTGTGGTCATGGTGGTAGCTGTGACGGTGGTGGTGTTGATGGTTGTAATGATGATGATGATGGTGGTGGTTGTGGTAGCTGGGGTGGTTGGTGGTATTTACGGTAGCTGTGATGACGGTGGTGGTGGTGGTGGTAGCAGTAGTGGTAAAGGTAGCTGTGTTGGTGGTAGCTGCAGTGGTGGTGATAGCTACGTTGGTGGTAGCTGTAATGATGATGGTGCTGGTGGTAACTGTGATGGTGGTGGTGGTGGCTCTTCAGAAATGGCTGTCACTTGGACAAGCGCTTCGTGGCCCGATAGGACCGCGAGGCTCTTTCCTAGAAAAGCATTCTCTCTCTCTCTCTCTCTCTCTCTCTCTCTCTCTCGTGTGTGTGTGTGTGTGTGTGTGTGTGTGTGTGTGTGTGTGTGTGTGTGTGTGTGTGTGTGTGTATGTGTGTGTGTGTGTGTGAATTTGCAATTCGTCGTGCTGGTGGAGCTTGGTGGCCTGATGGGTAGATTGATGAGCAGATGTGTAGGTGGGTAGGGCCTGACCTGAGTACTGATATTTATCGCTACGTATGCTGTGGTAGATAATACTCTTATTAGCTTCACTTATGTGATGTGGATTTATCAGGAATTATATGATGGGAAGTATATGTGAAAACTTTAGTAAGATGTAAAACATGACGCTGTATAGCCAACAAAACACCGTCTCAACTCAATAACCTGTCTAGCCCTGCACTGGCTGGGGCAGAGGCAGAGGAATGGTGAGATAAAGAATGTGGAGGCGATGGTCCTCGTGGTAAGATTTTATGGATATTGCCGGTATTTTATGTTTTCTAGATCATATTGACTTTTTATCGACTTTAACAATAAAGAAAAATACAAAATAAGAAACAGGTTACAGTTAAACACCATAAAAGCGTAGCCCACATGTCTATTTTTTCAGGTCAGAATAACAAGAAATATGGCTGATGACAAGAAACAAAAGATTTCACAGTGAGCATAGTCAGTTTCATACTGAGAGTATCAGCAAGACATCCGCAGTGAGGGAAATAATTTATTCAATAACTATACCTAAAACTGGACATTGGTAGATCTAGAATGACCCGGTTAGGCTTGGTTTATTGACCTAGACCTAAGTAGCTTGAATGAACCATACCAGACTGAACCTCACTTAGCACAATCTTCAGTGTGATGCATAGAAAACAGCTCTAAGTCTCATCTCTATTCTAGAAATGGCCTGAACTTTGGCTCTAAACATCTTGCTGCTGCTGTGATTGTGGGAGTAACTGCCGTATTTCTCTCTAATTTCCTTTCCACAGTCTCTTCATGACAAGCATCATCTTCAGCGCGATGCAGAGAAAGCAGCTCTATGTCTAAGCCTCATCTTGATTCTAGAAATGGCCTGAACTTTAGCTCTAAACGTGCCGCTACTACTATGACTGTGGGAGTGACTGCCATGTTTTTCTCGAAATTCCGCCTCGAGCCGATAATAAATTCCCGGGTCTGGTCCGCCAGAGCAGTCTTGTCGGCGCTGAGGACGCCCCCTTGGTCGCTGTGCACCCTGAAAAAAAAAAAAAAAAAGAAGAAAGAAACAGAAATAGATCTGTTAGGAAGTACAAGGATTTCTCTTAAGGATGAACAGAGGAAGGGGAAACAAATGATAATATATCCCAGGTACAGTCCACTGGCATAGTCTTGTCGGCACTGAGGACAGCCCCCTTGGTTGCTGTGCGCCCTGGTAAAAGAAACAGATTAATGTCCAAGAGTTTTTTCCTATGTGATTTATTATGCTTGTTGCACCATACTGCCCTATTCTGTGTTACATAAATCCATCCCATATCGCCAAAGTTACCTAACACCTTTTCCTAAGCAAAGAAGATGGATGCCGTCTTAGAATGCCTTTATGAACGAAATTACTCATATCAGTGTTTGTTTATGTAAAAAAAAAAAAAGTGCACAAGTGTTGCTAAGACAGAAGATAAAGTAGAAAGCAGAAGATAACGATGAATGTAAAGAAGATAGATATACCGTAGAATATAAGGCAACAATTCTCACCTGTCCAGAGTCCTGTGTGTTTGGTGCAGCCAGGGAGAGCCAGGCTGTTAGGTCTCGCAATACTCTGCTTTCTCGCTCGCGTTGCGCATCCTGGTTGTGCCGCGTTGATCTCCCTGCATCCCAACGCAGACTCGGCTCAGCCATTACCCTATGAGCAATAAAAATTAAAAAAACTCATTTGTATCATACAGCGTTCAAAAAACTTTTGTCGTATATGAAAAAGACATTTGTAACCACAAAAAACACATCACTAGCAAAATGGGACACCAAGATCCTGAAGAATGTCATGTCCCAACGTGTTTTATCCTAAAATCTTGGCAAAAATATCGCAAAAAACATTTTAAAAAAACACACCCTTCATAACCACAACAAACAACGCTGGCATAGCGGGACGCTGTAAGATCTTGGAGAATTCCATGTTCCAAGGAGTCTGTATCCCAATTTCTCGCAGCAAACACAACGCTACCATGAGGTAACCGCAACAAACACAGAGGCCGCCATTCGGTGTTAGAATCACAATGGGGCGCTCTAAGATCCTGGAGGTAACCGTGCCCCAAAGAATCTGTATTCTGATTTCTCGCAAAAATCAAACACAAAGCTATCATTATGTAACCATAACAAACACACAGGAGGCCGCCATTCAGTGCGAGATGCACAAAGGGACGCTCTAAGATCCTAGAGAATACCATGCCCCAAAGGAGTTTATATTGAAATTTCTAGCAAAAAGCAAAAACAACACTAGCATGACCTCGTAACCATAACAAACACAACACTACGATAATGTCTGATATCTCCTTCCACCTCAACGCACGCTCGGTTCCGCCATTACCCTAAGGCACACACAAATATTTATCTCATTTTTTGTGACAGACAAACAGACAGACAGAGACAGAGAGAGAGGTTATCCAAGCCCAATTATGAGGTTATATTAGGCCAGGTTAGGTAAAAATAACAGCCATCACTCTAGCCTAGATTAGATTGTTAGATTAGTTTAGATTAGGTTAGATTTAGTTGTGTAAGGTTAGATTAGATTAAATTTGATTAGATGAAGGTAAAGTAATACTAAACCTTACTCGCAAGCCACAGCACGTCTTGCCCTAGTAGCACGCCGCAGCAATGTTGCTCTCAACCTTGAACTTATTCGAGGTCGACCTCCACCCTCCTCCTCGTCGGAAGAACTCTCGCTACTCACTCCCACACTGGTCACCACTGTGGTAGATGTGGTAGTTGTGGTAGAGGGGCCGCTATCTACCACACCCGGTCTACTCCCGGCTTGAACTTCGCGATCACCTGTAGAGGAGTGGATTTAGTTGTAGTGCATGTTCTGTAGTGATTTATCTAATATACTATAGCACTAGCTTGTGTGTGTGTGTGTGTGTGTGTGTGTATGTGTGTGTACAGTATTTTGGGCAGCCAAAACTATACATTCAAACTGCACCAAAATTGGCACAAAAATCGCACAAAATTCGCTGATGTGAAAAAACTTGGTCCCATCACGATTGAAAAAGTTTTACTATATTTAATGAGCGATCACATTTTGACCAAAAAACGCCACTCCCAGCACCTGGTATAGGATCTCCGTAGAATGTTTTGCCCACAGCTACAACTAAAATATGCTATACCAATAGCCGTGTGTCTGTGTGCGTATTTCGGACTTAAGTTCGGACAACTTGGGTTCCATTCCCGAAGCTGCAAATAACACGATTAATTTGTTAGCTGGATCAAAGTGACAACGTTGGACTAGAACAGCACATAAACGGCCGATAGTTACAACGTTAGACTAGAACAGCACATAAACGTGACTCAGATTACCGGAAATGATCGCAACGCGTGCGTGAAGCGCAAGGAAACGAGTGAGCAAGATCTAGCGAATGAGAAGCACGAGGAAACGAGTGCGAAGCACGAGAAAGCGAGCGCGCAGAGCAAGAGCCCTCCGCAGGTGCAAGTGCGAGGGGCCCGAAGGGCCCATGAGCAATTGTCCTATTACCCCCCCAGAAGTTCTCTCTCCTCTCCCGCCTGTACACAAGTTAGTTTAGAGGTTTCGTAGCGCCTGTCCCTTGGCGATTTATGCACTGCTCGCCACTGTGGTACTCGCTGTGGCAGATGTGGTAGAGGCGCCTCTTTCAACCAAACCCAATCTACTCCCGGCTTGTGACTCGCATTCACCAGAAGAGTAGTTTATGTAGAGGTATCCTAGCATTGTTTCCGTAGCAATTTATCCTGAGTATTACACCCCAGGAAGTTCATTAAGTCAGGTGGGGTTGTATTGGGGGATTAAGAGCTTCGCAACACCTCTTACGTAGTGATTTATCCCGAACATTACACCCCTTGTTAAGCGAAGACGAAGGGGAGCTGCAAGGCTTGGTGGATGAGTCTGGGAAAGTGTGTTGGAAACTAAATCTAAATGTGAATGAAGGGAAGAGTAAAGTTATGATCCTCCAGAGAAGTGGTCACTGAATGTACAGTCGTCAGCATAAATTCGCTGCAAGTCTACTCGTGTGGTGTGAGCCCTTTTGTCTGGCAACAGTGTAAGGGGACTAGTTGCCACACAGACTTTTATATACTTTAAAACGTGTTTTTAAGAAGTGGTACTAGTGACTGCCTAGAGTACAATATTCTGTATACCGTATTTGATTAATATAAAAAAGTGCAAGAGCTGACAGAAGAATGTTATGGAATGACGAATGAGCGTAATACTCCGGTATTCCTCATTATAACCGTGTCTAAGCTCCCTTCCCCTCTTTCCCCATTACTCCTCCTGATGTCCCCCCTACCGCTCCCTCTCCCTCCTACCCCCACTCACTTTCTTGCCTCTCCACTGACTCCTCTCCTCATCCTCTCTACCTTCATTCGTTTATCAACGGCACTAACTCCACTGGCGCATCGCAATTCTCTCTTGACTGTTTACTAAACCTAGTCTGCCCTATTGCCAATTGCTCGCAATACTGCCAACCATATCCAAGGCTAATTATTAATATCCCTTCCTGTTCGGGTCCCATCCTCACCCTCCCCGTCTCCTTCCCACTTCTTTTATTCCAGTTGTCTTTCTTTTCTCCACCCTTTGTCACTATCCACAGCCAGAAGATATAGGAGCATTGAGGCCTCGTTCTTGTGATGTATTCCTTACTAGTGTTTGTTTGAGTGAGCCTGGCAGTCGGTGGCTATTATTTCAGTAGGCGTAAGTAAAACATTTGTGCCCATTCCTCCTACTTCTCGCCCTCTCTCTTCCCTAGGAAAATGTTCTCATTCTCCTCATACTGTTCACTGATTCATGAAGCAGTATCAGAACCAATAATGTTTCGAACTACTGCATCATGTTTGGAGTAAGGAGTGAGTGAAAGGGCTGTGGCATGGCAAGAATCTCACGAATGTAGGGAAACAAAAAGGTTACAGGAAATGACGAGAAATAGAGAAGAGTGCGGTTAATTACGTAGGTTAGCGCGGTGAATAAAAAATAATGAGGTAAGCAGGGTAAGGATAGAGGGGAGTGGAGAAGGAGAGCAGGGGGTGAGGTGTGGTGAGAGGTAGGCTGGGGAGGATCATCCGGTTGGGGGGTACGGGGGAGAGAGCGGAAGTTTCATCATTCGACATTTTTCTGTCGTCTTTCGCACATTTTTATGCTAATCAGATGTAAAGACTATTTCAATCTGGGCTATTTATAGTACTAATTCTTACAAACATATTTTTAAGGCGTTTAAAAGCCTCTGTGGCAACTAGTTCCCATACACTGTTGCCAGACAAAACGACCCACATCAAATAAGCAGGCTTGCAGCGAATTTGTGCTGACGACTGTACAGTGAGGTTGGATGGTGAGGAAATGGAAAATGTGAGTACGTTTAAGTTCTTGGGTAGTGCGATGAGTAAGGATGGAAGTTTGGAGGGTGAAGTGCTTGACAGGGTACAACAAGGAAGAAAGGTTGCTGGTTCCTTGAAAGCAGTGATAAGAAACAGGGAAGTGAGCATGGAAGTGAAAAAGTTACTACATGACAATATTGTGATATCAACTCTAACGTATGGAAGTGAAGCTTGGACCTTGTTGGAGGGACTGAAGTCAAGAGTGAGAACAGTGGAAATGAGTTATTTAAGAGGAGCCTGTGAAGTCACATGGAGAGACAGATAAACAAATGAGGATGTGAAGGAACATTGTGGTGTGGATGGATAGGAAACGTTAGGAGAAACACATTGGGGTGGTTTGGCCATGTGGAGAGGATGGAGAGTGAGAGACTGACGAAGAGAGTGTATGTGAGTGAGGTGGAGGGGGAGAGAGGGAGGGGGCGGCCGAGGATGAGGTGGACGGATGGAGTGAAGAGGTATATGAGGGATGAGGGTGTGAGCTCGGAGCAGGGCAGTGAAATGGCGGGGGACAGGGCGACGTGGAGGCGATTCGTTTGCGGCCACCCCTTATGGGATTAAGGCGTCTGGCAATAGATAGATAGATAGATTGAAGTACTCTACCGACTAGAAGAGTGTATGTGGGTGAGGTGGAAGGGGAGGGGGAGACCAAGGATGAGATGGAGGGATGCAGGATGAGAGACTGACTAGAAGAGAGTATGTGAGTGATAGATGAACACCAGAATATTATGCGAGTCACGAGGAAGTGCAACTGACCGTGATGGTGGTGGTGGTTGAGCCAAGACCGGTCCAGTAGACTGCGGTCACTTCTGTTCGTTGGTATTAATGGTACCCCTGCCCAAAGAACGCCCTGCAATAATGATGATGATGATGATGATGATAATAATAATAATAATAATAATAATAATAATATAATAATAATAATAATAATATAATGATAATAATAATAATATAATAATAATAATAATAATAATAATATAATAATAATAATAATAATAATAATAATAATAATAATATAATAATAATAATAATAATAATAATAATAATAATAATAATAATAATAATAATAATAATAATAATAATAATAATAATAATAATAATAATAATAATAATAATAATAATAATATAATAATAATAATAATAATAATAATAATAATAATAATAATAATATAATAATAGCATCATCATCATCATTCTACATTATCTGTGTTACTACCACTACTATCAGTACAGCTACTACTACAGTTATTATCATTATTATTATTATTATTATTACCAATATCATCATTGTTGTTGTTGTTATTATCATTATTTTTTTGACTACTAATACTACCTCTGCTACTAACACTACTTCTTCTACTACTACCACTACAACTTCTACTGCTACTGCTACTACTACTACTACTACTACTACTACAACTTCTACTGCTACTGCTACTACTACTACTACTACTACTACTACTGCTACTACTACTACTACTACTATTTTTCTCGGCTCTCCCAAACCCACCTTATCCTCCGGTTCGATATACGATGGAGGGTCAACACAAATGAGTACTTGGTAGGTCAAAAGGTCATCGTATATCAGCGGCACGGGTCCCCAGGTCATCAGGTCTTCGGAAGGACTTAATTGGACTGTATGTTCCGTGACCTGACACCCCTGCAAGGTCAGAATGGTGTTAGATTAGATTAGATTAGGAAGAGTTAGAGAGACTTTGACTGGGACGTTGTTTTTAGAGAGAGCAATTGTAAACTTATATGCATCTCTCTTCTCTCTCTCTCACTCTCTCTCTCTCTCTCTCTCTCTCTCTCTCTCTCTCTCTCTCTCTCTCCCGTATTGTATGTTCCGTAAGAGGTGTTAGATCAGATCAGGTTAGGTTAAATTAGACTGGGTTGAATTTGGTTATGTTAGATTAAATTAGGTTAAGTTAGGTTGGGTTAGGTTGGATTTGAATTTGGTTAGATTAGGTTGGGTTGGGTTGGGCTAGGTTATACAAGGTTATATTTGATTAGATTAGATTAGGTTATACAAGGTTATATTTGATTAGATTAGATTAGGTTATACAAGGTTATATTTGATTAGATTAGATTAGGTTATACAAGGTTATATTTGATTAGATTAGATTAGGTTATACAAGGTTATATTTGATTAGATTAGATTAGGTTATACAAGGTTATATTTGATTAGATTAGATTAGGTTATACAAGGTTATATTTGATTAGATTAGATTAGGTTATACAAGGTTATATTTGATTAGATTAGATTAGGTTATACAAGGTTATATTTGATTAGATTAGATTAGGTTATACAAGGTTATATTTGATTAGATTAGATTAGGTTATACAAGGTTATATTTGATTAGATTAGATTAGGTTATACAAGGTTATATTTGATTAGATTAGATTAGGTTATACAAGGTTATATTTGATTAGATTAGATTAGGTTATACAAGGTTATATTTGATTAGATTAGATTAGGTTATACAAGGTTATATTTGATTAGATTAGATTAGGTTATACAAGGTTATATTTGATTAGATTAGATTAGGTTATACAAGGTTATATTTGATTAGATTAGATTAGGTTATACAAGGTTATATTTGATTAGATTAGATTAGGTTATACAAGGTTATATTTGATTAGATTAGATTAGGTTATACAAGGTTATATTTGATTAGATTAGATTAGGTTATACAAGGTTATATTTGATTAGATTAGATTAGGTTGTGTTAGGATGGGTTGGGTTAGATTAGGTTGGGTTGGGTTAGGTTAGATCAGATTAGATTAGATTAGGTTATGTTAGGTTTGGTTTGGTTAGGTTAGATTAGATAAGATTACTGTTGGTTGGGTTGGGTTGTTAGGCTGGGTTATGTCTGGTTAGGTTAGGTCAGATTAGGTTAGATTAGATTAGATTAGATTAAGTTAGATTAGATTAAGTTAGATTAGATATGGTTAGATTAGATTTTGTTAGATTAGACTGGATTAGTTTAGGTTAGATTAAAAGTTCGAGGGGTCCTGGATAGGGACTTAGCTTCTGGAAAGAGAAAATCTAAGCTTATATATATATATATATATATATATATATATATATATATATATATATATATATATATATATATATATATATATATATATATATATATATACACGCACACATACCACATGTGAACAAATACATGTGGTTCTCTCTCTCTCTCTCTCTCTCTCTCTCTCTCTCTCTCTCTCTCTCCATCATGGACAAAAGTAGCATAAACCAATACTCACGGTGTCTTTTAACTCTGATTTATTTGCAGGACGGACAAGAAAAGGATAGCACACAGACAGATAATCGAACCAGCGACCCTTGAAACAGTCGACTGTTAAAATGTAAGGCCAGTTCATTCCTTTGTTCCCTTTGTGCTTATCTGTGTCTTTCCCACGGCGAGGTGCTGGGAAATATGAGGGGGTTTGGCTCCCGGGTGGACGCTGCAGCTGCTCCACTTAGGGTGCACAGTGCCACCACGCATAGGCCACCACGCATAGGCCCCTCGTCAGCGCCAGAAAGATAACACATAGATTTATTTTTTATTTTCTTATGCAAGAAAGAAGGAACCAAAGGCCAGGAGCCCTCAAACCGTTCCTTCCGAAAAAAAAGAAAAAAAAAAACAATACAATAGACAGCCAAATTCAAGATCCGTTCATTTCGAGATGACTGAACACATTGCTTTTGAAAGACTGGAGATCACAGGAAGCAGGAAATAAAGAGTGTGACAGTTCCAGAGTTGACCTATTGCATAAATGAAGGAGTGGGAGTAACAGTTAACTCTTGCATTAGAGAGAAGAGGGATGAGAGTTTGTTGCTAAACAGGTGCTACACACCCATCGTAGAGGTGGAGGGATGCAAGCAGGCAATTCAGAGGAGCAGTGATCATTGAAGTAGGTATAGAAAAGAGATAAAGATGCAACAGTGCGGCGAAGAGACAGAGGTTGAAGGGAGCCAGCAAGAGAAGGAGAGTTAATGAGATGAAAAGCCTCTGACTCCACCCTATTGAGAAGAGCTGTATGTGGGGAGCCTCCCCACACATGAGAGTTGTACTCTACACAGGGGCAAATAAAACCCGTGTACAAAGTCAACAACTGTACAGGGGTAAAGAAGGCACTGAGTCCGCTTAGCACACCCAAATCTCTTGGAAGCAGATTTTACAAGAGATGTGGTATGATCTTTCCAAGATAAGTCCCAAGTGAATGAAACCCCAAGCATGTTCAAGGATGATGTAGGATTAAGCTGAATATTATTAAACATTAGTGGGTACTCCTGTGGAAGACTGTGTCGGGTTGGTAGGTGTAAAAACTGAGTTTTTGATGCACTAAAAACAACAAGATTATTTTTACCCCAGTCAGAGATACGAGCCAAGACAGACATTAGGTGTGCCATAGCCTCATCCCTTGTTTGTTGATGTAACTGCTGTCATGGACGTTGCGGAAAGCGAATGGAAAGGTGAAGGGTGGAAACATCAGCATACGAGTGGATAGGGTTAGATGTACAGCTTAGAAGATCATTGATGAATAAAAGGAAGAGAGTTGGTGACAGGACAGAGCCCTGAGGAACACCGCTGTTGATAGATCTAAGAGAAGAACGATGGCCGTCTACAACAGCGGCTATAGAACGACCAGAAAGGAAGCTATAGACGAAGGCACGGATAGAGGGACAGAAACCGAAAGAGGGCAGTTTGGGAATTAAAGATTTATGCCAGACTCGATCAAAAGCCTTTGAGATGTCAAGTGCAATAGCAAAGCTTTTGTCAAAGTCCCGAAAGGAGGATGACCAGGAGTCTGAAAGGTAGGTGTGAAGATCGCCAGTTCAGCGTCCCTGACGGAACCCATACTGACGATCAGCAAGAATGTTGCGATAGAAAAGATGCTTTAAAATTTTTATGTTAAGAATTGACTCAAAAACTTATGAGACACAAGATGTTAAACCAATTGAACGATAGTTAGAGGGTTGGGAATGGTCATTCTTCTTTGGGACTGGCTGAATGAGAGCAAACTTCCTGCAAGAAGGAAAGGTACAGGATGAAAGATAAAGGAAAAAGAGTTTACCTAGGCAGGGTGTAAGCACAGAAGCATAGTTCTTGAGGACAACAGGAGGGACTCCATCAGGTCCATATGCCTTGTTAGTAGGCCAGTGATGGCAGAAAATACATCAGCTGAAGAAATTTTAATATCAGGCATGAGGAAGTCAGAGGGAAGAAGTGATGGACGGACAGCACCGGAATCGTCTAGAGTGGAGGAGAAAATCTGAGTGAAGAGATCTGCTTTATGAGTTAAAGAAATAGCTACAGCTCCATCAGAGCAGAAAAGAGGAGGGAAGGATGATGAGGTAAAGTTGTTAGAAAGGTTTTTGGCAGGGTGCCAGAAGGAGAGGGAAGAATTTGAGTTGGAGAGTTGAGAGCATTTAGTACGGATGAAATTATTTTTAGCAGAGCGAAGAACAGACTTAGCACAATTCTGGGCAGAAACAAACAAGATGTAATTCAGGGCTGAGTTGGCTCTGGTACCTTTTATAGGCCCTCTCTTTGTTGCAGACAGCATTAGAACACACGTGATTAAACCAAGGCTTTCTTGCATTAGTCAAAGGATATGAGAAGGGAATGTATGCTTCCATGCCCGAGAGGATAACCTCCGTAATGCACAAAGAACACTCAGGTGGCTCTCGGCCATGGAAGCAATAATCATTCCAGGGAAAATCAAAGAAGTACTCCCTGAGGGCCTCCCAGTCCGCAGCTCCCAAGGGTCACAGTCAGCTTTCCTTTGGAGGGTCCACAGGCCGTACCAGAGCGATGGGACAGGTCAAGGTAATAAGGTTGTGATCGGAGGAGCCCAACGGAGAGGGAAGATTAACAGTATAAGCAGAAGGATTAGTTGTAAGGAAGAGGTCAAGTATGTTGGAGCCCTCTCCAAGGTGGTCAGGGATACAGGTGGGGTGCTGTACAAGCTGCTCTTGGTCATTAAGGATAGAAAAGATCTAGGCTTGTTCACCAGGTGGATCAGTGAAAGGAGAGGAGAGCCAAAGGTGGTGATGAACATTGAAATCTCCTAGAATGGAGATTTCAGAGAAAGGAGAAATGGACAGAATGTGTTCCATCATAGAAGTAAGATAGTCAAAAAAATTTTCAGTCAGTTGAATTAATAGATAATAGATAACAGCGCAGATATATTTAGTCAGAGAATGACAGGAAAGCCGAAGCCAGACAGTAGAGAATTCAGCAGAATCAAGTTCAGGAACATGAGAGCAAGATAAGTCGTTGAGTACATATACACAACAGCCACCTTTGGCTTTGAAATGAGTGTCGAGAAACTAAGAGGAAACAGAAAAGTGTCTGCTGTCAGTTGCCACAGACAGCTGAGTCTCTGCCAGGAAGAGGTGAGATTTAGAGGAGAAGAGGCGGTGCTTGACAGAGAGAAAGTTAGAGGAAAGGCCGAGAATGTTGCAGAAATGAAGAAGTGAGTCAGACAGTGGTTCCAGGCATCTCGTTGAATCGTCACCAGGAAAAGGGTGGATGGAGGCATTTATGCCTCCCCCCCTTGGGGATTTCAAGGCCTGGTTATTTTGTGCCATATTTTTTTTTTTTTAAATTTTGAAACGGAAGTGTAATGTGTACTGTGCATGTAGACTGGTGTTGAGAGTTAGAGAAACTTGTATTGGAGAGCATGCTGGCCTACTCTCTGTGTTACTGAAACACTGAAAAAGTTCAGCGAAGGGGGATGGTCAGGAACTAGTCCCGAGGGCTGATGAAACGAGAGCTCCAGCTCTCCCTGTCATCAGCTTTCCATCCACCTGGGAGTACTGCCCTGCTGCACTGGTGCTACAGTCTACTCCTCTGGAAATATAAATAGAAAGGTAGTAAAAGTAGTGTAATAACATTCCTGTTCATAAAATAGGTAGGTTGGGATGAACAGAGATAGACAGATAGATAGATAGGTAGATGCATAGATAGACAGGTAGACAGACAGTAAAAATAATATGCTAACATTCTCAGTGGATAGAGGAGAGAAGCATAAGGTTCTGGTTTCACAAAACAGATACATAGATACATAGACAGATATGTGGATAGATAGATAGGGAAAATAATGTGCTAACATTTTTAGTTGGTAGTGGAAAGAATAAGGCTTGGTTTCACCAGTTAGATAGATAGGCAAACGGGATAGTACAAGTAATATACTAACATTTCGAACGCGTATTGGAGAGGTCCGTTTCACAAAGCGGCTGGGTAAGGATGGATAAACAAACAAAGATAAACATTTAATTGGATGGATAGATAGACAGGTAGATAGATAGAAAGATAAGTAATTAAATAGCTAGTCCAAATAGAGTACTAACATTCCTAACGGGGAGTGGAGAGAAGCGTAAAGCCCTTGCGCCACAACACTGGTGCGTATGCGTAACCAGAGGATGGTCCAGCTCACAAGCCGAGGCATCGAGAGGGTGCGTTCGACATAGTTTCATCTCGCTTCCAGGAAATACAGCACCGCAGGTCGAACAGGGGAGGAAGTGTACCTGTGGAGAGGGAGAGAGGCACGGTCAGGCAGAGGAGAGGCAGCAGTGAGGTAGAATGCAGGAGAGGAGATGTTTAGATAATAAGTTCGAAACAGTTTCATTTTATGACCAGGGAAAGCAGCACCGCAGGTCGAACAGGGGACGAAATGGACATGTGGAGAGGCAGGAGCAGTAGAGTTAGGCAGAGTTAGGAATGAGGGAGGTAGGGAAGGTAGGGAATAGGAAAGGGAAGACATCAAGATTAGGTTCAAAACAGCTTCACTTCATTATCAGGGAAAACAGCACCGCAGTTGAACAAGGGTAGATGTAGACCTATTGAGAGGCAGGGTGAGGCAGAGGACAACCAAGGGAAGGCACGGTTAGTCAGAGAAGAGAAAAGAAGACAGGGTTAGGCAGGGATGAGGTAGGGCTAGGCATGGGTGAGGCAAGATAAGAGGGGAAAAATATAGGCAAATGGCGAACTTATGAAAGTGTGCATGGATGTGGATGATCACACACACACACACACTCACACACACACACACACACACACACACACACACACACACACACACACACACACACACACACATGGGTGAGGCGGTGCTGTTTTCTCTGATAATGAAGTGATGCTGTTTTTGAACTGATTGCAGTAGAGAATAACACATCTGAAAGGAAAGTAGTTGTGGCAAATTAATACATGCCACCCAAAACAAACATTTAGGTGTATATGAAGACCTGGCAGAAAGTACATTTCAGAGTTTAAGAGGATTGCAAGCGACCATGCAGTATTAAATTGCAAATGATTGCATATGATACAGTTAACAGTATTGAGAGTTACAAAAAGAGCCTAAACTACAAAAAGGGCAATTGCCATGATCTAAAGAACTTTGAAACCGACTGGGAAAAGGAGCTTAGAGGACATGATTTAAATGTTATATATGGAAAATTCTGTGATTTTTATGAAATAGAAGTCCAAAATTACATTACTCTGGACAATGAAACATAAATGAAAATAAAGAAATGGTTTAATACTGAATGTAAAAATAAAAAGAAAGAAGATATTTGCTGTGGAATAGACACAAGCGACACAATGGTGAGAGGGCATAAAACAACTATAAACAGGCAAGAAAAAATTATACAAGGATAAAATGAGAAGCTCAAAGACAGTTTGAGGATGACATTACAAATAAAAGTAGTGATCAACCTAAGCTCCTTTACAGTTACATCCGAAGCAAAACCAAAGTTAAAGATAAAATACAATCCATTACGGACGAGGGGATCATCTATACACAAGAGAAAGATATTTGTGAAGCACTAAATAAAAATTTCCAATCAGTTTTTACAGAAGAAAATAATTTTGAAAGATGATATGGAACACGCATGCCAAAACATGTTACCAGATATACAAATATCAGAAAAAGAAGTACAGGAAGAATTAAGTAAATTAGACAAAGGAAAAGCATATAGTACTGACGAAAGTTCAGGTTGGGTGCTACATGAAAGTGCAGAAGAGTTAAGCAGACCATTATATTGAACATTCAAGGAATCCTTAGGTCAAGGTAAAGTAACTGATATTTGGAAGAATGCAAACATTATTCCCCTATTCAAGAAAGGGAATAGACAGATTCCACTCAACTACCGACCAGTATCACCGACCAGTGTTGTAAGATACTAGAAGAGCTGATAAGAAAAGTTTGGGTAAACTATCTAGAAGAACACAGTATGATAAAAGAAAGACAGTTCGGTTGTAGAAAGCGAAAATCATGTGTTACTAATCTATTAAGCTTCCATGATAGAATTACAGAAACATTACAGAAAAGAGAAGTGTGGGTGGACAGTATCTACAGTATTTAGATTTCAAGAAAGCATTTCACAGAGTACCGCACCCAAGACTTTTATGGAAACTGTACCATCAAGGAGGAATCCGAGACAAACTTTATTGTTGGATGCAAGAGTTTCTCAAAAAAAGGGAAATGAGAACAGTACTAAGGGGAAATTACTCATCATGGAGGGAAGTTACTAGCGGAGTTCCACAGGGCTCAGTGCTGGCACCAATTATGTTTTTAGTGTATATAATTGATATAGGTAGCAACATTGGAAATGAAAGCTATGTAGATATGTTTGCTGAGGATGCAAAAATTAATGCAGATTCTTGTAAAGAGCTACAAGAATTAAATAAGCTTCATGAATGGAGCAATAAATGTCAAATGGAATTTAATGTGAACAAGTGCCATGTAATTAAGTTTGACAAAAGTGAAAAAAGACCAAACCTAGACTATAAGTTAGGAAGTTCAACCCTACACTTATCAGACAGGGAGATGGACCTAGGAGTGATTAGCAATAACAGACTACCTCCAGCTGAGCACATCAGTGAGAAGGTACGTAACATGTACTGTATACATTGCTTGCTAATATGAGAATAGCATTCACATATATAAATGAAGACATGCTGAAAAAGATAATAACATCATTCATCAGACCAACCCTGGAGTATGCATAAGTAGTTTGGAATACTCATCTCAATAAATACATAGATAAGATTGAGAAAGTACAAAGGGCAGCTACAAGATGGATACCAAGCGTAAGGGACCTAAGCTACGAGGAAAGACTAGAAAAGCTGAATCTGTCAACACTATAGGAGAGAGGGAAAAGAGGAGACATGATTATGCTACATAAATGCATCTCAGGGAAAGAGAAAATAGACATAAGTGAATATATAACCTATGGGGAAGCATCAGCTAGAGGACACTGAAAAAAAAAAAAAAAAACTACATAAAAAGAGAGGCTATAAAGGCGCAAGGAAATTCAGTTTCCCAAACAGGGCAATTGATTTGTGGAATGCACTGCCGAATGAAATAGTGTGCCATAACTATTCACAAATTTAAGGATATGTATGTTAAAAATGGTTTAATAAATGGGACAGTACGGGCTTGACTCATTCCTGTAAAGAGACAGTTAGATAAGGACACACACACACACACACACACACACACACACACACACACACACACACACACACACACACACACACACACGACTTCTCGTTCCTCTCTCTGTCTCTCTCTGTCTCTCTCTCTGTCTCACCTGGCCCCACAGCCTCCAGTACACCATCCTCCAGGTCTTGAGGTCGACCTTGAGCTGCTTCACGTGTTCTGTTATGGCCCAGTTGCCGTCCCTGAGAGAGAGAGAGAGAGAGAGAGAGAGAGAGAGAGAGAGAGAGAGAGAGAGAGAGAGAGAGAGAGAGAGTTACTACACTAAAAATATAAGCACTATAACTGATTGCCTATATTCTACTTCTACCTCTACTACAACTACTACTAATTTCTCGTTGGGTAAGGAAGCCCCCTAACACCTCTTCCTAAGCGATTTATCTGGCTTATTACACCTTACTTTCCTCTTCTGTGTTACGTAAGTCCTTCCAATGTTGCCATACTCTGCATAAATAACGTACAAAAGGATATTAACCAGCCTTACACAAAAATAAACAGCTAAAGAAAAGGTGTTAGGGAGCTTCTTTAGAATAAATGGTAAGTGCTATACGATGCTATGAATGGCTATAGAAGATATAGGTCAGAATTCTATAGCACATACAGTAAGTGGTATATATATGTGGTGGTATGACAGTAGTGGTATGATAAGATGTGGTATGCTAGTGGTATGAGGCCTGGTGTGATCATACTCTACCTGAAATGATGGTATAATTAAGTGGTATTAGTGGTGGTATGACAGTACTGGTATTATATGAGGATGGTATGCGAGTGATATGAGAGCTGGTGTGATCATACTATACCTGGTGTGATTGTAATACACATGACAGATATCAGTGATTCTGGTATTAGCTGGTATAAGTGGTACTAGTAGTGGTATGACAGTAGTGGTATGATAAGATGTGGTATGCTAGTGGTATGAGACCTGGTGTGAGCATACTCTACCTGGAATGACGGTATAAATTAAGTGGTATTAGTGGTGGTATGGCAGTACTGGTATTATATGAGGTTGGTATTCTACTGAATGGATATGGAAGATGTGCAGATTGGCCTGGGAGGAAGGTAGAGTTCCGGAGGATTGGAAGTCAGGTATAATTATTCCCCCGTACAAAGGAAAAGGGGGGAAAAGAAGTGTGTGGTAATCATAGGGGCACTTGTCTTCTTACTGTAACAGGAAAATTATGACTGGATACTTATTGACAAAGTTAGGGAAGTAACAGAGGAATTAGTTGGAGAACAGGGAAGCTTTAGGAAGGGAAGAGGCTGTGTAGATCAGCCATTCATTCTTAGGTCTTTAGTGAAAAAGATTCTAGAGAAAGGAAAGACGTTGTATGCGGCTTTCATGGATATGGAGAAAGCATATGACAGGGTGGATAGACATGGATTGTAGAAATTATTAAGAATATATGGAATAACCGGAAAGCTGCTGAATGTCCTGAAGAGTATGTATGAGGGGGCTGAGGCTGCAGAGCATGTGGATAGTGAATTTTTCTCTGTGAATATTGGATTGAAACAAGGATGTGTCATGTCTCCACGGTTGTTCAATCTGTATATGGATGGGTTTATAAAAGAGGTACAAGGCTGGGCAGTGGATGTTGGAGTCACCCGAATGAGAGAGGGTAATGTTTGGAAACTCCCTGTACTGTTGTTTGCAGGTGATAATGTGTTGTTAAATGAAGACGAAGGGGAGCTGCAAGGCTTGGTGAATGAATTTGGGCGAGTGTGTAAGAAATGGAATCTAAAGGTGAATATAGGGAAGAGTGAAGAGAGAGGTGAAGTCAGTGAATGTACAGTGAGCTTGGATGAGGAGGAAATGGAAAATGTGAGTGTGTTTAAGTACTTGGGTAGTGTGATGGGTAAGGATGGAAGTTTAGAGGGTGAAGTGCTTGAAAGGGTACAACATGGAAGAAAGGTTGTTGGTTCTTTGAAAGCAGTGATAAGGAACAGAGAAGTGAGCATGGAAATAAAACTAAAAAAATAAAAAAGTCGCTGCATGACAGTATTGTGATACCAACTCTAACGTATGGAAGTGAAGCTTGGATCTTGTTGGAAGGACACAAGTCAAGAGTGAGAGCAGTGGAAATGGGTTATTTGAGAGAAGCATGTGGAATTACGTGGACAGACAGACTGACAAATGAGGAAGTGAAGGAGGGTTGTGGTGTGGATGTGACAGAAAGCGTTAATAGAAATACAACGGGGTGGTTTGGCCATGTGGAGAGGATGGAGAGCGAGAGGCTGACAAGGAGAGTGTATGCGAGTAAAGTGGAGGGGGGGAGAGGGAGGGGGAGGCCGAGGATGAGATGTGTATATGAGAGAGGGGTGTGTGCGCTGGGGGCAAGGCAGTGAAATGGCGTTGGACAGGGCGACATAGAGGTGATTTGTTTGTGACCACAACTTACGGGATTGAGGCGTCTGGCAGTAGATAGATAGATTGGTATTCTACTCGTATGAGAGCTGGTGTGATTATACGGTTCTTGGTGTGATTATACAGTACCTGGTGTGATTATATAGTACCTGGTGTGATTATATAGTACCTGGTGTGATTATACAGTACCTGGTGTGATTATACAGTACCTGCTGTGATTATACAGTATCTGGTGTGATTATACAGTACCCGGTGTGATTATATAGTACCTGGTGTGATTATATAGTACCTGGTGTGATTATACAGTACCTGGTGTGATTATACAGTACCTGGTATCATTATACAGTACCTGATGTGATTATACAGTACCTGGTGTGATCATACTGTACCTGGTGTGATTATAGTACACGTGGCCGGTATTAGTGATGATGGTATTATCTGGTGTACACGTCATCAAACGTTCAACAGCTCGGCTCACTAATTTCCCGCAGTCACAACACCTGGAAAAATAATACCAGGTGAGAGAGAGAGAGAGAGAGAGAGAGAGAGAGAGAGAGAGTGCGACTGTGGAGCTGAGAATGAGAAAAGGATACAGACAGATAGATAGACTAGTATACAGGCAGAGAGAGAGAGAGAGAGAGAGAGAGA
>NC_136979.1:15875652-15883152 GCF_032717465.1 Coenobita brevimanus | reverse complement strand
AGATCAGGTGAGAGTTTTCAAGCTTAGGGAAATAGTCCCTGAAGTAACCTTGCAGATGTGCTAGACGGGAAATAATATGGGGCATGATGTCTGCGCTGGACGTCATACATTCCTGGTGATAAAGTGGGAAAATTTCAGTGGCTCCTTCCTGCTCTTTGCTTTCTCACAAGGAAACTTTTTGCTTGAATGTACGTACATTGTCCTGCACATTCAAAATGCAGAATTCAAGGCCTTGCATGCTATTGTCTAGTACATGTAGATGCTGAAATATATCTGCTAGATATGCTAATTTCATCATCCTTACTCATCATCGAAATAGCTACCAAGGTCTGACTTCTGTGATGAAAGAAAATCGGCCAGCTCTCACCGCAGTGCAAATACACGATTCAAAACTGCCCACGCGATAACCAGCACACTTCAGAGTGGAGCAGCAAGCCATGAAAGTCAGCAACCATTTCATGGCAAAGGGCTTCAAAAAGTCTGTTTCAAAGGGGGTGCATTTACATAGTTTACTATTTTCACAACAACGTGCAGAACCTGACACAGTTCATCATCAATGCTTTTTGCAACAAGTACTTCACGGTCGAGCATGCAGTGTGTGTTGACGACACTGGGGGCTTTTGCTTTTATGAAAGCAATGACTCCATTACGTTTACCTGTCATAGCAGCGGCGCCGTCAGTACATACACCCACACAACGAGACCAATCAATTGAATTATACTCCATGTATTCATCCAAAATCCGAAAAATATCCTCCCCGGTAGTCCTACCCTTCATGGCTTTGAAGAATAGTATTTCCTCAATAAATTTCCCCTCACTGATAAATCTGATATACACAAGCAGCTGTGCTTCGTTTGTGACATCTGTGCTCCCGTCCAGTTGCAGTGCAAAGTGCTTACTGTTTCTAAAAGTTGTACAGTGACGTCCTCGGCCATATAATTTCTTCTTCTTACCACAATATTGTTCGATAGGGGTACCACATCAACCTGCTTGGCGGCATTATCCCCAGATAGCATATCGTGTGAGGGAAAAAATAGGAGAAAGAGTGGGAATACCTCCAAGCTTTATAGCGGCATAACCAAGAACATTGAAGTACAATGTGTAGTGGAGGGCATATGGATACCGAAGGACCAATACTTCCGATATCAGGGATGAGAGAGAGAGAGAGAGAGAGAGAGAGAGAGAGAGAGAGAGAGAGAGAGAGAGAGAGAGTCGATGATAGAAAAAGATAGGCTTTTATTTCTTATTTAATTATTTATTCATTTATTTTAGGAGAGCTAAAAAAAAATAATTTCTTTTATCGTGTCGCGGACCTCCTGGGGCCCTCTGATTGAGATAGATGGGTAGATAGATAGATAGACAGATAGATAGAATGTTAGATACGTAGGTGGATAGTGACTGATTAGATAGATAGATAGATAGACAGATAGATAGAATGTTAGATACGTAGGTGGATAGTGACTGATTAGATAGACAGAGAGATAGATGAATAGATGGATGGATGGATAGAGATAGATAGATAGATAGATAGATAGACAGACAGATAGATAGACAGATAGATAGATAGACCTAGTGTAGTAGGGGAGGGAGGCCGCCTTAATCCAGCCACCCTCGATGGTGACGTGGATAGATGGATAGATAGATAAATAGATACATGGATACAGGGCTTAAAGATAGATAGATAGATAGATAGATAGATAGACAAATGAACAGGTAAATAGGTAGGTAGGCAGGTAGGTAGGTAGGGGAGAGATAGATAGCTGGATAGATAGATTAATGAATAGACAGATAGATAGATAGATGGATGGATGGATGAATGTATAGATAGACTGAGTGATGGATGGATGGATGGATAGAGAAGTAGGTAAATGGACAGATAGATAAATAGATAGACAGATAGATAGATAGATAAATAGATGCATAGGTAGATGATTAGATAGATGGATACATAGATAGATAAATGGACAGAAGGGTGGATGATCAGATGGTTGGATGGATAGATAGAGGAGTGGATAGATAGACAGTTGGAAAAATAGCTGGATTAGATAGATAGGTAGGTAGATGGATGGACAGATGGATAGACAGAGAGAGAGAGAGAGAGAGAGAGAGAGAGAGACCTAAAATTAAACATAGTAATGCTGTATATTGATTTCACCTGCTTCTCTCTCCTCCCTCCCTCCATCCCTCCCTTTCTTCCTCCCTCCCTCCCTCTCTCTCTCTCTCCTCTCCTTCCCTTTCCTCCTCCCTTTCTCCCATTCACCTTCATCCTTCCACTTTCCCTTCCCTTCTTTCCTCTCTTGCAACCTTCCATCTTTTCTCCTTCTCTTTCCTCCCCTCCTTCCTCTCTCTCTCTCTCTCTCTCTCTCCCTCGTTTTCTTTATGGTTCAGGAGTTGGCAGGTCTTTTGGCGGAACTTGTATAAAATGTCCCCGAAAGAGAGAGAGAGAGAGAGAGAGAGAGAGAGAGAGAGAGAGAGAGAGAGAGAGAGAGAGAGAAATACTGAGGTAGACAGATAGGAAGGTAGGAAGACGAATACATACAAACAGACAGACACAAGGATAGACATGGATGTGAGAGAGAATGGTAGGCAGATAGACAGAGATAAATAGATATACAGATAGATAAATTACCTTCGTCCCTCTTTCATAGACAGTTAGATAGGCAGATTAATTCCGTCCAATTAGATAGAACGGTAGAGACGGAAGTAGACAGATAGGTACAGAGATAGAGGTAAATAGATAGAATAACTCGTCCCGTTAGATAGATAGTTGGATAGATAGATAGGTAAGTAGATAAATAGATAGACAGCGTACCTCCTTCCACTTGCTGCACTTGAAGGCGATAAGGTGGCCACACTCTTAGACCCTGAGGGCGTCTTGGAAGGCTGGCTGGGGGTTAGGCCGCTGGAACCTCCCAGATTTAACGATGACACCATGTACGGCAAGATGGAGTCCAGTAGTCCGTCCTGCAAGAGAGAAAACGATGGTGGTGGTGGTGGTGGTGGTGGTGGTGATGGTGATGATGGTGGTGATAGTGATGGTGGGGGTCTTGGTGGGGGTGATGTTGGTGGTTGTGTTAGTGGTGGTGATGTTGGTGGTGGTGATGTTGATGATGGTGGTGGTGGTGATGACGGTGGTGGTTGAGGTGATGATGGTGGTGATAGTGATGGTGGGGGTTTTGGTGGTGGTGATGTTGGTGGCTATGTTTGTGGTGGTGTTGTGATGAATGATGATGATGGTGATGATGATGATAATGATGATATATATTTCTGTTTTTACCTATTTTTCATAAAGCAAATTCTTAAGGTGGCAGAAACTATTCTCTCTCTCTCTCTCTCTCTCTCTCTCTCTCTCTCTCTCTCTCTCTCTCTCTCTCTCTCACCTGTAAAGCCACCTGAAGCAAAGCCAGGGCGTGATCTGGATTTAGAGCGGCTGGGTTATCTAGTAGACGGGTCCATGTTTGGGTAGATGAGGGCAGAACTGTGGTAGGTGTGGTGGTAGTTGTGGTGGTAGATGACGTAGAAGGGGTCCCACGCCCTCCTGAATGCTGGCTCTGGCCCCCCCCGGACCCCCCTCTCAGGATCCGCCCCCCACTCCTTACCTGATGTTAGAAGGTAGATTAGTAGGTTAGATCTCTCTCTCTCTCTCTCTCTCTCTCTCTCTCTCTCTCTCTCTCTCTCTCATATCAACATACCTCGCATAAAATAATATACAACTGGACTTTATTTTAAAATATCAAAAAGTAATAGCAAAGGGATGGGTGTTAAGAATAATACTCACTTTTTTGGTAGTGGAAGCGGCGACTCGATGCAACTGGGCGGCCGTTAACAGGAAATCCAATATATTTCCCATACTAACACTACCCTCGGCCACCCTCACGCCCACGCCCTCACCCACGCCCACGCCACGCCCACACCCGTTCCCTGTTGCCGCCCATGCTAAGCTTATGCCGTTTTTGAGGGCGACAGGACTGATATCGACCGCTGGGACCGTTGCAACAGTCTCAACGGTCGGTGGAGTTTGATTTAGTCTATTCCCGGTTGTATTTTCTTTCTCCGGCATTTTCAAACGGTTCTAACTTCAAATTTAAGACTGGGAGCACATATGACTCAGCTTCTAAAAATGATGATGCTATCCTGGAATAAACCAATTTGGTGGGAGGAAGTGTTAGGGGTCAGGCAAATTTAAAGTATTTCGATTTTTTACAACACGATGGAACAACGGAAAGTCAAACGCTTGGACTCGTGCGCTCGTTGGTTAAGGAGGCTCCCTAACACCTCCTCCTTAGCGATTTATTTTTGGTCTCCTATGACCCACTCAGCTTGGTAAAATTATCATTACCTGGAATAGGCCGGAATTGATGGGAGGAAGGTTCATAGAACTTCTTCGTGACTAGCACCATAGTCCAGTATTAATCTCTACTTATAACTCGGCAGTTAAGATGGAGAGATGGCATTTGTTGGCCAAGTTAGAGTAAAAAGAGATTAGTAACCAAGGAGACTCATCCCTATTCTCGTCGGTTAAAGAAACTCCCTTACATCTTTCCCTAAGCAATTTATTTTGCTTATTACACCTTCCTGTTCATCTCTGTATTACATAAATCATTCTAATATTCTGTCTTCTTAGTACTTGTAATAGGAAAAGTGTATGGTAGGATACTTATTGACAGAGTTAGAGAAAGAACAGAGGAATTAGTTGGAGAAGAACAGGGAGGCTTTAGGAAGAGGAGAGGTTGTGTAGATCTGAATTCATTCTTAGATCTTTAGTGGAAAAGTTTCTAGAGAAGGGAAAGAAGTTGTATGTGGCTTTCATGGATCTGAAGAAAGCATATGACAGGGTGGATAGACAAGGATTGTGGAAAGTATTAAGAATATATGGAGTAGATGGGAAGTTGTTGAATGCTGTGAAGAGTATGTATGATGGTGCTAAGGCTGCAGTGCGTGTGGATGGTGAACTGAGTGAATTTTTCTCTTTGAAGGTTAGGTTGAAACAGGGATGTGTCATGTCTCCATGGTTGTTCAATCTGTACATGGATGTGGTAATAAAAGAGGTACAAGGTATGGTAGTGGATGTTGGAGTGGCCCTGGTGAGAGAGGGTAGTGTTTGGAAACTCCCTGTACAATTGTTTGCAGATGATACTGTGTTGTTGAGTGAAGACGAAGGAGAGCTGCAAGGCTTGGTGGATGAGTTTGGGATAGTGTGTAAGAAACGGAATCTAAAGGTGAATGTCGGGAAAAGTAAAGTGATGGTCTTTGAGAGAGGTGAAGTCAGTGAATGTACAGCGAGGTTGGATGGTGAGGAATTGGAAAATGTGAGTACGTTTAAGTACTTGGGTAGTGTGATGAGTAAGGATGGAGGTTTGGAGGGTGAAGTGCTTGAAAGGGTACAGCAGGGAAGAAAGGTTGCTGGTTCCTTGAAAGCAGTGATAAGAAGCAGGGAAGTGAGCATGGAAGTGAAAAAGTTACTACATGACAGTATTGTGATACCAACTCCAACGTATGGAAGTGAAGCTTGGACGTTGCTGGAAGGACACAAGTCAAGAGTGAGAGCAGTGGAAATGAGTTATTTAAGAGGAGCCTGTGGAGTCACATGGAGAGAGAGGCTGATAAATGAGGATATAAAGGAGCGTTGTGATGTGGATGTAGATGTGATAGGAAGCGTTAGGAGGAATACACTGAGGTGGTTTGGCCATGTGGAGAGGATGGAGGGTGAAAGACTGACGAAGAGAGTGTATGTGAGTGAGGCGGAGGGGGGAAGAGGGAGAGGGAAGCCAAGGATGAGATGGAGGGATGGGGTGGAGAGGTATATGAGAGAGGGGGGTGTGAGTTGGGAGCGGGACAGTGAAATGGCGGGGGACAGGGCGACGTGGAGGCGATTTGTTTGTGGCCATCCCGAATGGGATTGAGGCGTCTGGCAATAGATAGATAGATAGATTCTAATATCACCATACTATGCATCGATAATAGGCAAGAAGATATTAAGCAACCACATCCAAAAATAAATCGTTAAGGCAGAGATGTTAGGATGCCTCCTTAACAAACAAAGAAAAAAAAAGAAAAAAAAGGCAGGCTATATAACATACTGGAGAACATTAACCGGCCATATCCAAAAATAAATCGCTACGGAAGAGGTGCTATGGAGCCTCCTTAAAACAAGAATACGGAATTTTATGCACTCACAAATTAGTATTCAAATTGCAGTGACCCAGTTCCGTCCGATTAGAAATAAAAACAATATATTAATAAACGCAGCCTTGTTTTTTCAGTATAATAATTCAAACAATTAAATGGCACCAACTGAAGCACGAGTGTATAGCGTCCGCGTTGTTTACATCCGTTGCCAGGGTAACGAAAAGGCACCGGAGAAAACGTTGAAAAGACATAACTATAATAATTTTTCTATTGTTCCGAAATATCCTTTTACTTTTGCAGTATTATTGTTATTATTATTATTACCATTATTATTATTATTATTTTTCTGGGATGTCTCTGCTAATGTTTTTTCGTATAAGAATTTATATAGAGGAAGATGGTAGGTTTGTTTACAAGTTACCATGGTAACGGAGATGTGTCAGAGAAAACGTAGGTTTTTAAAGGGTAAACAGTAATAATCTTTCCATATGCCTGAGTACTACTGTATGTTGTCATTACAGTTATCATTATTATTATTATTATTATTATTATTATTATTACCACTACTTTCTATTAGGTCTGCGGTATATCTAGGACTGGTTCTCTCCGTCTCTCTTACACAAGCAATTTTCTGCAACGAGGTACAGTACAAACTAACATATATTACTGACTTTAGCGAAACCACACCACACCACACCACAATACCACCCTCCCACACCACACCACACCACAATACCACCCTCCCACACCACACCACACCACAATACCACCCTCCCACACAACACCACACCACAATACCACCCTCCCACACCACATCACACCTCACAATACCACCCTCCCACACCACATCACACCTCATAATACCACCCTCCCACACCACACCACACCTCATAATACCACCCTCCCACACCACACCACACCTCATAATACCACCATCCAACACCACACCAAACCTCATAATACCACCCTCCCACACCACATCACACCTCATAATACCACCCTCCCACACCACACCACACCTCATAATACCACACTCCCACACCACACCAAACCTCATAATACCACCATCCAACACCACACCACACTACACCACACCACACCACACACCTCACAATAACACCCTTCCACAAAACACCACACCACATCTCACAATACCACCCTCCCACACCACACTACACCACACAATACCACCCTCCCACACCACACCACACCACACCACACAATACCACCCTCCCACACCACACCACACCACACAATACCACCCTCCCACACCACACCACACCTCACAATACCACCCTCCCACACCACACCACACCACACAATACCACCCTCCCACACCACACTACACCACACAATACCACCCTCCCACAC
>NC_136979.1:15865652-15870652 GCF_032717465.1 Coenobita brevimanus | reverse complement strand
TTCTGACCACTACTTGGTGGTGGCCAGAAACAAGGTCCAATTAGGATGGAGAAATAGAAGAAGGGAAGGACGGGAAGAAGGAGTATTTGCAAGGAGAGTGGAAAGGTTACAAGAGGATGAGAAAAAGGCAGGGCATAAGGGAGAAGTGGAGGAAAGATTGGGCAAATATGAATTGGAGCAGATGGGGGACGTGGAAGGTGTGTGCAGGATATTTACAGAAGAAATATGTGCAGCATATGATGTGGTGTGTGGGATGAAGAGAAGATGGAGGGGGGGTGCAAGGAACAGCGTGGTGGAATGAAGAGGTGAGACAGGCTGTGGCACAAAAGAAGAAAGCATACAATGAATGGATGAGAAATAGGGCCGTGGAAGAAGTTGAGAGGTGGAAGAGAGAGCTATATGTAGAAAGAAAGAGAGAGGTGAAAAGATTAGTAAGAGAGAGTAAGAAGAGAGTGGATGAGGAATTTGGAAGGAACGAGTGTAAAGTGGAAGGACTGTAAGAAAATGTTCTGGAAGGAGTTGAAGAGACTAAGACAGGGTGGAAGTGAAGTTAGCAGAGGAGTGAAAGATAAAAATGGTAGATTACTAGTGTAGAAGGGAGAAAAAGTGAGCATATGGAGAGATCACTTTAAGGAATTGTTGAACATTGAGGATGGAAGTAATGCGAGTATAAGTGGCTGGGGAATGGCTGGGAGAAGGAGGGAGGTGAGAAGACAGGAAGAAATCAGTAGGATAGAAGTTGTGGAAGCAATGAAGAAAGTTAACTTGGGGAAAGCCCCAGGAATTGATGGAGTGTGTGGTGAAATGCTGAAGTATGGGGGAGAGATAGAAGTAGAATGGATGTGGAAAATGTACAGATTGGCCTGGGAGGAAGGTAGAGTCCCGGAGGATTGGAAGTCAGGTATAATTATTCCCTTGTACAAAGGAAAAGGGGAAAAAGAAATGTGTGGTAATAATAGGGGCATCTGTCTTCTTAGTATAATAGGAAAAGTGTATGGTAGGATACTTATTGACAGAGTTAGAGAGAGAACAGAGGAATTAGTTGGAGAAGAACAGGGAGGCTTTAGGAAGGGAAGAGGTTGTGTAGATCAGATATTCATTCTTAGATCTTTAGTGGAAAAGTTTCTAGAGAAGGGAAAGAAGTTGAATGTGGCTTTCATGGATTTGGAGAGAACATATGACAGGGTGGATAGACAAGGATTGTGGAAAGTATTAAGAATATATGGAGTAGATGGGAAGTTGTTGAATGCTGTGAAGAGTATGTATGATGGTGCTAAGGCTGCAGTGCGTGTGGATGGTGAACTGAGTGAATTTTTCTCTTTGAAGGTTGGGTTGAAACAGGGATGTGTCATGTCTCCATGGTTGTTCAATCTGTACATGGATGGGGTAATAAAAGAGGTACAAGGTAGGGTAGTGGATGTTGGAGTGGCCCTGGTGAGAGGGTAGTGTTTGGAAACTCCCTGTACTGTTGTTTGCAGATGATACTGTGTTGTTGAGTGAAGACGAAGGAGAGCTGCAAGGCTTGGTGGATGAGTTTGGGAGAGTGTGTAAGAAACGGAATCTAAAGGTGAATGTCGGGAAGAGTAAAGTGATGGTCTTTGAGAGAGGTGAAATCAGTGAATGTACAGCGAGGTTGGATGGTGAGGAATTGGAAAATGTGAGTACGTTTAAGTACTTGTGTAGTGTGATGAGTAAGGATGGAGGTTTGGAGGGTGAAGTGCTTGAAAGGGTATAGCAGGGAAGAAAGGTTGCTGGTTCCTTGAAAGCAGTGATAAGAAGCAGGGAAGTGAGCTTGGAAGTGAAAAAGTTACTACATGACAGTATTGTGATACCAACTCTAACGTATGGAAGTGAAGCTTGGACGTTGCTGGAAGGACACAAGTCAAGAGTGAGAGCAGTGGAAAGGAGTTATTTAAGAGGAGCCTGTGGAGTCACATGGAGACACAGGCTGACAAATGAGAATAAAAAGGGGCGTTGTGGTGTGGATGTAGATGTGATAGGAAGCGTTAGGAGGAATACACTGAGGTGGTTTGGCCATGTGGAGAGGATGGAGGGTGAAAGACTGACGAAGAGAGTGTACTGTATGTGAGTGAGGTGGAGGGGGGAAGAGGGAGGGGGAGGCCGAGGATGAGATGGAGGGATGGGGTGGAGAGGTATATGAGAGAGGGGGGTGTGAGTTGGGAGCGGGGCAGTGATATGGCGGGGGACAGGGCGACGTGGAGGCGATTTGTTTGTGGCCACCCCGAACGTGATTGAGGCGTCTGGCAATATATATATATATATATACATATATATATATTGATTTACTCATTTATTTATTTATTCACTTATTTATTTCGAGAGGTACAGTAGAGAGAGAGAGAGAGAGAGAGAGAGAGAGAGAGAGAGAGAGAGAGAGAGAGAGAGAGAGAGAGAGAGAGAGAGAGAGAGAGAGAGAGAGAGAGAGAGAGACTAACTAAGCTGTTCCACCTAATTTTCATCTGACCTGCAGAAAATGATGGTGGAGAAGATAATGATGGTGTTGCTGATGGTGATGGTGATGATAAATGCAGGCTGGTGGCATTCTCAGTGTCCAAAGCTCACCATAAGCACAGGAAGGCTGGCACAAGGGGCGTCCAGGTATTATTTGATAAGGTGAGAGAGAGAGAGAGAGAGAGAGAGAGAGAGAGAGAGAGAGAGAGAGAGAGAGACCTAATTCCCCATCACTCTACACATCTCATTCCATTCACAATATCACTGTACCATATGGACCTTAATGTATAGTCTGTGTATCTGTGTAACCAGGCTTCTGTGTATCTATGTGGTCATCCTCTCTCTCTCTCTGTAGGTCCTGGCGAGCGAAGGACCCGGGTTCAACCACACAGGGGGGTACTTCGCATGCCACTGTCCAGGCACTTATTTTTTCGCTATACATGGAGTGTCTCCCCTCCAAGGTAGAGCGAGGTGAGGTGATGATGATGATGATGATGATGGTGGTGGTGGTGGTAGTGGTAGCAGTAGTAGAAAGGTTAGATTAGGTGGGGATACATTATGATGATAATTATGATTATGATGATGATGATGACACTGGTATTATTATTATTATTATTATTATTATTATTATTAGTAGTAGTAGTAGTAGTAGTAGTAGCAGTAGTAGTAGTAGTAGTAGTAGTAGTGGAAGTACTACTACTACTACTGCACTACTACTACTACTACTACTACTACTACTAATACTGCTGCTGCTGCTACTACTACTACTACTACTACCATCACCACCACTACTACTACTAATGATGATGATGATGATGATGATGATAATAAAATAATAATAATAATAATAATAATAATAATAATAATGATTCTCTCTCTCTCTCTCTCCACCCATTGTAACAACATAATTTCAACCCTGCTATAAAGTACTATAATGTACTGCAATACACCATAATCTCCACATGCTATCTTTGTCTTATTCCAGGCTCGACCTCATGCGTAATAGGGAACGCGTGACGTCATCCGAAGCTCAGTATTACGGATTCGGAACGGCTTCGAACTCGGCAATAATCCGGCTTGATAAGAACGATATTGTCTACGTATTTTTAGCCGAAGGATATCTTTACGAAAACGATGTGGTCTTTAAGGGATACGCCTCTTTTACTGGCTTCAAGATTGGTTAGGAGTAGTGGCAGTTGTTCTAGAGGATAGGTGGTAGTAGTTGTAGTATACCTTTGACCTGTGTTCCTGGCATGTATGGGGAGAGTAGGGTGTTTGATTCGCTTTCTGATTGGCTGCCCATGATGCCGTCGCAACAGACGCCAATGATTGATGATATTTATTTTTAAATATTTTCCTCTTATGTTCCAGGGAATGAAATACTCAGCTATTCATCTAAAACACGAAGAATATATTTAATCCGTTCTTCTGTTAGCCAAGATAATGGTCTGTATGCTTTAATAACTATAAAAAGCAAAAAGTACTTGCCGTGATGAAAATATGCTCACATTTATGTCAATGGCAACACTCACTGAGGAGTGTTTAAAATATTAAGATTTTGTTGATCTATTATTATATCATGAAGTTATGCCACTTTCCTTTATTCGTGTGGTAGTGCATGTATAAACCACAAGGACTGATATAACCTTACACTGGCCTAAGCGAAATGAGTGGCTACCCCTTATTCGAAAATATATTGCATATGCAACAATAGAAACAACTCAGTATGTTAGCTTGTAAAAACAAAGGTAGTCTGCAGGATTTTCTTATTTAAAAGAACAAAAATGAACTATCTCTTCAGTTTACTGTATGAAAGGCAAAGTTGTGATGGACAGCAGAGATTATAATTAAAGTATTGGATTCCAAGGCTCCCTACGTGTCAAGTGGGTTGGTGGAGGGTTAGTGCCCCTCCCTGTAAAACAAATAACTCAGAGTCAAATGGCCACCTCGTACGGGATTATGGCGTCTGGCAATAGATAGATAGATAGATAGATTCCAAGGAGACGAAACGGACAGCGTTGGCTACGGAAGGAAACAAGGCAAGGGAACACCTTACTGAAGAATTAATAGAGAAAATAAGCAGCAGTGATGAAATAATGGAATTGTAATAACTACAGTTGTGGAAAGACTGATAGGCTACTACCCTCATACCTGTAGCCCACTCTTGGTTTTGTGGCGCTTTCAGCCAAGTTCAAAATAAACTGTTTCTGTGCTTTTTGACCCGCTCTCCTTTATACCTACGTTATTTTTCCTTGCTATAGTGATTATCTGATTTTTCCTTGCTATAGTGATTATCTCATTCCATTTGTTTCCCACATCCTGGGGAGATTTCTGAGAGAGAGAGAGAGAGAGAGAGAGAGAGAGAGAGAGAGAGAGAGAGTGAGAGAAGAGGGGGGGAGGGGAAGTAAGTATTTAGCGCAAGACAAAGAGGATCCTTTGGACGTGCCATTAAAAAAAAAAGGCAATAAACAAGAAAAACATTTAAAATAGCATAACAAGGAGAGAGAGAGAGAGAGAGAGAGAGAGAG
>NC_136979.1:15638152-15860652 GCF_032717465.1 Coenobita brevimanus | reverse complement strand
CATTCTTTTGTTTTGGTCGCGGGCACCATCTTGCAAATCTATACACACACACACACACACACACACACACACACACACACACACACCTCATCTTGCATCTATGAGCACACACACAAATTATCTTGCATCTATGTGACACACACACACACACACACACACACACACACACACACACACACACACACCTCATCATGTTATCTACACACACACACACACACACACTGGTGCAGTGGTAACGCTCTCGCTTGCCAACTGGTGGACGGGAGTTCGCGCCTCGCTCAGGTTGCGAAAAGTTTCACTAACGAAGTGGGTGGTTACTGTCCCCCTTGAGCAAGGGGACGGGTGTGTGGGTGTGTGAAGGTCACAGCCTTGCCCTTAGATCGGACTATATGAGCTCTCAGCTCCCTTCCGGGAGGGTAAAAGCTGACGATCACGACCATCAAGTGATCCTGACCGACCCGGTGAACACACACAGCTGAGGTGTCAGAGAGACAACGCGCATATCACCTCGTTCCACGCTGGCCACCTTTGGCCACAACTGGCCATACCTAAATAGTATCTTTATATGAGTCAAGCTCTCTACTAGGTTAAACTAAGTGGTGGTCTAATATAGTAGAGCAAGTTTAAGCAAAATGTTGCCCAAACAACAGAATACAGGCAATTAGTGCAGCAATGCGCTGATCAAGCTTCATCAGCTGCTTCGGCTACCTCGGGCGAGTATCAGTGATGCATACTTATAAGCTGAATTTTTTTTCCTAGTTATACCACAAGATGACCACCATATTTAGTAAAGCAAATATGGAAGGAATTAAGAAAAGGAATAAAGGCAGAAAACAGAATAATGAGTTCTACCAGGAACTGGTTGAGATGGAAACATAACAAACTCGTAGAGAGGGTGAACAAACTGAAAAAGGCATTTCAAAATGAAATGGACGAAATTAAGAAGGAATTGCGAATACAGAAGAAGGACAATGAAAAATCAGTAAAGGGTTTAAACAAAAAGATACAACAATAGATAAGCTGTAAGTTGAGGTGGGTTCACTTAGAAGATTAGTGAAATGGCAAGTACAGTTGTCAGCCATGACAGTATTATGGAGGAATTCAGAAATGATGCAAAGACAGTTAGGCATGCAAGCAGTCTGACAGACCAATGCAGTGATACTGAAGAGAATATAACCCAGGTGAATGAAGTGTAGCAAAGTTACAGAGTAATGTGGAAACTACTTATGCTAAAATGGTGAAAGTAAAGATAGACTTAGAAACAAGAGTCGAAGAAAAACATTACAAAGAAAGTGAGAAAAATAATCCAAAAAAAAAAAAAAAAAAAACTGGTCAAAGATTCAGCAGATATCAAAAAATCTATAGTAATCACTGGCATAGATGAGGAAGAAATAAAAAACAAATTTCTAGAGACAAAAAGGAGATGGCAAATATAACGAGCATACTGAAGGAAGTATCAGAGGAATCTGTAATAAAGACATAGAGGAACACAAAACGCTAGGGAAATATGAGAGAATTAAGTCAAGGCCTCTGAAAGTAACCTTTGAGAGTGTGAACACTGTGGAGGAAATACTAAAAAATGCAAACAAACCCATGGAAAAAGAGGAATTTAAAAAAGTATGGATAAAAAGATGCCTAACTCAAGAGGAATTGGGAATACTATAAGAGAAGAGGGAGGAGGCAAAAACAAAGAATGAAGGAAACTCAGTGGAAGAGTACTTTTTTTTTTTTTTTTTACAAAGTAATTGGATTGAAGGTACGAAAGTGGTACATGATCAACAGGGAATAAAAAGGAGGAAGGTAGTATACTCAAGTAACGACAAGTATGTAAACAAGATGATTTAGTTGATGTACTCAAATGTAGATGGAATGGTGTCTAAATTATCAGAGACAGTAAGACTATACCAAAGAAATGGAATCACATATTCTTTGCCTAACTAAAACAAAATTAACTCCAAAGATATCAAACGATACCCCAAACTTAGAGGAATACAATACATGGAGAAAAAAATAACAGAATTTTGAAAAAGGGAGGAGGAATTATAATCCTAACAAAGAACAATTTACAAGTCAAAGAAATAAAACTAGATATACTCTTACAAGCATAACTGATTGCATTGGAGATTAACACATCTGAAGGGAAATTAACTGTGGCATATTTATACACGCCACCCAAAACAAACACTTGGGAAAGAGGTGAATATGAAGACCTGGCAGAAAGCACAATTCAGTGTTTAAGAACATTACTACACAGAATGGAAGAGAAATCTGAAAGAATTTTATAAACTGGAGATTTCAATACACATACAAATTGGAATATTATAGACGTAAAAAGCCATGAAAGCTGTTGTGATCAAAAGCTCCTAGATCTTGGCAGGAGTTTTTCGTAACACAGCATATAAAGGAAAACACCAGGAAAAGAGGACTTCATGATCCTTCAGTACCAGATCTTATATTTACTAGGCAAGAAAATGAAATTGACAATATAATGAATCACCCTCCATTCGGCAAAAGAGACCATGCAATATTAAATTATAACTTGAAGACTTCATATGACGTTACCAGTAATGAAAGTTACAAAAAGAGTCTAAACTACAAAAAAGGCAACTCTCATGACCTGAGGAAATGCTTCTTAGAAATAGATTGGGAAGAGGAGATTAGAGGACAAGATTAAATATTATATACAGAAAATTCTGTGATCTTTATTAAATAGGAGTCCAAAATTACATCCCTCAGCACAAAGAAACGGAAATTAAAATAAAGAAATGGTTTAATACAGAATGTAAAAAATCAAAAGAGAGAAATGACTTGCTGTGGAATAGATACAGAATAGACAATAGTGAGAGGGCATATACCAACTATAAACAGGCAAGAAATGATTATACAAAGATAAGGAGGGAGGCCCAGAGACGGTTTGAGGAACACATTACAAATAAAAGTAGTGATCAACCTAAGCTCCTTTACAGTTACATCCGCAGCAAAACCAAAGTTCAAGATAAAATACAGTCCATTACGGATGAGGGGATCATCTATACACAAGAGAAATATATTTGTGAAGCACTAATTAAAACCTTCCAATCAATTTTTACAAAAGAAATTAATTTTGAAAGAGATAATATGGAACACGCATGCCCACACGTATTACCAAATATACATACATAAAAAAAAAAAAATGTACAGGAAGAGTTAAGTAAATTAAACAAAGGTCAAGCAATGGTCCTGACGAAATTTCAGGTTGGGTGCTACATGAATATGCAGAATAGTTAAGTAGACCATTGTATTTAATATTCAGGGAATGCTTAGGTCAAGGTAAACTATCTGATACTTGGAAGAAAGCAAACACTGGTATGAATATATCCATACCAGCTAGTATTAAGTCATTAATGCTGGACGCGTTAGAATTGACATCACTACAGAAGAAAGACTGCCATGGAATGTCAGCAAGATAATTTCAGAATCCATCCCAGTTTGCCCTATCAGAGTGCCATCGGGTCACCCTGATAGGTTCAGAACGGAGAGGTTTTTGGGGGGCTGACTAATGAGGCTTTGATGAGAGTGTGGTTGGAGGATACAAGTGGTGACAGTACTTCTATCCTGTATTGATATCGATTATTTGTCAGGAATAGATCCAAGAGATGGGCATTATGGTCAGGATTATCTGGTAATCTGGTTGGTTGCTTTACCAACTGAGTAAGATTAAACGATTCTGCAAACAGCTCGCACTCTGGACCAGCATCGTCAGTCCTGGCAGAATGTAATAACCATTCAACAATATGTACGTTAAAAGCACTCAAAATGGTAAGTTAAGAGCAAGGGTAAGGGTACTCAACTGTGTGGATATGGAGTCGGATACACAGGGTTCTGAAGAAGCATTGGGAGAGCGATAGACTACACAGATATGTTTGGTAATGTTTAGATAATTTAGTTTATACAGTGAGTAATCAAAATTAATTGAAGTGAAGCTTAAAACAGTGTCAACTGCACATTCAGATTTGATATAACAACAGGTGCCACCCTTGTTACGGAAGTTTGTCAGAAGATGGTAACCAGGAAAACACAATGGGGATATTTCGGTAAAGGGAGAGATTTTGGGGTCTGTGAGGAACAGCACTAGAGGGGATATGGAGTGTAGAAAAAAAAAAGAACTGAATTCAAACTGGTACTAAGACCACGGATATTGGTGAAGAATAAGGCCGCACCTGCCCTTCTCCGCTGGTAATTACCCAAAATTAGGTATAACACCGTATAACAGCAAAAAAAAAAAAAAAAAAAAAAAGAAAGAAAGAAAAGAAAAAAGAAAGCAAGAGTGGCCTTCCCTAAGGCAGTTTTATACGTAGATCACAAAAAGAACACCCAATTTTGTGTGTGACCCATCAATTTCTTGTAAATGATCCACCTATATGTAACGCTATTTACCCCAAGGTGTACCTTGTTTGCCAAGTCACGAATGGTTCTTATCTCGACTGCGTCATTATCGTTTTGTGCATATTTCTAATTTGATTTAGACAATCTAATTTTTATTTCTTTTTACAGGTGACATTGATATTACTTAAGCAATAATGCCTAGAGAATGCAAGAATTCTCCAGACAGCTTTTGTTATATATGCAGATCGCTGACACTGAAACAATATAAAAGACGCTTGACTTCACGCATGAAGACACTATATGAGCTGTACTTCGGATGTAAAATTGGTGATCAGGACAAACGATGGGCACCTCATATTTGCTGTGTCAGGTACACAAGTTCACTTTCGGCATGGGTCAGAGCCACCGGTCCTGGTCTCACATTTGGTGTGCCAATGGTCTGGAGAGAACCGAAGGACCATTCAACTGACTGCTACTTCTGTTTAACAGATATCTTTGGTAAGTAATCTTCCCTCTATGTTCCTTGTCAATTAGAATTTTCTTATATCTCATTTTTTTTTCTAAATATAAAATAAATGCTATATGATGTTTTTCTTTTCTCACTACAGGTCGCAACCGTAAGGGCAAAAAAGCTATTGTCTACCCAGATCTTCAGTCTGCCATTCGTCCTGTCAGACATTCGATATACCTGTTCCTCAGCCACCTTCTGAAATACCAAGCGATGACATGGACAGCTCGGACGAACCAGAATCACATGATTCCACGCAGGAGCCACGACCTGAATCTGACAAGAAACCGCATCTCATCACCCAGCCTGAACTCATTGATCTGGTCCGTCATCTAACCCATACTAAACAAAAGAGCGAACTCCTAGCCTCCCGTCTGCAAGAATGGAATCTGTTGGATAAAGCTAACCGGATTATAACATTCAGGAAGAGCTCGTCAGATATGCAGCGTTCTACTCAATGGAAAACAACCTTTGTTTTTGCAGTGATATCAGAGGACTCTTTGATGCTCTTGAATTGAGCTATGAACCAAGCCACTGGAGGTTGTTCATTGATGCATCTCTTTACAGCATTAAAGCTGTTTTACTGCACACTGGAAATGTATGCCATCTGTTCTAATTGCTCACTCAATCATTTTAAAAGAGACATATGAAAATCTTTCATTCTAGATCGCATAAATTACAGCGAGCATGAATGGCGTATTTGTGCAGATTTGAAAGCTGTGGTCATTCTTAATGGGTTACAAACTGGCTATACAAAATTTATGTGCTTTCTGTGCAACTGGGATAGCCGAGCAAGATCAGAACATTATGTACACTCAGCATGGCCACCTCGGGATTCACTGATACCCGGATTCCACCATGTTATTCATGAACCACTAGTAAAGAAGGAAAAGATCATTTTGGCACCTCTCCATATAAAACTGGCCTTAATGAAATAGTTTGCCAAAGCTCTGCAGCATCATAAGCCATGCTTCCAGTACCTCAAGGAGAAATTTCCCAAAATAAGTGACGGTAAAATTAAAAGGCATATTTGTCGGCCCACAGATTCGTCAACTTATGACTGACAAGGATTTTGAATTAATGATGGATGAAAATGAGTTAGCTGCATGGCGTACAATCAGAGGTGTGTGCATTGGACTACTTGGAGAGCATAAAGAGGGCCAACGTAATGTTTTAGTGGATGAATATTATTATTCAAGTGTTACCAAGATCTTGGGTGCAACATGTCACTGAAGCTTCATTTTCTACATTCTCATCTGTCCTTTTTCCCAGAGGATGTAGGGGATGTAAGTGATGAACACGGAGAGAGGTTTCATCAAGATATATCAGTAACGGCGAGCAGGTACTGTACAAAGGGAAATGGAGTCCAGCCATGCTAGCCGATTTATGCTGGAATCTGAAGCGTAACCAACCAGAGTTCTCACATAAGTACTGATAAGTAGAGAAACTCATTCTAAAATACTTGTTAAGTGCTTATGTTTGAATGGATATGGAATATTAACAATGATGACATTTCATTTGGCAATGACAATATAATTATTTCATTTTTTCATTTTGAATATATGAATGTCTAGTAGGCATATTACGAGAAAATGTGACGTGATAGGGGTATTTGGCTATCAGATTCATATTCAGCATACCTGAATTGATATTAAGTCCTAAAGAGGGCTATTTTTTTTTTTTTTTTGACCCTGAAATTTGTTATACAGTGTAATTTGCCTTGGGTAGACTTAAGCTCCAAAACGAGTGATTTCCGACAAAAATGAAGCTCTAATTATTTCAAATAACAATGAAATCGACCAGAATATATATATATATATATATATATATATATATATATATATATATATATATATATATATATATATATATATATATATATATATATATATAATCATCATCATCAGCCGTCTGAGTATCCGCTGCAGAACCGGCTTATCCTGACCGAAGTCGGGACGATACAGCCAATGTATCTCTACCAAGTGGCTTAGGCTGTCTGGTAGAGATTGTATGTAGGGTGAGAAGTGCTTGTAAGTGTAATTGTAGTGTTGGAATGGCTTTGGATATGTGTGTAGTCGTGAACCAAGTGTAATCGGCTCACGCAAGCCGACTAGGTGCAAGCATATACTTAATAGTGAGTGACACTGGTTCAACCACAGCATTCCTTGTGTCCGCCAATGCAGTACATGGCCGGGTGAACACTCCCAAAGTTTATTACCCTGGCGGGGCACGAACCCTGGTTCACCCGTGTACAAAACGCACACTCTACCACTGAGGCTCCATTTATATATATATATATATATATATATATATATATATATATATATATATATATATATATATATATATATATATTCATCATCATCATCCGGCCCTCGATCCTTTCCCACCTAGGACAGGGTGAGGAGTAGCAACGTCCAGACAACCCAAATTTGCCCAGTCCAACGTGCCACGCTTCCATTCACTCACCATTCAGTCCCCCGGAATCCTGTCTCCGTCTCATGTGATGGGGTCCATATAAGCCCGCTTTGCTTAGGGGCAAAAGGGAGATCCTCTCTTTGGCTCAGTGGTAACGTGCGTGCGTATGAGGCGTGGGGGCCCGAGGTTGAATCTCGGTCAGACCAGCAATTAATTTGTTAAGTTTCAGTCCGGTTATTACATTGGTTGGCAGTAGTGTGGGATGTGAGGCGAGGCTTGGAGGGCAATGATTCTGTTGGTTAGCTGGCAGCATCCTAGTCCTTACATCCCAGGGATGAGCTGTTCGGTGTGATCCACAGCGTCCCCCGTGGCGGACTCCGATGCTACACTACCGTGTGTTCGAAACTGACCAAATTAATCACCAAGGGGAGAAAGAAGTTATGTAATGGGATCTGTAAAAGTCCGTGTTGCTTAGAGGCAAAGCGGGGATCCTCTCTTTGGCTCAGTGGTAACGTGTGTGCATATAGGCACAGGGGCCTGAGGTCGAACCTCGGTCATACCGGTGATTGATTTGTTAAGTTTCAGTCTGGTTATTACACTGACACGCCAAAAAAATTCACCACGTACTGCAGCTTCACAAAAACGTATCCGATAGAGTCAATCCAGACGCTGTCACGTTAAAAAGGGGTGCCAAATCCCTGATCATGCACTTTTCCTTGCAATATTCATCCAGCCAGCTTGATCTCTTGTCAGTCCCCTAGCCTCACCGACTTCCAAATCTCCCTTCCACACACACTCATCCGCCATATCCCTCCACCTTCTCCTTGGCCTACCTCGCCTCGTTCCTCCTTCAAATTCGCTCAGACATACATTTTTCACCACTCTGTTGTTATCCATTGTCTCCACATGACCATACCATCTCAGTATACTGTCTTCGATTCTGGTGTCCACAGGCTTCCTCATTCCACATCTTTCACGAATCACATTATTTCGTATCCTGTCCACTCTCTGTACTCCACATACATTCCTCAACAGTCACACCTTCACTGCTCTCACTCTTGATTTTTCATTTTCATGCTACATCATGATCCCACATCCATATGTTAGAGTTGGCCCTAACATTCCTTCCTGTATGCCTCGTACAGCTGCAGCAATCAAGCCTCTGTTTCTTCATTGCACCAGCTACCTTCTTTCTTTGTGTCACTCTACTTTCCACTGCTTTTGCACATTTCTCTCTCTTATCTATCACTGTACCCAGGTATTTGAACTCTCTCACCGATTCCAGTCTCTTCTTTCACTGTAACATCACACTGGGAGTCACCTTCTCTCTCAATAACCATCACTGTACTCTTTTCTACATTTATTCTCAAGGCACGACGCTCATAGACATCAGCAAAACTCTGCACTAGTCTACCAAGCTCTTGTCCGGTATTTGCAAGTATTACTGCATCATCAGCATATAACAAATTTGAGATATTCCATCCATCACCATTTATTACCAACACCATCCCTCTCTCCATTACTCGTGTTTTTACCTCTCTCATCACCCCATATATATATATATATATATATATATTGAACAACCAAGGAGACATCACACTACCTTGTCGCACGCCCACACCAAAAGTGAACCATTCACTTAGATGCCCATTTACCCATACATATGCTTCAGCACCATAATAAAAACTCTTGACGGCACCCAGCAGCTTTCCATCTACACCGTACATGCGCAAAACCTTCCATTGTTCTTCTATGTCTACACTGTCAAATGCTTTTTCTAGATCTATGAATGCCATAAACACCTTATAGTCCTTCTCACAAGCCTTCTCCACTATCTGTCTCGCTTCAGTTGTTTGATTTACACATCCTCTGCCACTCCTAAATCCACCCTGCTCATCACCCACCAGGACTTCTGATATCTCTCTTACTCTGTCTATAATAATCCTTCCATATACCTTCCCTACCACACTCAATGAACTTATGCCAAGATAATATATATATATATATATATATATATATATATATATATATATATATATATATATATATATATATATATATATACTCGAAATAGCGATGTGAATTACCAAAAATTGACCGTGGTGTGGCAAAGAAAAAACAGGTAGGAGAAGCAGCATCTCCTGGTTAAATACAGCCATCTAAGAAAAGTTATCTCTACGCGTTGTGACGCGCTTGTGGAATATAAATTAGTGCCCGAATAACTCTCATAAAGTTACATGAAAAGAGTAATAAGCACTCTAAAGATGTCATCTCCTTCCACATCGAGGACGATTTCTGAAGCATTTGCATGTGTTCAGGTTCAAAGAAAGAAAAGTGGTTCAGTGAAATCAGCAGAAATAAAACTTACTGCTTACACGGTGGAACACAATATTTCCTTTAGAGCTGCTGATCAATTATGTGATGTATTAAAGGACTGTTTTCCCCTTCTCGGCAGTTGCAAAGGACCTAAAGATGAAAAGAACGAAATGCCATAGCGTTTGTACTAAAGTTATGGCAAAATGTCACCAAGATTTCGCGGAAAAATTAAGGAGTACCAAGTTTAACATCTTAGTACTGTAGACGAACCGACAAACATGTCAACTTCTCAGAAGTTTGCAGAGAGTACTGAAGTTGTAAACAGATTTTGGAATCTGTTACCGTACCAATAATTAAGATCGAGGATCCAGAGGGTCCAGAGGAAGGGGCAACGGGAAGAAGAATATTCTCTGCACTTATGAAGGTTCTGAGTGACTCTAATGTGCCGGTTGCTAACAATATTGGATTTGGATATGACGGCTCCAGCACTGTGATGGAGGAACATAATTCTGTTAGCAGCAGATTCAGAGAAACATGTCCTGGTATATTCATAATGAAGTGTATATGCCATTCTACACACTTGCTTTAGAAGCATGTAAGGAGTTATCTAACAGTGTGGAACAATTAACGCATGATGTGCACAACACACTAAAGCAGTCATCAAAGAGGTTAGCTCAGTTTGCAGTGTTCCAAGCATTTGCTGATCCTCAAAAGAACCGCATTGTCACCTTGTACAACGCGATGGCTTTCTTATGCAGCAGTTGTGAGAAAAATGCTCGAGCAGTACCTTTGCAGATGTATTTTACTGATCTGTACTTACAGCACCTCAGAAAGTATAATACAGCTTCTATAGCATATACATATAAACAGTTGCATAATCACTATTGCAGACTATATTTTTGTTCTTTGGATGCGGTGTTACCCAAGTGCACTCAGTTCATCTTGTTGTTTCAGTGAAAGTGTTGTGATAACCTCATTGCATGGACAAATTTGCGAGCTGTACAAAGATATATTGCTTACGCATATGAACTGGGATTATGTACTAATGAGAACAACTCTCGCTGCTACTGATCAAGGTAACGAGCGGGAATTTCTTCTGCTAGAACAAGTATACTTGGGAGCTTCAGTGATTAGTAGAACAGTGGAGAACCCTGAACAGTACAACGACAGATCAAAGATGAAGGAATTCCGCTTGAAGTGCAGATCCTTCCTTGTGACTTCTGCTAAAGAAATAAAGAAGAGGTTTGACTTTGGTTATTTAATTATGGCACACTAACTGGGCTAGACCCAGCCAATGCCATACGTCACCTGTGCGAGGAAAGCCTTGTTCCATTGGCAAGATGTCTACTGAGAATTACAAGCCTCTCAGCTGACCCCTCAGAAATTAGATAGTGAGTGGAGAACTCATGGCATGGACGACTTACCAGAAGTAATGAACATGATTAAAGATAAGGGTAAAATCAAGAAGAAGTTCCCTGACAAATTTTCGAGAACCGTAAAGACTGCGCTCGATAATGATGGAGCACCCAAATATGTATGTGTAGCAAATTTTGCGCTAGCAGCTCTCTTGCACTCTCATACGAATGCCGACTGTGAACGATGCTTTTCGGACATCAACCGAATGAAAAGTAAAGACAGAAACAGACTGAAAAGCCACACTGTTCGAGATGTACTGTTAGCTAAGCAGAGTGCTGAGAGCAAGCGGAATCAAAACTGCAAGAATAATGATTCAAATATGAACTCTGAAGTTATGTACACAAATGCTCCAGAAGTTCCGGACATCAACATGGAACCACAGACCAGTTAATTTTATTTTGGTAAGTACTCTACAGTAATTATTCTTTATGAGTAGGTGTTGGGGTGGGAACCAGGAGGGAGAGGGAAACAGTGAGGCCAGCTTGAGATATATTCTAACAGGTACAGGCAAGGGCGTCCTCTCTAGGGCGGACTGAATCAGACCGCCCGCCAAGCCCTGGGCGCAGGCGGTGGCGGGAAACTTTCCGTGTGAATTCGAACTCCAACACCTCCTCTCCATTGCAGTGAATTCCCCACTTCCTGCAGTACTGATCAAAGCACATTGGTTGAGGACGTCACTGCAATAACAAAACAATGGACAGATACTGACACTCATCATAACGTAAGACTAGGCGGTATATGACACTAAAATGCCGGCGGTGACAACACAAACTGCCACCACACCCCCAGGAGCAGGACACGGAGGACTGGACAGCACACGAATTGCGCCCGGGCAACAGGATCATACGATCACCCGGGCCGCGCGCCCCTATTCCCTGGAACTCGCCATTCGCCACCACCTTAGTCAAAGTGCACTACCTTCCGGGCGAGCTGACCACCGACAGGATTGGAGTGGAACTGGCCTTACAGTTCTGTGCAGCATCCCAGCCACGGCCTATAGCTGGGCACCTGAGACGGCCGATAGCCGCTCAGTTAATAAAGAGACGGCCTATAGCCGCTCACAAAAAGAAAGAGCCACGGCCTATAGCCGGGCACCAGAGACAACCTATAGCCGCTCACAAAAAGAAAGGGCCACGACCTATAGCTGGGCACTAGAGACAGCCTATAGCCACTCACAAAAAGAAAGGGCCATGGCCTGTAGCCGGGCACCAGAGTCGGCCTATAGCCACTCACAGAAAAGGTCACAGCCTATAGCTGGACCACTACTTAAGAGACGGCCTATAGCCGCTCTGCCTAGTGCTGCTCACACCCCCTACAGAAGCCAGCGACAGCCTATAGCCACACTGGGGAGAGACAGGTATGTCCCCTCTCCTGTAGTTGCCTCGGAGGGCACGCCACCAGCAACGGCCTATAGCCGTGCCCATAGGGAGGAGACGGCCTGTAGCTGCTCCTCTCCTGCACGGCACCCTCCTTGTGGGACCTCGGTGACGGCCGATAGCTGCACCGGCAGGCAGGCAAAAGCCTATAGCCACACCTCGCTTGAGTGCCCATTAGGGAGTCGGGCCCTGGTGACAGCCTGTAGCCATGCCGACAGCGAAGGGACAGCCTGTAGCCACCTGGCGTCTGTTGCCCAAGGGAACCTAGTGACGGTCTGTAGCCTTGCTGGGAAGAGTCGCCGAAATCTCTTGCCTCCTGTGACCCCGCAACGAAACTGTGAGCTGTGCTCAGTCCTGCCCTCCAGCAGGAGCACAGGTTACCCGCCTGTCCACCCAGATCGAGGCAACCTCCAGCAGGAAGACCACTGCTCGGAGGATTGGTGGAGCAGCCCCGTACTGTCCCCGGAGGAGAGAGAGGATGCCTACCTGACGGACTCCAGCCAAGAGCGACGCCGCTGCCCAGCCCTGGTGGCACCCCCAGCAGAAGACCACAGCTAAGGACATCCCCTGGACCCCCGGGGGGGGCCCACTCCCCACCACGATAAAGGCGACGCCCATCCTCCACCAGGCGCTTGAGCGAGCGCCTCCAACGCCTGTTTGGCCCCAGTCCTGAGGGCCAGACCACAGTCCCCAGCCCCAACAGTGAGGGGCCTTTCACCACGCACAGCCTGAGCCCCAGCAGAGAGACGATGCCCCTGAGAGTGGTCCCATGGCTGTGGGATGAGGGGACTCCCACAGGGCCTCCACCCATCCTGGGCCGAGAGTTGTGAGTTCTGGACCTTCCCTTCCCCCACTGGCACCAAGTGTGCACAAAAAGACAGTGAATTTATAGTAAACAGTGAGATTGGCACTAAGAGTACAGACTTGAGATTACAGTGAATACAGTGAGGCCAGAAAAGACCAAAACAAGTGAATAAAGAATAACAGGTGTCCTAGTGAATTCCAGTGTACAGTGGGGCCAAGTAAGACTCTAGGATATGGAGACGTAGACAGTGAATATTACGAGCAGTGATATTACCTTTGCCCCCTTGTAACGACACCTGTAACTATTCCCCTCCCCAGTATTCAGCCCATGAACTCAGTGTCAGAACAGTGAATGCCTCACTACAGTGCCTCACCACCACAAACAGAGTAATAGTGCCTTTACCCTCCTGAACCAGGCTGACTCCTGTGCATACAGTATCCTGTGCGATACTAGACCCAATAATGCCAGCCTATGTATTGAATCTTGTCTATGAAATTGTGTGAGATTGTCTACCTGTTCCACATCAGCTGAATTTGTCAATATACGTGTAAGGTCATTGCCCTGTGTTTTTATGCCCTGGCCCTCTCTTGTTTGTCTAAGCTCCAGTCTAGAAAGAGAACCCAACTGCACTCTAGGCGTTCTAGGGACGGGGAGCCGCCCCTTAAACACCTATCATAACGCTGGTGGACAGCGGTGGTTCTTGACCCGGGCATATACAAAGAGGACCAACAGCGAAATCATTCAAAATGGCAACAAAACCTCATGTACAATTGCCCAAGTTCGACCCCGAACAGTACGACATTCACACATATCTAGCAATAATCAAGCCATTGCTGGACATCAGGTTCAAAGATGACAGGCAGAAAATTGCTGTCACATTACCACTACTGGGGAAAGGCCGCAGCTAATACTGCACCAAAAATCGTCCCTGAACTCACATGGGCAAACGTTACAAAAGTAGTAATCCAAGCTATCACACCCTCATTGGGAAAGGTAGTAGCACTGTCCTAATTGGATAGCCTAGCATACAACGGCAACCTGGATGACACTTCGATCCAGGCCAGGCGACTCATCACCGCCACATACCTGGAAGCAGACGATGAAACCCGGGAACAACATACCTTCAACACTCTCCTCAGAGTCCTCTCAGGCATGGTCAAAGAACATTTTATAATTCATGACCCAACGGGAGACCTCGACCGAGACATCCAGCTGATACAACGACTCCTAACCTCCTGCTCCGCCCCTCAACAAATTAATGTGGTCAGTAAATTCCCCACGAACAAACTCACACCGCACAAACCTCGACCACCACTACCCCAGACCAGCACGACACCTGCTTGTTCTGGTTGGCCCAGTCCCCGGTGTTCATGTGCTCATGGAGGAGCCTGTAGTCCTCGTCCTGGTGCACTTCCTCCTCCACTTGATATAGGTCCACAGTGGAGCCTTCTTCGTCTTCTAGGGTGCAGGCCATCGCTGCCACAAATGCAACACATGTAGCCTCTTCTTCCGCCAAGTCTGTCTCATCTGGTCCGTCCCATAGCAGGGAATATCTTGAGAGTGCATCTGCTGTGCGGTTTGCCTCCCCCTTCAGGTACTTTATGCAAAATGAGAACATCAATGTCTTCTCCTTGAGGCTGAGTATATGGGGGTTGCTGATGTCTTTCAACTCTTTGTCCTTGAATATCTTGGTGAGTGCATGGTAGCCTTTTTCAGGCACCATGTAATGGCAAGGGCCTCCCCCTCCAATGTTGAGTAGTTCTTCTCGGCCGCTGATAGATGATGGTTGCCACATAGGGCCAGTTTCCAGCCGCCCTTGCAGCACAGGAGGGCCTCTTGAGACACACACTGGCAGTACTTCTGCATGACCACAAAGCCTGCTGAAGTCTGTGAACACTGCTGTGGGCCATGTGGTGTCATAATACTGGAGGCCCTCCACTGCAAGCTTGCCTTTAGCCTCCTTTGTTGACTCAAAGATGGACTGGAGTTGGCAGTCCCAGTACACCACTTTCCCTGACGGTTTTTTCAATGATTCTCTGAAGGGCTCCATGAGTGGTGCAATGGAGAGGAATGGCGCCACCTGGTTCACCAGTCCTAACCACGATTGGATATCTGTAAGGGAGGGGCGTGGTGCATCTGGATACTGGTTATGCTGCTTAGCAAGTCCTGACTAGGCTGATACTTCTCCCAGTCAAGCTGATAACCTGCGAAGCTCACACTTCTGCAGAAGTGGACTTTGTCTGGGTGGAGCGTGATCCCATTTTCTGCACACGTTTGAAGGAACTGGTATGTGTGCCAAAAAGCATCAGCAATGCTAAGCTCATGCAGGAGTGTGTCCTCGACACATTTTAGTTTCCTGGGGATCTCTTCTGTTGCATCATCAAAGTGGTTGGTAAAAGTGTCCTGCCCTGCACTGTGGCCCATGGGTGTGCGCTAATAGCGAGAGCGGCCCAACGGGGTAATGAAGCTGGCTAGCTTCTTGCTCTCCTCATCCAGAGGGAGCTGTTAGTACTCCAAATAAGCATCCACTACTGTTTTGAACGTGTGCTTTGGCACGACGGTGATGGCACTGAATGGGAGGCAGGTGTGGTGGGTCTTCTGCTGGCTTGCCTGGTTGAGTCACTGATATTCCACTGTTCTGCTAGGCCACCCGTCCTTCTTCGGGACCACCACCATACAAGAACACCACTCCATGGGTTCTCAAGCTGGTATGGGCTCGATGATACACTTCTTTATGTCCTCTTCCGATTGCAGGTGAACTTTGTGGTAGAAATGGTGAGGGACGGATTCTGGCATATGCATCGCATAGAGTTTTGAAGAGAGGCGCAGGTGGATGTGGTGGGCTGGTCTCGTTATCTCCGGCAGGGGGCCATGGATCACTGCAAATGTCGTGCGCCTGAAGTGCTCCAAGCGTAATGGTGTGTATAAAACTCACGTTGCTTACAAGCAAAGCGGAGATCCTCTCTTTGCCTCAGTGGTAATGTGCACACCTATGAAGCACAAGGGCCTGAGATCGACTCTCGATCAGGTCAGTGATTAATTTGTGAAGTTTCAGTCTGGTTATTACATTGGTTGGCAGTTATGTGGGATGTGAGGCGAGGCTCAGAGGACAATGATGTTGTTGCTGACAGCATCTTAGGCCTTGTATCCCGAGGGTGAGCTGTTCTGTGTGGTCCGCAGTGCCCCCAGTAGTGGCCTCCAGTATGCTACGCTACCACATGTGTTCAAAACTGCCCATATTAATCACCAAGAGGAGAAAAGAGTGATGTAATGGGATGTAGAAAAGCCTGCATTGCTTAGAAGCAAAGTGGGGATCCTCTCTTTGGCTCAGTGGTAACGTGCACGCCTATGAAGCGCGAGGGCCAGAGATCGACTCTTGGCCAAGACTATCTATCTATCTATCTATATACCTAGGCTGCTTCCCCCAAGGAAAGGGAGGTAGCCGAGACAGGACGACTCACTCTCCATTTACTCATCCATTCAAACACATTCATTCGCATCTTAGCCCCAAAGGGGAGAACGGACAGATCCTCACCGCATCACACCGCACAAGGGTTAACTGCGCAATGCAAGCAGCGACATCCACAGCAGGGCCCGACAGCAGAACTGGTTTACCCCTGCCACATCATAACAGACCCATCCCCTTACCCGCACCTGACCTGACTAGCTGATCAGACCAAATGCGGGAGAATATCCCCTCAGGGCTGCGTCATCACTTATTCATTCACAATTTCTCTCCATTTATTTCTGTCACGCACAGCCACTCTTCCTTGCTCAACAGACATCCCTCTCGCATCCAGCGCTCTCTTCACACTGTCCATCCATCCTATTCGTGGTCTTCCTCTCAGTCTTACACCTCTCACATCAGATCTAGTTATCTTTTTCACCAATCGCTCATTATCCATTCTCTCCATATGCCCAAACCATTGCAACACCCTCTGCTCAACTCTACCAGCCATCTCCCGAACAACTCCAGTTCTCCTTCGCACTTCATCATTTCGCACTCGATCCATACGCGTCACTCCACACATACTCCTCAGACATCTCATCTCCATTACATTCAAACTTTTCCTCTCTGCTACACCCATATTCCATGTTTCAGCCCCATATAACGCAGTCGGTACCACAACACCCTCATACAGCCTTCTCTTTACATCCATTCTAAGCGAACGACATTTAAACACTTTTTTCATTCCTCCCAGCACCTTTCCTACTTCATTAATTCTAAACTTCACTTCTGCATCTATTCTTCCATCCACAGCAACATGTGACCCTAGATATTTAAAACAATCTACCTCCTCAAGCAACTCACCATTCAAAACTATATTCATCCCCCTACCATCTATCAACCTCGTACACTTCATCACTTTACTCTTATTCTCATTTACTTTCAATTTCCTCCTTTCACACACCCTTCCAAACTCCTCTACCAACTGTCTCAATTTCTCCTCTGAATCAGTCACCAATGCAGTATCATCTGCAAACAGCAGTTGCTTCAGATTCCACTCTCCTCCATCAACATTTACCAGACTCAGACCACCTAAAACTCTTGCATTCACCTCCCTTACAACACCATCCATGTAAATATTAAACAACCAAGGCGACATCACACATCCCTGTCGCAGCCCCACTCTCACGGGAAACCAATCACTCACAGCATTTCCCACTCTTACACACGCTCTACTATTTACATAAAAACTTTTCACCCCTTTTAGTAACCTACCATCAAGTCCATACAATCTTAAAACAGTCCACAAAGCCTCCCTATCAATTCTATCATACGCTTTCTCTAAATCCATAAATGCCCAAAACACATCCTTGCCTTTCGCTAAATACTTTTCACACACTTGTCTCACAGCAAACACCTGATCAACGCATCCCCTCCCTCTCCTAAAGCCACACTGCTCATCACTAATCACTCCCTCTGTACCCTCTCTAACTCTCATAATTAACACTCTACCATACACTTTACCTACAACACTCAACAGACTTATACCCCTAAAGCTAGTACATTCATACTTATCACCCTTGCCTTTATACAACGGGACCACACAAGCACTTGCCCAGTCAATTGGCACCATACCTTTCTCAAAGCACACATTCAATAATCTTACTAACCAGTCAACAATAGTCACTCCACCACCCTTCAGGCATTCCACAGCACACCCATCCATACCTGCAGCTTTCCCTGTTTTCATCTCCTTTACTGCCTTCTCCACTTCCTCCTTCGTGATCAAAGAATCATTCAACTCTCCCAACACATTTATTCCTTGCACCCTTCTATCTGCCACAATCTCAGCCACGTTTTCCTCCTCTACATTTAACAATCTTTCAAAATACTCTGCCCATCTCTTCCTTACTGCATCCATCTCAATTAACATCCCTCCATCCTCTGCTTTTACTCGTTCTTCCTTCCCAGACTCTCCCTTTCGCACCCTTTTCACCTCCTTCCAAAACATTTTCTTATTCTGTTGAAAATTCTCTGTCAGCCGCCTACCCCACCTCTCATCTGCTGCCACTTTAGCATCACGCACAGCCCTTCTCGCTCTATTCCTCTTTTCCTTATACCTTTCATATGACATCTCATCCTTCCTCTGCAGCCACACTTCATATGCACGTCTCTTCTCAGCCACAGCCATACTTACTTCCTCGCACCACCATTCACATCCTTTTCTTACACCACCACCCACACGTCTCACACCACACACCTCTTCTGCATGCTCCACCACAGCACTCTTAAACAACTGCCATTCCTCCTCCACACTGCCATTTTCCCGATCTTTCACTGCGTTCCACTCATCTTTCAATTTCTCCTGATACTCTATCTTTTTCTCTCTTTTATCCAACTCACTCACTTTCAAAACCTCCCTGCCACACCTAACCCTCCTAGCTCTCACCCATCTCTTACCTACTCTTAACTTTCCCTCCACCAGGTAGTGGTCAGACATACCTCCACCCTCCCCTCTCAGAACTCTCACATCCAACAATCTTCCTATTACATTCCTAGACACAACCACATAGTCCATCAAGGCTCTATCAACAACCCTTCCACCCTCCTGTCTCACCCATGTATACTTATAAATATCTTTCTTCTCAAACAGCGTATTCCCAATCACCATCTCTCGCTCAACACACATCGCTATCATTCGTTCCCCATTTTCATTTCTTCCAGGCACACCATGCATACCAACTACGCCTTCAACTGCTACATTTCCCACTCTAGCATTCAGATCTCCCATCATTACCACATTCACATTCGCTCCAAAACTCTGCAGACACTCATAAACATCATTCCAGAAAGACTCCCTCTCTTGTTCATCCCTTTCACTACCAGGCCCATATGCACTCACAAACACCCACAACTCACGTTCAAATTTCGCTTTCACCCACATCAGTCTCGATGACACCTCCTTCCATTCAATCACACACTGCTGCACTTCCGGACTCACTAACAAGGCCACACCTTCTCTTGCCCTTCCTCTATCAACACCTGACAATCTTCCATTCACACTTCCAAACATATATTCCCCCTTCCCTTTCATCTTCGTTTCACTCAAAGCTAACACATCCAACTTTCTTCTCACAAACATTCTCCCAATCTCCTCCCTTTTAGCCTCAATTGTACTACATCCACGCACATTCATAGACCCAATCTTCAGGGTACGGGGATAACTCCATCCCCCGTCCCTTTCTCTGGCCTGTCTCTTTTTAGGAACTAAAAAAACAAAGGAGGGGGTCCCTAGTCCCCTCACCCCGCCAAGACAGTGATTAATTTGTTAAGATTCAGTTCGGTTATTACACAGGAACCACTTTTCCAACAGGTTCACATTTTCTTCCATCAAGGCGTATAGGGAAGTATCAGGTTGGGTGGAGATTGGGGGGTTTTCCACCTGTTCATCGGCCGCTACAGTCACAGGCACACTGGGGAAGTCATTTGGTACCACACCCAGAGCTTTGCACGTCTGCAGTGCCAGATACAACCACTGTATCCCATCAGTGAAGTACAGGTTCGCCATACCAGACCTTCCACCTACGTCGAAGCAGCACTCCTTGCATTCCACAATGAGTATGCTACTGCCTGCAAGGTAATTAATACATACAGTAGGTCTTGGCAGACTTTGCGGGGTCAGCCCAAGGCCACGCATGAGGTGGCATTCCGCAATGCATACCTGTGCACCCATGTCGGTTACCGCCATAACCTCGCATGCTGCAGGTGGGTTGTCACACATCACTTCTACCCTGAGGCATGCTGACGCCTTGGTGCTGGCTACCGTGATGCTGCCAGTGATCTCGGCGGGGCTGGGCAGCTTCACTGACCTACACATTCGCTGGAAGTGGCTGACCCTCCCACATCTGTGGCAGGTGCCCTTGACGGCACTCCCCGCTGCACTTGCTGCCACTGCGTCTCCAGCAGCCCTTTGCTGGTGGAGGAGGGGTACAAGGCTGGGGTGGCCCTGCACTCACCTGCCGTGCCTAAGTGGCACCGATAGCTTCCGTTTCCTCCTCGGCACTCACTGATGCACCTGCCATACCATTATGGCAGCGCACTCCTGCCATTTTCTCCACCAATTTTAACACTTCACAGGCGTTTGTGATTTTTTCCACAGATCGCAACGTTTGGAAATTGCCACAGCACTTCTGTTTTCATACTGAGGTTGCACAGCCCCATCACACGCTTTTTCAACAGCATGAAATCGTCGAGATTTATAGAACATTGGGGGCACTTAAAACCATACTCTACTGCCTTGGCTCTACATTTTACCACATATGACCACACAAGCTCCTGTATTTATGTGATGAAGTCTGACCATGCTCCCACAGTGTACCTAGGGCCAACCACCACATTCCTTACCATGCTAATGGCCTCCTCCGTGCACATGGCCTCAAATCTATACTTGGCCACCCATGCATCCACACATTGCTGCACTTCAGGATCACACAACATTCTCATGTAACCCTCGGCCAAGGGTGGGACCCACGCCTCGAACTGGGATGACGACATTCCCATAGTAGCCTTACCAGGAGCTGCAGGTGGAGCCAGCACTCACCACTGAGCCTGTGCCTTTGGGTGCAGGTTTGGGTACATTGGCTGGTAGGCTGTCCCCATTCCTGGAGGTTGTAGCTGTGGTAGTGGCATAATGTACATAATGCTGCATACTTGGTCTTCTGGCACCATGCAGCAGAGCTAGTCTGGGTTCACCTGCAAGAGCACTGGCGGTGCCGCTCCTGGGTCACCCGTAGAATTCCACTGCACCATGTTGGGGATGAGAACCAGGAGGATGAAAACAGAGAGGCCAGCTTGAAATTTATTCTAATAGGTAGAAGAAAGGGTGCATCCTCTTAAGGGTGGCCTGAGTCAGACGGCTTGCCATGCTCCGGGCAGTGGCAGTGGCGGGAAACTTCCCCTGTGATTTCAAACTCCATTGTTTTTGTTATGTCAACCTCTCGTCCTTAGAACACTAACTACTGAGCTGGGGTTCTCTTTCCAGACCGGAACTAGAATTCACAACAAGAGGAACAGGGCATAAAAACGTGGCTGACCAACCTTACACATATATTGCCTTAGTTACAATCAGTACAGTACAATGACAACAGTATACATAGACAGGTTAAGGGGGACACAAATGGCTAATAGACTCTGGCCCAGGCTGTTGGAGGTCTGGGCGGCCATGGTGCCTGGGCATGGGAGGTAGCTCGTCAGGTGTGCCTTCCTGTAGGAGGCACAGGACTACTGCTGGAGGCGATGTCGTCCGGACAGGGTTGCTGGTAGGCATGAAGGGAGGCCCTTTCCTGGTTGGGTCTTGACAAGGAAGGTGGCCCTCTGGACTGGGGCCGAACAGGGCCAGCAGTTGGGCTTGCCTCTGTCTCCTCCTGCAGGAGGGCTGCCTATGGGTAGGGCTGGGGAGGTCATGCCCCAGAGTCCTAGGGGTGCCCCTGGGTGTCTGGGGGCTGCTGTCTCTTCAGAGTCTGACTGCCGTCAGGAGCTGCCTGCGGCATCCCTTCCTCATGGAGTCCGTCAGTGGAGAGTGTCGTCCGGGGGCTGGCTGCAGGGTACTAATCCCCAGGGTCAAGATGGGCCCTCGCCAAAGTTCCTCTAGCTGCAGCTCCTCTGAGGGGCTGCACCTGTGGGAAGAGAGAGAAAGGCGTCCCACTCGGCCTCTGGATGGGTGGTGGGCTGAGCCAGGGACTTCCTCCAAGGGGGTAGTCTCAAGGGCAGTGGATGAAGGGCGTACAGTGGCCGTCCCTTCCTTTGCAGTGCATATAGTGGCCATCACCGCGGGTCCACAGGTCCTAGAAACAACAGCTGAAGAGAGGACAATGGCCGTCTCTTCCTTCCTGGTGTGTACAGTGGCTGTCACCGTGGTGCTGCTCCCTAAGGAGTTGGCAGTCGAAGGGCGTACAGTGGCTGTCCCTTCCTGGTGCGTACAGTGGCCGTCACTGCAGGCCTGGTCCTAGAAGCGGCCGCAGCCGAAGTGTGTACAGTGGCCATCACTTCCTTCCCGGTGTGTACAATGGCCATCACCATGGGGTTGCATGGGGCAACAGCTGAAGGGCATACTGGGGCCCTTCCTTCCCTGTGCGTACAGTGGCTGTCACTGTGGTGCTGCTTGGGACTGTACTAGGACAAGTCCCACCCCGATCCTGGCAAGGGCTGGTCCAGCTGTAATGTAGTCTGCCGAGACTGTGTTCCTGCTGGTGGCCATGTTGAGGGGAAGAGGGGTGCAAGGTCATGGGGAACCCAGGTCAGTATCACCCGGGCCTTGCGTTCTCCCTATGCACCTCCCCATGGTCTCCTGGGGTGGGTGTCAGGCCTTGGGTCCTTCCTGGGGTGGGCACTTCAAAGAAAGCATAAGCGTATCATTTGTAGGCTATGTACAGTAGTATCTAGGTGATCTACACTAGTAACACTGCCTATGAACAATAATCTGTGTTATGCTAGGTGTCTTTAGGTCGACTTCTTGCCCTAAGAACACCAGCTACTGAGCCGGGGTTCTCTTTCAAGACCAGAACTAGAATACACCACAAGAGGAACAGGGCATAAAACTCTGGTCAATCAACCTTACATGTGTCATATATTGAATTCACACACCACTAGACACAATGTAGATACAATTAAGACACAATACAGTCACTGTCCAGGCAAGAGGTCTCCTACAGGGCTGCTGAAGTCTTGGGCTCCTACAGGTGTTGGCCAGGTGTGGGAGGGGTTCTGTCAGGTGTGCCTTCCCTTAGAGGGCATGGGACTACTCTCAGGGTCTGCATCATCTTCAGTGGGCTGCTGGGCAGCATGGAGAGAGGCCCTTCTCTAGTGGGGCTTCGGTGGGGCGTCCGGTCCCTAGGGCTGGGGCCGAACAGGGAGAGTAGGCACACTCGTCTGCGCCCACCCTACAGAGAAGGTCGTCGTCCTCTGGGGCTGGGTAGGTCACGCCTCGGGGTCCTAGGAACGTCTCAGGGAGTCTGGGGATTGCGGTCTCCCTCAAGTCGGGTCGCCGTCAGGAGTGGTCTGCGGCGTCCTCTCCTTTGGGAGTCTGACAGTGGGTGGTGTTGCCTGGGTGCCGGCTGAACTGCTCGCACTCCCAGGGTCACGATGGGGCATTGCCAGATCTCCACCAGACAGGGTAGTTCCTCCTGGGGGCTGCCTCTTTGGGGAGAACAGGAGGGGTGCCCTGCTCGGCCACAGGAGGGGTGGGCCAAGCAAGGGATGTCCTCCAGAGGGGAAGTCACAGGTGGTGAGAGACAGGTGGTGTCTGGTCTCTCCCTGACACAGCAGGTGGCTGTCACTGAGGTCCCAAGGGCAACACGGGTAGGGCAGCTAATGTCCATCCCTCTCCTGTCAGTGCTGCTAATGGCTGTTACCGGGGCTCGACTTCCTGGCAGGACTGAGGGTGAGGTGCAGTGACTGTCACCGAGGTCCTGTGAAGGGAGGCGTGGCTAGTGGCAATCACCTGTCCCCCAGCACAGCTGTAGTGGCCATCGCTGGGGCCTTGTTCTCCGAGTGGACTGTGGGCTAAGTGCGGCTAGTGGCCATCACCTGCTCATGGGTGCGGCTTGTGGCTGTTACCTAGGTCCTGGGAGGGGAGGCGACGGCAGACACAGTGCGGCTAGTGGCCATCACCTGCCTGCTGGTGCGGCTTGTGGTCATCACAGAGGTCCAGCTCCCTGAGGCAGCTGCAGAAGGAGAGCGGGTGGTGGCAGTCTCTCCCCAAGTGCAGCTAGTGGCCATCACTGGTTTCTGCAGAAGCAGGGGGGGGATGCATCTAGTGAGCAGCTAGTGGCCGTCTCTATCCTAGTGCGGCTAGTGGCTATCACTCGGGCAATGTTTGGGACTGAATTATCAGCCCCACCCCGAACCTGGCGAGAGCTGGTCCGGCTGGAGGGTAATGCCTCAGCACTGAGTAGTTTTCGCCGGGTCTGTTGCGGGGAATAAGGGCGCAGGGTAGTAGGGAACATAAGCCCATACTGCCTGGGTATCGCACGCGCCCTCTGAGCCCCTTCGTTGTCTCCCCCTTGGGTTGGTGTCGCGACGTCCAGGTGGTGTCTCGAAGGGGGGGGGATATTTCAGTCTGAATTAAGTAGTGTTCAGCTAAATAATAAAATCATGGATCGCTCCATTGGAAAGTGCTATTTCCATACAATGTGATTTTGAATGCAGTACGATCATTCAAGGAAAAATACGCAAATTTAATCATACCCGTACGCTTGGGTGCCACACCACAAAGCCCGCCAGGAGACAGGACGTGTGTGCTGGGCAATCCCCAGGTCCTGTCCTCCCCCCTTACTATTTTTTTAACCAGCCCATACCCCACTGACCGGGCTAATGTATGGTCTGGCCTGCATTATATGTGTAGGAAATCTTTAAACAAACAACTTGGGTGCCAACTGAATCGGGCAAGTGGCAACCCTGCCGCCGAATCGCCGAGCCCGATTCGGCATTTCGTCTGAAGATGGAGCAGATAGCGAGGAAATTGCTGTCTGACCTGAAAGTAAAGGCTTATGGATTCACTTTGTTGACCTACACTCTTAAGTTATAGTACATAAACCTGATTTTCCTTTGTTGTATACTGTATGTACTCTGTATACCTTGACAACAATAAATGTTTCATTCATTTATGATCAGAGACCCAATTCTAGTTACACTTGAAAGGCTAAGTACATTTTGAAGCATTGCGACAGCCATCTTTATAAGCGTATATAGTGTAATAGAAGAATTTTTCCGTAAATTCGTTAACAGGATGTTACTAAAAAAAAAGGGTGAAAGAAATGCTACATCGTGCCCTTTTCTGACACATTCATTTAGATCTAGTTGATATGTCAAAATATTGAAGGATAGACAATAGGAGTGGAAAGATGTTCAAGAGCATGAAGTAAATGATGTGGTTGTGAGCTATCAGCTGATCGGTGCTGGCCTGCTGAAGGTTGTTGTTGCAATGTTCACACGTTCTCTCGAGGTAAGTGTCAAATTAAATTACCTATCCATGTCTGTAAGTGCATTTCTTCCGTTCTTTTTTTCATTATATAGCCCTGGGTTATTCCTTAATAACATAACCCCTTTATCTTCCAGTAGAATTGGGTAAATTTGTATTCACAATCACCGAATGTCAGTTTTCCAATGTACCAAATTTTTTCGGTCAATTTGCCGTTTCGTACAACCATCGACTTTCATAATAAAAAATATATATATTTTTTGTGATTCGATCGATTTTGATTCTCATTTCTGCCTCAAATAAACTGTTTCACAGTCCCCCCCCCCCGACGATACTAGGGGACTGGTGGGGGAATCGGGGGTTTTTGGGTGGGGGGAGCACGGCTGAAACGAGTTATCTGCAAATCTGAGTAAATATCGGTTTTCAGCCTATACTGAAAGACTGACGAAGAGAGTGTATGTGAGTGAGGTGGAGGGGGGAAGAGGGAGGGGGAGGCCGAGGATGAGATGGAGGGATGGGGTGGAGAGGTATATGAGAGAGGGGGTGTGAGTTGGGAGCAGGGCAGTGAAATGGCGGGGGACAGGGCGACTTGGAGGCGATTTGTTTGTGGCCACCCCAAACGGGACTGAGGCGCCTGGCAATAGATAGATAGATAGATAGCCTATACTGCTTTTTCCCACGAAACCTAGGCTTTTCTGATGTATTTTTTTATGTGAGTTTCAATTTTGAGAATCATTTCCCTCGGAAATGACCAGATTTTGAGATAAGACTCCCCTCCTCGTCCCCTTGCATTAATTGGGGATCTTTGGGGACTTGGTGGTTTTAGGGAGGGGAGAAACACAGAAAATTATCATTTCTGATTGAAATGATGCTGAGAATCGAATAAATCATACCAAAAACCATCAAAATATCCTAGGTTTCATGGGTAAAATATAGAGCTCAAACCTATCCGAACCCAACCTAACCCAACCTAAAACCTACTGGAACCGAATCTAACCCAACCCAGCTTAAAACTTAACCTAACCTAACCCAACCTAAAACCTAACTGCACCTAACCTAATCTAACCCAACCCAACCCAACCTAACCTAAAGCCTAACTGAATCTACCAGTAACCTAACCTAACAACCTAAAACCTAATCTAACCCAACCCAACCTAACCCAAAGTAACCTACTACTCAAACCTTACATCGTACCTTACGTGTCAGAATCTGTGTCCTCAATGATGGGTGTAGCAGGTGCAGGTATTTAGGTAGGCCTGGTGCAACCACAAAGTGGGGGATACAGCTTCACCATCTCCAATGCTTGAATCGTTGTTTTCAAAGCACCTTTGAAAAATGTAGCCAGAAGCCGAGGGACACCTGCTACACTGCACCGCCATATCTACTCTGATTTTGAAATGAAAGCAGTAGTGGGGGGGAGCAGTGCAAACGTTGATTGCCTGTAGGTGATCTGGTGATGGCTGTGACTGGTTCGCTTTGCGGTGATGTCGAGAGCTCAGTTTGAACCCAATTTCGTTGCGCCAGCAAGTCATCCTAGCTGGGTTGGAAGGAGGAGGGTGGGGTGGGGTTACCCAAATATTATTACATCTTCCTTAAAACCAATTTGTGACAGTAGTGTATAAAGGAAATGTTGATGAACTTGAAGAAATGAGTGTGCAGAACATAATAAAGTTGGCGAGAATGATTGTGGGGTGAAGACCAATATTATCCGAAATCTGAAGGCCAAAATTGATTGAATCAAGAAAAAACACCAGAGAACCATTCCTAATTGTGGGGGGGGCTCAGCTTCCCCAAACGTCCCAATATTAACTGACCTTATCACATAACTAACCTCACAAACCCTATCCTTGAAAATAGGTACCGGTAAGTCTTACCTTACTGTTTCGAAGTTGGTGGTTGCGGTTCTTGGATGTTGGAGTCTTTTTGACTGCATGGAATTGGGGCACTTTCTCGAACTGAGGAGGGTAAGCATCCACAGTACCACAAGTTTGTCTTTTCATTAAATACAGGGCAAATTGCACTTTGGACAGGCAATATGTGTTGGTAGAACTCCAGGTGATTTTTAAAGATTGAGCGCTACATCGTCTTCCTTGTAAAAACACTTCATGAAATCTCAGTAGTTATAGCTGCAACCACCACATATAGCAGCCATTTTTTAACTGGTCAGATCTGACTTTCAAGAGACACATGTTGATGAAGGTGCCACATGACTCACATCTTCCGATCAGATTGGTCGGCACATCTGTGTAGGTGTCACATGACTAAAGAGGTTCAGCCAGATTGGTCGGCACTCCTGTATTTTTACCCACCATAAACCCTGCCCATGGTCCCAGGTATGGCCACAGTAACACTTAATACACTAATGTTAATAATCATCTTTGATGATAAAGTATTTAGTAAAAACAGCAGTAGAAACTGAGATATTTGTACTGTCAAAAGGAAATTTCAGGGTTCCCTGGTTGTATGATATAGCAATTTGTCCAGTTTTGGTCATTATTTGGAAAACTACATTTCCCCATTTTATTTAAATATATTTTTTCTGGTAAATTTTAGTGTGATTTGAATTAATTTGACCTTCATTTTTGTCAGAAATCACTCGTTTTGGATAGGCCTACCCAAGTCTATCTCTAAAATGAGTGATTTCCAAAAGAACGAAGGTCAGATTCAGGCAAATCACACTAAAATCAATCAATCATTTCCTGTGGCACCCCATGGGATGCATAGGACCTCGATGAACTCTCTCCACCAATATTTGTCTCTTGCCATCTCCTTCAGGTCCCACCAACACTCCTCTTCTGCTTCTTTTTTCATTGTCCTCAACCAGGTTTCCCTCGGCCTACCTCTACCTCTTCTTCCTCTATCAGTCCACTCTGGCACATCCTGTATTAAACTGCCTTCTTTTCTGTATATATGCCTCAGCCACTTCCAGTGAGACAGTCTCTCATTAACTGGTTCCACTCTTGTAATATCCCTTACTCTTTCATTTTTAACTCTGTCTTGCCACTTTACCCCAAGAATCCTTCTCAGTATTTTATTCTGAAATCCTAATACTTTCTGATCTGTTGCAATTGTACTGTACCATGACTCATGCCCATAAATTAAAACTGGTCTAACCATGGACTTGTAAATTTTCACTTTAGTTTGTACCGAAAGCATATTATTATTCCAAACAGATTTCAACATTCCAACAGCTCACCAAGCCTGTCTAATCCTCTCCTCAATTTCATTGTTTAATGATCCATTAGATGTTACAATGATTCCCAGATATTTAAAGTTTTCTACATTCTTCACCACATTATTCCCAATTACACAATCGATTTGGTTCTCCACGTTCATATTAATAATTTCAGTCTTTCCACAATTTATTACCGTACCAATCCCACTTTTTCTTCTTCCTCCACCAGACAGTCAAGCACCCTCTGCATCTCGTAAATACATTACTCCGCAAATCAGTACAATATCATCATCAGCATAGTCCAAATCCATCAGCTTCTTATTTTCTTTCCAGTTAATTCCTGCACCTGTTCTCCTTACAACTTTTCTCATAATCCATAACCAAAACAAACAGCAATGGTGAAAGAATTCTTCCTTGAATCACTCCTGACCTAACTTGAAATGGATCACTCAAAGAACCACCCACCATTACCTTACAAAAAGTACCTTCATGCAGGCTTCTAATAATATTTACAAACTTTTCTGGTATACCATAGAATCTCATAATTTTCAGCATAGCTCCACGTGAAACACTATCAAACGCCTTATCAGAATCCACAAAACACATACTAAGTGGCATTTTCATCTCATTAGCTTGTTGCATTAGATGCCTTACAATAAAATTCTTATCATTACAACCTCGACCTTTTCTAAATCCCGCTTGTTCTTCTCTTAAGATTTTATTAATTACTGGCTCTAATCTGTTCAACAAGATTTTGGAAAAGACTTTTGCAACTTCAGGTGTCAAAGCTATCCCCCTCCAGTTGCCACACACACTTATATCTTCCTTTTTTGGTATTTTTATAATCACTCCGATTTTCCACTCTTCTGGAATTCCACCATTATCCCAAGCCACATTAAAAAGTTTCAAAAGGGCATTCATCAACTCGTCATTTTCCACCTTAAGCATTTCAGGAAATATTCCATCCTCTCCTGGGGCCTTAAAATTCTTTAACTCCTTTACAGATTTTGCTACCTCTTTCAAAGTTATCGTATATCCCGTTTCTATCTGCAAATCTCTCTCGGCTGGCAAAATGACCTCTTCAGCTGAGATTGGTCTATTTAGAACAGATTCAAAGTGCTCTTTCCACCTTCCTTTTATATTCAAATCTTTAGTCATCAAATTACCATTTCTGTCCCGTACACGTATTTCGTTCCTTCTCTTTTCAGTCCCAGTTAACTCCTTTATGGCCTGATACGCTGCTCTTGTGCTCTGACCGTCATTTTTACTTATTTTAATATCTGTCTCTGTTGCCTTGTCATCATATTGCCTCCTCTTATCACGTCTAATGAGACTTTTTACTTCAGAATGTAAACACCAGTACTTTGCTCTAAGTACTTCAACTACTTGACCATCAAAATGTTGTTCTTCACTTCTTAACTTACGCTCTTTCCTTTTCTGAATTGCATTCCACGTTTCATCTAATATCCACTTTTTTCTCGCTTTTCCCTTTTTCTTAACAGTAACCTTAACACTCTCATGCAAAACCTCTTTTACCTCTCTCCACATTTGATTAACCCTTAAACCGTGGGCTTGTTTTGTTTTGCCTTGCAGCTCCCGAGGGCATATTCGCGCTCCGACAGACTCTCTAAAAATATTTGCCAAAAATCAGTTATTAGTCCTAGAATATTGAAATCATATATACTTATGGCACATACCTTCAGCTTTTTCCCTGGGTGTTTGTTGAGCCTTTGTCGAGTACCGTAGGACTTGTGGAGACCTCTGAAGTTGGGTAACGAAGTCTCCACTTTACACTTCCCGACAACTCGTAATATGGTTACCACAGCCGATATTATCACTAGAAACACTAATCTATGATTCTCAAATAGTTTGGAATCCATACTCCCCCCAAAAAAACCACTGTGAAAGCAATGAAAATTACGAGGGCGTATGACCATCCCACTTCCGATCGTTCGCCACTAGTGTTGTCTATTATTCATAAAAACACTCACAGTTTATATTTCTGTTACTATATAACATTTAAATATATCTACAGTCTTTATCCATAGGTTTCCTTCAGTAATAGTAGTTTATTGTCACTGTAGGGATTCAATTTCTTTCAGTAAAATACGTAGCATTGACTTTCTCGTCCTGTATACTAACATTGAGAGTGAATGTCACTTTCACCTTCACTCTCATAACTCATAGTATTCATACATGCTAGAGTGAAACTTTCACTTTCATTACTCCTAGTATATATACTCGTATTCTTTTAATACCACTCATTTACATTTCTATTTTCGTTCTCTACTTTATTTACATTATTTACATTTCTATTTTATTTACACAGTGTTATGCACTGTCACTTGAAGTAACTTATAAAACTATTTTCCACTGTTCACTTATATTTACATTCATTGTTGTCACTTGCTGTTTACACATTATTTACACTTTATTTACAATTCCACTTTCACTGTTTTACTCAATAAAAAGATCATAGTCACTGTCTATCAATTGTCAGCCCTTTACCTCTTTCCACATGAGGTTTAGTAGGGGGTAAAGGTCACAGGGCCCTTTGCATGGGGCTATAAAGCGGCGGAAGTTAGCAGGAGCAAATCAGACATACTCCCACTTTCAAAGATGACAGTTAACTGTTAGTAGTGGCCTCCAGCCGCCTGGCTAGGGTGAGTGCAATACTACCAACTTCAGCCCTGTGAGACCTGCTAATATATAGCAGTGAAATGACTGGCAGGATACCAAGACAATACATAATAAATTAGGTAGTTCCAGGTGAATGTAAATATCACTTAGGCTTCTCCCTTCCCTCCTTATATGTATATTTATTGCGAAAATAGATTATACGGCATATTTCAAGGGGAAATAAACAGCGAAAATTAGCGAACGAGTGCACGTGAGGTGTTGTCAGGTGATAATTAGCCAATTCCAGGTGTATGGCACTATCACTTACTATATTTCTTTTTTGTATATTTTATTTGGTATAAGAATAGGGCATAGGGCTTATTTCAATGGATGAAATCAGTGGAAAATTCCAGGGAAGATTTACTTAGCATAGAATACAGTGTGGTGGCCTGCAATAATTAGGTAGTTCCAGGTGAATGTAAATATCACTTAGGCTTCTCCCTTCCTTTCTTATATATATTTTTATTACGAAAATAGATCATACGGCATATTTCAAGGGGAAATAAACAACGAAAATTAGCGAACGAGTGCATGTGAGGTGTTATCAGGTGATAATTAGCCAATTCTAGGTGTATGGCACTCTCACTTACCTTATTTCTTTCTTGTATATATTATTTGGTATAAGAATAGAGCATAGGGCTTATTTCAATGGATGAAATCAGTGAAAAATTCCAGGGAAGATTTACTTAGCGTAGCATGGCTGGGCAGGCGAGAGGACAGGGTAATGGAGGGGAGGTAGGGAGGGGAGTCAAGAGCGGGGAGAAATGGCTAAATTGTCAACAATGGATGGGAGTACAGATGAGATTAGGAGTGCTGACTAGTGTTGGACATTGGCAGTACTGATAGATGCTACAAGCCACCACTTCAAAGCCCGGGTGAATTCAAAATAACACAGAATCACAAAAGTGTCGCCCCGCGGTATGATCCCTTGCTCCCAAGTGTCACAAAAGTGACGCCCCGCGGTTAAGGGGTTAATATCATTGTCTTCAGATTCCATCAAAGTCTGCAGGACTAGAAACCTGTTCCTACATTCCCACCGAAACTTTTCCTTTGTGTTCTCATCACTCCTCAGCTCATCCATATCATAATTATTACCTCCTGTACAATTACCATTAACGTTTCTCGTAAGTTTTATTTTAATCTTTGACACAACAAGTTGATGATCACTGCCTATATCTGCCCCCCTCTTTACGCAAACATCTTGCAAATAACTCCTATGCCTTCTGCTAATTGCAATGTGGTCAATCTGGTTACAATATTTACCACATGGTGAAATCCAAGTACTGTAGTCTTATGTATTTTTCTATGCTCAAAGGTAGTTCCACCAATTATAAAGTCATTTGCCAAACAGAAGCTTCCAAATTGCACCCCATTTTCGTTTCTTATACCAACACCCTCCTTACCCATACAATCTTCAAAGCCATCCCTACTACTGCCAACAATCACATTAAAATCACCAATGCAAACTAACACATCGTGTCTTGCCACTCTGTTCACTACATCCTGCAGCTTCTCATAAAAGTCATCCTTCATTTCATCAGCAGCCTCATTTATTGGAGCGTACCCTACAACCATACTGATATTACCATGGTCAGATTTTAAACGAGCATATAGCAAGTGCTCATTAATTGGTTCAAACTCACATACTGCCTTACAAGCATCTCTACTCAGCAGTAAGCCTACTTCTTGGTAATGATTTCCATCACTCCTACCAGAAACCAACATAGTAATACCATCATCCAAATTCATTTTATCAACTCCAAGCAACCTCGTTTCTGTAAGAGCACAAATATCCATCTTGTATTCCTTGAACACTGAAATAAGTTCTTCCATTTTACCAGCCTGATTGAGAGTTCAAACATTCCAGTTTCCTATTCTTAAGGTTCTTTTTGGATGTATAAACTTATTTCTACACTGTGGGATTCTTAGCACCCCCTGCCCACTTAAGGGCTGCACAGAACTGAGGGCCATTGCTTCGTAACCAGAGTTCAACAAGATTTCTTAGGCAGAAAAATATTTTACCCTGGAGCCATTGCCAATGGCTCGCAGGAACCAGGCAGTGGAGAGAGGAAATTAACTAAATGAAAGTAAAATGCAGAGGGTTTGGACAGACAAAGTAGGCTACAAGGGAAAGAGAGAGAGCAAAAAGAATGTAGATAAAAGTGTCCCTTTTAGTCGCCTCTTACGACAAGCAGGGAATACTGGGGAAGTATTCTATCCCCCCTTCCCCAGGGGGGACGCTAAAATAGACCAGAAAAATATTTTTGGTTTCAAAATTGAGGCTATGGTTGAACCATATACCCTAACTGGGGGGCTTCCCCCCCAGACTCCCCCATATTAACCTAACCTAACCTAACCTAACATTAACCAAACCTAACCTAACCTTATCGTAAATGTCGTCGGAGGAGGGTGAAGTGGAAGGGTTTGCCTCAATCCTCTAAACCCACATGCCCTCCACTTCTTTGAATTTGCATAACTCTTAAAATTCTATAATGTAGGTCACTTCCACACTTCTTACACTTTGGGGAGAAAGGCAGAACACCATGACTGTGTAGGAAATTCACACTTTCCTTATTATTCTTAGAAAAAAACGAGCGATGGCCTCGTATTCAGTCGCAGCAAACTCACTACAAGTGGAAGCCATCGTGGGACTGACTAAAGTAGAGGATGTTTGAAATTTGAAAATCTAATGCTATCAATGATTTGATTGACCTGCCTTTTGGCTGATTTTAATTTCATTGGCTGTGACATCTAGGCATGCTATGCTGTGGCATGACATCACGCCTGGGAGCCCCCGTGATAGGGAGAAAGACCTATGCGAAAGTTTGAAACTGAGGAAAGGTCCAAAGTAATATTATGCAGGATTTTTACGTTAAATATACATTTCCGAATACAAGTGTATAGTGGAATAGATTCAGAATAACATGGCCTACAACATGGTTGTGTCAAATTTCCTGGATTGAGAAATGTTGTTTTCCGAAAATTGACCCCACTCTTTTCTCCTGTGTATGTTTAACTATTTTGCCTGTCAGATCCATCAAAAGTCACCCAAATTTTAAAATATATTTTCCACACCATGTGAAGGATGCCATGGCTTTTGATAGAAATAGTGGTACCTTATGTAAAACTTTACCACACAGGCATGGTGACTGCAACTGTCATATTACAATGTCACAATCATCAGGTTTTTTTTTTTTTTTTTTTTTTTTTTTGACGTGTCTGACTCTGGGCAAAGGCTCAGGGCCTATTTCTTGGGGGCAGTGGCCTATCCCAAGGCCCAGTAGTCCTACACCTCCACATGTCACCACTTCGGCGCTAACACCCACCATCCATATTGAATACATGCTAGGGCTGTCTCATACAGGACTGGTGTACTGGTATTAGTGGGGGTACTTTTACGACATGTCGGCGGGTCATCTGGTAGATCAGGAAAGTCTGCTTTTTAGGAAATTCAAATCCTTAAACTGTACCCTGCCCCAGCCGGGATTCGATCCAGGGTCCATTAGGACTGCAAGCTGCCTCTCCACCGATTCAGCCACACAGATGGTTATCAGGTTATTCAGACAACAAAAGTATGAAGGAAAAATAAAATATAGCCTACCCATTTCAGGGTGTTTAACGAAGTCGTCAATTTGTCCATGGTAGCCCCTCACCTGATGGGACACGTCAGTGCATCAGACATTCAGATCTGTAGGAAATCTAACGGTCCTGCTTAACGTGTTAATTGGGGGGTTTTACTCCTCCCTATCTAGGATTGCTATTTAACCTCTTTGGTACGCAATTCTCCAGCCTCGACTACTCTCCAGGATGCAAAAATGAGTCTATTTTTCGACTTTCTCGAAGGTTAAAAGTTTTATGCCTGATTTATAGAGCTTGAATGTACACACCAAAAAACACAAGACCCACCCTCCTAGACCCAATAGTTACCGAGCTATGGCCCGTCAAAGTAGTATCGCAGCCTGGGCAAGGGTAAAGATACTCTGTGCTAGGGGTTGCGGTGTGATAAGGCCAGGAGAGGGTGTACAGGGATGGAGGGATGGGCCAGATGCAAAGGAAGGGCCCCAGTGGAGTACAGGGACATGGAGGGAGGGTAGGGGGAAAATACCCTCCCCTCAGATGCCTAGGGAGGTGACATGGGGGGGATCCACATTGGAGGGATGGAGGATGCATGAGGAGGGTGTGGGAGGGGAGGGGGTGGTGGTAAGAATGGAGGGAGGGAGGGTAGTAATAACGTAGTGGGGTAGATGGACACGGTGAGAGGGAGGTGGGGGATACACCCTCACCGGCTGGGTACAGGCCTGGATCCTCCCTTCTGCATGTTCAACACTTAGTTTTGATTGGTCAGCAGCCATCTTCATTACAGCCAGGGTGGAGCAAGCTGCCACCAGTTTTTTGTGGAGGTTGCACGATCGACGTTCCTTGTCCATTTAAAAAACTGTGAAAAAACGTCGATCATCGAGCTTAGTACTTTAGGGGTTAACCTAACCTTAGAGAGCCTCCAAATTAAACTGTCAGACAAAAATCCCAGTCTGAGTCCTAACATACTCTGGTAAACCTAATCCAGTCTATCATAACCTAACCTTTGAACCTGGGTCTGTTAGGACTGCAGGCTGCCTCTCTGCCGATTGAGCCGGTCTGTATCTTAAGTGGAGCAATTTCGGAACAATCAAGTTTTAGCACAGGGATGTTCTGGCTGACTTCTTCTAAGGTAGAATTTCTGGCAAATGTACTGGCAATGATGTTTACTTTACCACTCAGGTCCTTTATACCATCAGAAGATTTTAGTGGGGAAATGGGTGATGACTTGTTAAAGTTATTATTGAAAGAAGTGTGAGTTGACCAGAATATCCTATTATCATTAGGATTATTTAATAACTTGGGTGCTTGGTTTTGAAGAAAGTTTGTTTTAGCGAGATTTATTACTGCTTTTGCATGGTTTCTAGCAATTTCAATTGATTGAGGGATTCGGATAATTTTGATTTTAATTAAAAATTATATGCTAAGGACTTTTGGGTTGTTTCTGTGGCACAGTTGCTGTGAAACCATTTGAGGAATCCGGTCCTTTAGTCAACCGTTCACTGGGTACGAGCAGTTCCATACCATCTTGTATTATTTCATTAATGTGGGACTGGGTAGAACTGATGTTGTTGGAGAAGAAAGACAGCCATGGAATATCAGCAGAATAATTTCTAAATCCATCCCAGTCTGCCCTGTCAAAGTGCCATATGCTTACCCTGACTGGTTCAGAACAGGGAGGTTTAGGGTAAATGGCTAATAAGGCTTTGATGAGATTGTGGTTGGAGGATCCAAGTGGTGACAGAACTTTTATCCTGTATTGATTTGGATTATTTGTCAGGAATAGGTCCAAGAGATAGGCAAAATGGCTGATATAACGCAGTGGCCATTGCTAAGGGGGAATGGAAATAGGTGTGATATCTGATGTTCATGTAGTGTGGTGTTGACTCTTGGAGGTAGAGGTATAATGAGAGTATGGTTGTTTTACCAGATGCGTTAGATTAAACGATTCTGCAAACAGCTCTAATTCAAGACCAGTATCATCAGTCCTGGCAGAATGTGATAACCATGCTACATTATGTGTGTTAAAATCACCCAAAACGATAATTTCAGTGGTAAGGGAGAGGTTAGATTATTCAATTGTATGGATAGGGAGTCAAATACACAGGGTTCTGAGGCAGCACCAGGGGAACAATAAACTGTACAGATATACGTATTTGGTAATACAGTACTTCGACAATTTAGTTTATACTGGTATAATGTATAATCAGAATTAGCTGAAGTGAAGTTCAACATAGTGTCAATTGCTATTTCAGATTTGACATTACAACAGGTACCACGCTTGTTACAAAAGTTTGTGAGGAGATGGTAACGAGGAAAACAAAATGGGGATATGTCATTAGAGGGAGAGATTAGGATTTCTGTGAGGAACAGGACTAGAGCGAATGTAGGCTGGAGGAAAAAGTGAACAGAATTCATATTCGTATTAAGTCCACGGATACCGGTATTAGTGAAGTATAAGGCCAAACCTGGACTTCTCCGCTAATGAGCATGAACAGTGTTTGCAACTACTGCTGTCAGCACAGTCACTTGATTGCGACCAGGAGGACCCAGTGCTGCCAACCCTACCCAGCCAGTGGCAGCGATCTCAGATACCACCAAATTTGCTGATATAACGCATTGGCCATTGCTGAGGGGAGATGGAAGTAGGTGTAATATCTGATGTTCATGTAGTGTTGTGTAGACTGTTGGAGGTAGAGATATAATGAGAGTATGCTGGCCTACTCTCTATGTTAACCCCTTTGCCACTTTGATGCTTATATATCGTTATAACCCTCCAGAGCACAGGTACTCTGATGCTCCTGTGTTGTCATATATCAGTGCAGCCAAAGAAGACAGCAGAGGGGTTCGTTCTCGTGCTAGGGCCTTTCATATTGGCTAATAAATGTTACTGAGGATGAAATAAGCTCCACTGACTTTTTTTTTTTGTGGCCAGTCCCAGTATACAGTATATGGGAGGTCCCATGATCACTAGCATGCTGGAGAGAAACATTGCCTGCTACCATGATCAGTCTTGGCAGTGACTCATAGGAGAGTGTTTTGTTGCTCCCCCCATCATGAATTATGGCTGAATCATAGATTATTCTTGAGGAATCTCGCAATTCCTCGAGTGAGTATCAGCCGTTGGTGCAAGACTCATATATCAACGACTTGTCCAGTGAAAAACTAAAGAGTGATGAATTTGATGAGACTGAGAAAGAAGTAGATGGTGGCTGGCGCCTGATAAGCAACATACAGTACAGTATTTGGCGACACGTCCCAACCATGTGCCTGAATTCACAATTGGTTTTTCCTGGCTAAGCCCAGCATTTAGTAAATCTAAAATTACAAGTGGCCCTCCACATTCGTGGAATCAACTTTCATGGGTCTCGCAGATTTGCGGATTGCCCCTCTGTGGAGCCAAGACTGAATTTAATGGGTATGATTGCAAGAAGTTAGGGTCACGTGTGGGCAAGTCATCAGCTATTTGTGATATTTTATGCTGCTTTCAGGTCCCACATATTTATTAGGTACAGTATGTGCACACTTGCTCACAGGGGGTGATTTGCGGCTGTAGAGGCATTTACGGGAGGGTGCACCAAACATTCGCGGAAAATTCCGGGAGGGTGCACCAAACATTCGCGGAAAATTCACATTTGCAGGGGTCTGTGTCCTGTAACCCCCGTGAATATGAAGGGCCTACATGTCACCTTTGAACTCTTTCAAACCAATTTTTCATGCTGATGTGGTGAAGAAAATATGTGAGTGGACAAATCAGAGGGCAGCTAATTTTTTAACTGATCACCTACAGAAAAAGCGTATAAAGTAAATAGCATTAGTTGGCATCCAGTTTCAGAAAGTGATATGTACACATAAATATCCATGGTATAGAGGGAATGAGGATCTTGTTGAAAGGAGCCTGATTGATTACGTGCTCATAGAGAGGTCGATGCTGGGAATGGTTGCTGATATGAAGGCCAAGAGAGGATGATGTGGAGGTCTGTCAGATCATGTGATTGTGGTATGGATGATCAAGCGGAGAGGAGTGAGGTGGAACAGGAGAGAGATGAGCAGTCAGGGAGAAAGACTGAAAGTCGAGATGCTGAGAATAAAAAAAATGGCAGATGAATGCAGGACCAAAGTAGGGGAGGAGTTAGAATCAGTGAATTGGAATTAAATGGATCAGGACAGCCTGTGGAATGCATATAGGGATTGCCTAGGAATGTTAAAGCAGTGTGTGGTGTGGCAAGAGTAACAGCAAAGAAGAAAGGTACAGCATGGTGGGATGCAGGGGTTAAGAGAGCACTGGAGGAAATGAGAAAGAAGTGGTTACAGAACAGGGGTTCAGTTGAAATAAGAACTGAATATATTGAGAGCAAGAAGCACATAAATAGACTAGTGAAGAGGAAAAAGAAGCAGGTAAATGGTGATACAGGAAGAAAAATGAATGCAAACTACTCTGAAAATAGGAAGTTATTCTGGAAAGAGGTGCAGAAATCTAGAAAAGACAGCTGAAAGAAATATGAAAGTGTGAAGGATGTAAATAGTAGGTTATTAACCCAAGGGGATGAAGTAAGGACCAGATGAAAAGAATGTTTTGAAAGCCTGATGAATGGGAATAGAGAGAGAGAGCCACTGTAAACATGATTGGTTTTGGGAGTGTGCAGAGAAGGAATGCAATGCCAGGAAAAGTGACACTCGCACAGTTGAAGAATGCTGTGAAGCGGCAGGAAAATGGGAAAGCAGCTTGGGTTGATGAGGTGCATGCAGAGATGTTTAAGTGTAGTGAAGAAAGCAGAATGAAGTGCTTGTTGGAGATATGTAAAAAGGCATGGATGAGTGAAACTATGCCAGCACAGTGGAGAAAGGTTGTGATTGTACCCCTGTACAATAATAAGGGTGAGCTAAGTGAGTGCAAGAATTATCGTGGCATAAATTTATTGATTGTTGTAGGGAAGGTATATGGATGAAATATTATAGTGAAGGTAGGAGAGATATCAGAAGTCCTAGTGAGTGATGAACAGGGTGGCTTTAGAAGTGGCAGAGGATGTGTGAATCAAATATTTGCAGGGAGACAGGTAGTGGGGAAAGCTTGTGAGGAGGACTATAAGGTGTTTATGGCATTTATGGATCTGGAAAATGCATGTGACAAAGTAGACAGAGAAAGATTGTGGAAGGTTCTCTGCATACATGGTGCAGATGGTAAGCTGCTAGGTGCTGTCAAGAGTTTTTGTGATGGTAGTGAGGCATGTGTGAGGGTAAATGGGCATCTAAGTGAATGGTTCACGATCAGTGTGGGCGTGTGACAAGGTTGTGTGATGTCCCCGTGGTTGTTCAGTATATATATATATGGATGGGGTAATGAGAGAAGTAAAAACACGAGTAATGGAGAGAGGGATGGTGTTGGTAATGGTATGCTGATGATGCAGTGTTACTTGCAAATACCAGACAAGAGCTTGGTAGACTAGTGCAGAGTTTTGCTGATGTCTGTGAGTGTCATGCCTTGAGAGTAAATGTAGAAAAGAGTAAAGTGATGGTAATCAAGAGAGAATGTGACTCCCAGTGTGTTGTTACAGTGAATGGAGAGAGACTGGAATTGGTGAGAGAGATCAAATACTCTGGTACCTAGAGGAAAATGTGCAAAAGAAGTGGAAAGTAGAGTGACACAAGGAAGAAAGGTAGCTGGTGCTATGAAGGCCTTGATAAGAAACAGAGACTTGAGTGTTGCAGCTGGACAAGGCTTACATGAAGGAATGTTAGTGCCTGCTTTAACATATGGATGTGAGACTATGGTGTTACATGAAAATGAAAAGTCAAGAATGAGAGCTATGGAGATGGGACTGCAGAGGACTGCAAGTGGAGTACAGACAGTGGATAGGATATGAAATAATGTAACTTGTGAAAGATGTGGAGTGAGGGAGTCTGTAGACACCAGACTTGATGAGAGTGTATTGAGATGGTATTGTCATGTGGAGAGAATGGATAACAATAGAGTGGTGAAAAAGGTATATCTGAGCAAATTTGAAGGAGGGAGGAGGCAGGGTAGGCCAAGAAGGTGGGGGGATGTGGTGGCTGAGTGTGTGAGGAGAGAGGTGTGGAAGTCGGTGAGGCTAGGGAACTGACAAGAGATTGAGCTGGCTGGATGAATGTTGTGAAAGAAGTGCATGATCAGGGATTTGACACCCCTTTTTAACATGACAGCTTTCAGATTTCTATTGAATATGTTTATGTGAAGCTACGGAATGTGGTGGAAGTTTTTTGGCATATCAGATATGGCCAGGATTCTGGGGGCATGAATGATGAGTGAATGGAAGCGTGGCCCATTGGATTGGGCAAACTTGGGCTGTCTGGACAATGCTACTCCTCACTCGGCTAGAGGAGGTCCAGATGATGATGATGATGATGATATGTACACTCTTATCAGCTTTTTGTTAACCATGGGAATAATGAAATTGACCTGCATTTACATATACTGGAGCAAAAGTATGTTGTATGGTGGCCCAGCAGTGTTCTTTCTTGAAGTGATGAGTAGAGACTAGTTTGTCACCCAAGATGTGAGTTCAGAGGCAATGCTTCTAATAATTAAGTACCTAGAATTAATTTACATTTACTGGTATATCATCTTTCTCTCCACTGTATTACATATGATAAACCTGTTCAAAATTTTCTTTCAAAATATATTATTTTTTTTTACAAACACAAGCAGTGGCAGTCAGTCTTACACACACACACACACACACACACACACACACACACACACACACACACACACACACACACACACACACACACACACACTTAGGCCTATACCCACATACACACAAACATAAGAAATACAATAACAATTTGCACGTGATAGCTGCTTTTCTCTGGAAAAGCAATGTGGGGGAACAAGCAGTGGAAGCCTCGTACAGGGAACCATGCGAGATTAGTCACCCTTGTGGTGAAAGGGTTAATGAAAACATCAAAAATTTTCCGCAGTGGAAGGTGGTCAGGAACAGGTCATGAGGGCTGGTGAAACAGGAGCTCCAGCTCTTCCTGTTGTAGACATGGGCATGATTATTAGTCAAAAAATCATAATCCATGGCCATGATTATGTAATCATAATCAAATCATAATCAGTTTCTTGGTAAGTTATATAATCATAATCTAATCTGATCAAAATTTACACAATAGTTAAAATCATAATCAAATCATAATAAAAAATTTACAAGGAATAATCAATGATTAAAATATGATTATTGTGATTATTTCTTAATTTCCATGTAACAGTGTTACTCTCTTACAGTTTCTCCTTGATACACCAGCCAGTGCTGCCATACACGTCACATACACGATCCAGCATGCTTAGCAGGCATGGTACCACTCTACATGTTTATACATGTCAACCTGTTTTGAGGCTGGCAGCTGGCTAGTTACCTCAGTACTCACTCCCACTCCCCACTTCAGTCCCAGACACTTAACCAAGCAGACACTTTTGTTGACTGTTACCATGGGCCCACTGCTTATACCTGACCACTTTCATGGGTCATCTACAGCAGATCCCAACAGTCGAGTGAAGTTAAAATGTAAGCCCTGGGACAAGCTAGTTGGTGGCAATGTTCATAGAACTTCAAACTTCCATACCCACACAAAATCATTACAAGCTTTAACCTCGAAAATAAGATCCTCACAGTTGTTACAGACAGTGCCAGTAATATGCTGAGAGCTTTTGTGACATTTCCTGGCATTGATGATCAAGGTGCCGTTCAAGATTCTGTCAGTGAGCGAGGATGAAGAGGATGCCCTTGATGTACCTGCAAATAACGAGAAGATCCTGGAGCTCTTGCCTGAGCATGTTAGCTATTTTCTTCATAACTTACAAAATACTGTGAAGGATGGCCTGGAGGAAACTGGACCTGTATCAGAGGTCATTGGATAAGCTTCTCATCTTGTATCCCACATTCACCACTCAGCTCTTGCTTCGAACATTCTTGAATGAGAATGCAGACCCCAAGCCAAGAACTCTGGCAGATGGAACAGCTCCATTCTGTTCTCAGTATTGACCCAGTAAAGCTTGATCAGCTGGACTACCCAGGAAAGCTGAACAAATACGAACTTAATCTCATCGCAGAAATCGCTGACGTCCTAACACCTTTTGAGGTAGCAACTCTAGAATGCCAAGGAGAGAATACTGTAACATCAAGTAAGGTTACTCCTTGTATTCGTGGACTGAAGGCTGAACTTCAACAACTATCACTTGTGTATAAGTCAAAGATGGTTACCACTTTCATGAACACTACTGACAGGAGTTTGAGCATCCATGAAGACAAGAGATTTTTCAGCTGGCTTCCCTTCTAGATCCACATTTCAAGATGGACTGGTGTTCAGCAGACAAAGTTATGATGGTGAAAGCCCTTCTGAACTCAAAAGTAGTTGATATTACTTCCAGTGATTCTACTGAGACCAGTGACGTAGCCGCCCCAGGAGCCACACCCAAAAAGAGGCGCAAGCTGTTCAGGTTCATGGTCCCATCAAGCAGCCCTTCAGTGCCCTCATCATCATAATCATCATTTCAATCACAAGTAGAATCTTATCTGAGTCAGCCAACAGCAGATGATGAAACTAATCCCCTTCTCTTCTGGAAACAGAATCAAGTGACATTACCGGAACTCAAAATTAGCCCTCTGCTATCTATGCATCCCAGCATCTTCAGCACCAGTTGAGAGACTTTTCTTCATTGCTGGAAAAGTCATTCGACCTGAGTGCTGTAGAATGACTAATGTCCACTTTGAGGAGCTGATGTTTATCAAATGCAACAAGCATATTCAGTTACGAACTTTTTAAAACTTGCCTGTCAGTGAGGATGTGAATCCAAACTTAGTTTTAAGTTAAACCATTTGTATATTTTGTTTTATGTGTGATACCATCATATCAATATGTTTTTGGAGTGTTTTTTTTTTTTTAAATTCACAGACTGAAGTATCTTTAGTTTGAGCATGAAATATATTTTTTAGTGCGTTTAGGTTATATGATGCACATTTGTAGGATCTGACTTTTTCAACAGTAATGGTGTTACCATAACTAATAAAACCTTACAATTTGTATTTTTTTTATTACATGAGTTGAAAATTGATTTAAAATGGTCATTATTTTAATAAAAAGAAAGCTGAATAAGCAGTTATGGAGGACTATATAGTATGCATTGCTACCACTGATCGTATGAATTACCACTAAAATACTTTTTGAAAAACTTATTACCTTCATAAAAAGTAACCCTAAATCATAATCACTATAATAATATGATTTTAAATTTAACCAATAATCACAATTTAATATGATTATAATCATAATTTAATCATAATCATAAAAGTTTAAGAAAATCTAATCATAATCAAAAATAATAAAACATAATAATCATAATCAAATCATAACCAGAAAAAATAAAATGGAATGATCCTAATCAAAACATAATCACAAAAATATTCAGGGCAATAATCAAAATCAAATCATAATCATTTTAAATAATCATGCCCATGTCTGCCCTGTTGCTAGCTTGCCACCCACCTTGGGAGTAGACTGGTGCCACAGTTTACTCCCTAAAAATTATTTCAGCTTAGCTCATGATTAACCCGCGGCGTCCCGTCGACGTGAATTAACGTCCTCACGTTTTGTCACTGCCAATTCCGTTGACGTTCATAAACGCGAATCAATTGCAAGGTCCCTAATTTGCACAATTTTCAATTTTCGCGAGTGATTTTTGGTATGTATACACAGGACACCTTCCTTTACAAGATGCCAGGCAGGGACAGTGCCTTACCCAGCATGACCTCCCCACCACCCCTGCATGCCATTGTCTCAGCAATACACCTGTTACCAGTGACCTGGCCAGTAGAGCCATGTCATGCCACGGTACGAAATTCAGGGCCAGAGTGATTCCCTAATCGATGACAATGTGGAGGACAAACTTTACATAGCATTAGAGGAAGAAAGTCAGAAATGATGATCAGGTAATGTCGCCAAAAAAGGTCAGGTATGTTGATGTGTTTCATGAGTGAAACAATGCTTATATTGCCTATATTACTGTGTGAAAACCAATATTCTCTCTTACTACATATAAATTCGTACCAAATAAATAAATAAATACCGTTTATGAGTGGTGTGGAATGGTTACACTCCCATAGAACTCGTTTTCTTTGGAGCCAGCCTGATAGAAAACACAGTAAGGTGAGGAGGTACTGGTACCTGTATCGAGTATTTTAAACCTCAGATGAGCGATTTCTCTATGATTTTTCGATGTTTCTCACCAAAAGCGGAGGTTTCGGCCAAAAAAATTTTTTTCCAAAAATGGTTGGGATTGGGGGGAGTCAGTGGTGGAAAAGTGGTCGGGATGGGGCGGGTTAAGTTGATGTCCCTTTGCATGGAGGATTTATCAAGTAAGGCAGATGAGATGGGTGTCTGTGAATCTTTGTGTACATTTTGAGGTCATTAGTGAATATCGTTGCTTGCAGTGAAGTCCATTAACAACAAAGTTTCTGTAAATAAGAAACAGGGTGGGTCCCAGAACAGATCCCTGGGGAACTCCACTGTTCATTCTGGCAGGAGCACTCTCAGTGCCCCCAACCAGTACCCTCATCGTTCTGCCACTGAGAAATTTGCTAATCCAGGAAACTAAGGAGCCTCTATTTCTGTTTGGGAAAGTTTTGTCATCAGGATGTTGTGGTTAACAAGGTCAAATGCATTTGAGAGATCAAGTAACATAAAGTCTACCATATACCCCTCATCTGGCCACGAAGTAATGTCATCGTACGACAAAAGAAGTTGATCGCCGACGGGGTGTTCTGCTCTAAAACCAAACTGCTCAGGCAACAGAAGATTGTTTCCTTTGAGAAAAGACTGTAGGGGATTAACAACTAACCTCTCTAATAATGAGAAGTGGTGGCTGAATCTGTAGAGAGGTGGCCTGCAGTCCTAATGGGTCCAGGTTTGAATCCCCGCTGGGGCAAGGAATAGTTTAAGGATTTGAATTTCATAAAGCAGACATTGCTGATCTACCAAAAGACCCTCTAACATGTCGCAAAAATGTCCCCGCTAATACCACTACACCGGTCTTATATGAGACAACCTTAGCATGTACTGTATTCAAAAGGGACAGTGGGTGTTAGCACTGTTGTGGTGACATGCGGAGGTGTATGGTATGTAGGAGGACTATTAGACCTTAGGATTGTGCTGTGAAGCCAATGTTCAGAGTCGGACACACTAAATAAAAAAAATAAAAAATATGCAGGCTACTGACATCAAGCTTCTTGCTTTGTAGTTCAGAGGAGAGGCACAGAACCCTTTTTAGAAGATAGGAACTACAAAGAAGCTTTTCCACACAAGGGGAAGAGTTCCACATTGGATAGACATTTGAAAAATGCACATTAGGGGATAGCCTAAGCTAAAGATACACTGCAGTGCTTGAACAGACATGGGTGTAGATTGTCAGGTTCCAATCTACTAGATTTGTTCAGGCCTTGCAAGACTTTGGCCACTTCCAATAGATTGAAGGGTAATTCTCCTAGTTCTCTGTCAAAACTCTGATGGCCCACAGGATTGCCTGGGGTGTTAGTTGAGTATGCTGCAGAAAAAGCAGTAACCAAAAGCTGGGCCATTTCAGCAGTAACAAAAAGCTGGGCTATTTCCCTGTTGGTGGAGCATACTTTCCCCTGATACATCCTTGAGTGGTCCAATGGAAAACCTTCTTGTTCCAAAAGTAGGAGTGAAATAGTTTAGACTTGGTTTTAAAGTTGTTGATGAGAGAGGCTTCATACTGTTTTCGAGACCTGTACTCAAAATTCTGATACTGGAAATTGTTATTAATAAATGCAGACAGGGCATGAGTAGCAAAGCTGGAGTTCCTTCCATGGAACCGACGCACGGTTAGTAATGGGTGCTTACGACGTGATGCCCAGTAATAAGTTCTCTGGGAGGTTTCATTTTCCAAGGAACTGCCAAATACCCATGCTGTCTTGGGATATAGAGAGAGACCATTTGGTGCAGGATTTTAATGAATTTAAGCTTCATCAAAGGATGTCAGAAAATTTGTAATCAAAGTCAGTCTTACTCAGGGCATGGTAATTATCTTTGTGCCACAAAATGGTAGGCTTGAGGTGCCGAGTGGGAGAGGGGATGCCTTGAAATGTATAGGAAAAGCAGACTGGGAAGTGGTCACATCTTGGGAAGGAGGATTGAGCCGGGTATCAGCAACCCTGTCATGTTCGGATGTAAATATAGTAATCTCTTGATTATGTGGATGACCACTTCTTGGAAAATCCATTACCTAGATGTTGTGATCTAGCTGTTCCAAATCATTTTTTCCCACTATCTGGACAAAATGCTTGCATCCATTTTGAAATTATAGTTGTGCGAAAATTTTTCTCCCGGACGGTCGGGTGGGAATAGCCTGGTGGCATCACAGTGTCTGGCTGGTTAGTTTACCCTGTGTCTGCCAGAGACCCCCTTCCCTGTTGCTCACCCTCAGTTCCCACGTGGCGATGTAAGACTGCTGTTATAGTGGCACATGTGGTGGTTGTTGTGGTTGTTCCCTACCTGCTTCTCGCCTTGCTATTCCTTGCATGATGGCCCCTTCACCAGGGAAAAGGAAGAGGGTATTGCTGACTCTTTAGAAGCAGGAGATCTTGGGTAAGATTGATGTGGGATGGTCGAATTGTGAGTGTTGAGGTTGATTTTATTCCAGCTTACTATACTGTACCATGATTTTATTCCATTTACCGTTATGCTTTGTGCCTATTGCATTTTTAGGTCTGCATGACCAGATAGAGTAGTGTTAAACAACAGGAACAAGTACTGTATGATGTACTGTAGTGGCCATTTACACTGGCTTTCAAAGTTAGATTATGTACGAATGGGGGCCAGGAGTGAAATCCACTATCCGGACAGAGCCATGACCCAGACATGCCTTTGGCTCTGTTACAACGGATAATCGAGGGATCACTGTACTAGATCAAGAATATTATCAGAATGTAAATTACTGGGCTCCATTACCCATTGGTGCTGGTTTAGAGAAGCAAAACAGGTAAAAAAACTCTCCCATCATGTGCATTCATAACTGTAGATGCCTCCCCTATCCAATCAATACAGTACTAGGTAGATTAAAGAGTCTCATTAAGATAAGCTCTTTGCCATGGACATAATTCTCCAAAGATAACATAAAGTGTCACCATCATCAGGCGTGCTAGAAGGGAGATGGTAAGCCACCAAAATGTGAACAATAGAGTATAGTCAGGAAGATAGACATCTATCAAGTTATTAACCAGTAAATCCAGGAGGACATAAGTATTTCTGCCATGAACATGATTGGATACTCCATACTTAGGTACAGTGCTTGGCGTATCCTTCCTGATCATACTGTAATTGAGAATTGCAACAAATGAATTTGGGGTAGAATGGAGGAGCCTTGTTTCTGTGAATGCCAAAATGCCTGTCTTATTTTGAGTGAGGAAGTGAGAGAGTAAACTAACCTTACTGCTAAAACTATTTAAATTGATAAGGATTAGGTTTGTTGTTGTAAAGAGACAAGGGAAGGAGTATCATCCTGTGCCTCAGGACCATTGTGCTGGTTCTGTGGTTGGTTTGGCCCAGCTACTGTGTTGCACTCAGCCTAGGAGCTGCTAGCAACAGCAGTTCTGACTTGCTGACACCTGTGTACAGCTCCTGTCTCTGGGCATAATTTAGGTCCTTAGATGTGTATATATGGATAGGTTCTCAGCATTTCTAAGGGTATTTGCTTTTGGAGCAACTTGTTTCAGAGATTGTCATCTGAACATTTACCTCTGTAGATCCCTTTTGCCCAATTGATACAGCACAGGCTAGACAGGGGGAATGCTGACCCTAGAACAACGGCAGTAAACTGAGCTATCTTAGCCTCGGCCTCATTCATGCCAGAAGTCGTAATCCCACAAAATATCGGTGAATCCTTCCTCTTTCCCCATTCCTCCATCTCAACAATTTCCTTCCTGATAAAGCACTGATGTTAGGGGATTCAGCCTGAGTCACTTGAGGAATCACTGGTTGATTCATTGGGATGCCTCCCTTCCAAACACTGGCCATAGTTGCTTGGCCAGAGCTGTAACTAATGCACAAAATGCCTTGACTTTTTCATGTAGCTAATTGCTTAATTGCACCATTTCCACCAGCAGGCCCACCACCACCACCAGAGGCTCCATGAGACTGATAGCTGGAAGTCTGAGAACTAGACCTACTCTTGGTTCTACAGCCTGTGCAAACAAGAAGTATTCCCTCACCAGAAACATCCTTAAGGGCCTGTATGGCAGACCAGGGTAGACCCATACAGAGAGGGGTATTGTGGAACCATAGGGGACACCTGCCACAACCTGCACAATTACCATCTGCCTCACCACCAAACATTCATGCAGCCGCCGCCATCACTATTAGCATCAGTGGACTCTTTTGGGACATTCTGAAAATTGTTGTTCATATGGTTGGGGCTCTTTCCTCTCATGTTCCCACATCCTCTGGCCATTGTTGTTGGTCTCTGTGATGGTATGTGTGATATAAACAAGTCTTCATGTATTTCTTAGGTAAAATGTTATACTGTAGATTGCCCTGTATTTATGGTAGTGTATGAGGCACAAGAAGTAACCTGTGAAAGACTAATATTAGTGGGAAATAAGGAAAGGCCACACCTGTGTGGCAAAGAAAAAAGGTAGAGATCTTTGAAATATATTGAAAAATGTAATTTGACCCAGCCTACATTATATGGATTTTTAAAAATATTAGCAATCTCACCACAGTTTTTCTTTTGTTTTTGTGGTTTAAATGAAAAATCACCATTTCATTTTTTAAAATGCTCATTACAATCGGAAATGCCATATTTTACCATTTTTTACCACCTCCCTGCTCCCATGGCAAAAAAAAAAAAAAAAAAAAAAAAAAAAAAGATTGAAACACATGAAAACTCATCAGATAAAACGAGTACTGTACAGGCATAGACTGGTTTAATGATGCAATTGGCTAAGTAAAAACCTATCGCTAAGCAGGGTATTGTATTTCGGGGTAGATTTAACATGAGAAGTATAGGGACGTGTTTCTGAGCCTTGAGTTTCCCCCCCAAGTCCTAAACCCACCCAAATGAGTCCAAAAACAAGTACAGTATCTAGCTAACCTAAACCTCCAAATAGCTTTAAAACAAGCTAAAGTAAGCCTAAAAGCAGTTTATAACTCACCTAAACCCAAAAATAAAATCTGAAAATCATCAAAAATACGTCTGGAAAAAAATCAAACTTAGTAAACTGTACCCCAAAATGACAGTGTTCACCCCACCTGTGACTAAAACACATTAATCTAAATCCAAAAACAGTTTATAAATCTAACCTAAACACAAAATTTAACTCAAAAATATTATCAAAGTCGGTTTAAAAAAAACAAAACCCATTGTTATACTAAAAACAAAACCCATTGTTATACTGGGGTTTGGCCATCGTTCAGCGGGGTAGGGTGGTATTTCTACCTCCATCACTATGCTGGAGTATCATATCTTGGGGGTCTACCTGTATGTAAAAAAAAAAAAAAAAAAGGCCATACTAAAGCTGGGTAGCCTAACTGGGAAGGCTTTGCCACCCCAGACCCCCCCGCATGGCATTGACTATCCAGACCACCACTAAACTTTGAAACCCACCCAAACTAGGCTAGCCACATACCTTAGAAAGCCACAGCTGGGTTGGCATGTTTGTATGTTCGTTTCTCTCAAATTTGGCTGGGGTGAGGACTCTTGCAGCCCGGCACGCATGTGGTTTTGGGATTATTGCACTGCCAATATCTCATCTGTGTTATACCAGAACACTGTATCACATTTAGAACACTTCACTTCAGTTGGTATAACCCTCGATTGTGAAAAATCTCTAGACTTGCCACGTTATTTGAAAACACCTCTCAACTATGTCCCGCTGCACTGGAGCGCAACCATCAACAATGACTGCATATTTGAAAAGACACACTTGTTGAAAGCAGACAGGGTTGCACCCAGTGCCCCCAGGTCAATTACTGTGGGATTAGTCGTGCTTCTTCCATTGGTTCATTCATGAAAGATTAAATGGGGGTGACACGGTAGGAATAACGACCAAGAAAATTGACGAAGGGCATCACTGTCACAGATCAATTTAAAGTTGCTCCCACAAGATCGAGGACCCATAGTAACAAAGATTCACAAAATATTTCCCAAATTTTGTACTCATTATACCATCTTAAACTTAGTTGAGAGTTGTTGCAAGAAATGCCTAAGAATATTTCACAAAAGATTAAGTCACATTCCCAACCAAGTTAAGTGTAAGGCTGACAAATTTCTTTCCATATGAAAATCGTATAGCAAAACTTACAGAATATAAATGTACAATTTTAAAGCATTATAGGCCTTGGTATCAAATGAACTTATTACTTCAATTTAAGTAGATTATTCTACAGACTGTATTTTGCTAGAATTCATTGAAATGGTATTTTCATTAAGTTTGTAATTTCATTGCCAAGGGATGGAGAAACATCTTGTTTTTGTTAATTTCTTATTTGTTTCTTTGCAACTTGATGAACCTAGTGACAGCTGCTGGTGATGCTGAAACATCTGCTGTCTGAATTATCACTCTGCTTACACTTGGCTGTTAGGCCCCAAGGCATATTATTAGCAATTGTAGTAGTTGAGGCCTCAGTGGTAGGTTTGCTTGTGTTTGGATCAGGCATTGTTTTAAGCATTAAAGTCCCCAACAATGATAGAAGTAGGAATGTGTTGTAGGGGAAGGAGCTGATGGTTGTATTTCACTGGTACAATGTGGGAGGAGTCAGGGGAAATGTAAATATTAAAAATAATGATGTCTTGCTTTGACAATGAATGACTATTTCTAATGTTTCATTCTGGAGAAGAGATTGTGTTGTTTTTGTCTTGTTTTTGTAGAGGAGTGATGGGTGAATGTATGTAATGAGGCCGCCTCCATGTCCCCCAGTTCTGTCCGAGCCGATGTGGAAGTGGTGTTTGATTTATGGGTCTTTTGTTTGTTTGTCTGTTTGCAGGTGTATGCCATGGGTGTAAAGGATTTTTTTAAAGGGCATCACCATTTAGGTGTAGTATGTATGTTTGAGATGGTGTATGTCTGTGTTGTACGTGAAGTTCTTGTGTGCAGAGACTGGGTTGTGATATCTGTGGTTGTGTGAGTAGGAGAGTTGTTGGAGGGGTTGAGGGGAGTTGTGCTTGGTGCAACTGGAGTGTTTGTGGATGTGCTGCACCTGTCACACACCCATACACTATGGTGTTGTCTGGCATTTGTTAGTGCATTGAACAGATCTACATGTTTGTCTTGTGGTTGTGATGTGTAGAGAGCGAACAGGGTGCGTGTGTCTCTTTTGTAACCCAGCACTGCTCACAGTGTCTGTGGCTGGTGCGAGAAACAGAGAAATTACTGCCAGAGAGTAATTTTCCGATTTAAAATGATTGCATAGGGAGTGACTGCCCCTTGCTGGAGACAACTCCCTGCCTGGCAGGACTGGGGTCCTCCACACAGGATGCAGGGCAGTATGAGGAAGTCATGTAACTGAGTGAATTATTTGTCTAATTGGACAAATTTAAAATTTCTCCTTACCTTTACAAATGCTCTTCTCAAGTTCCATCATTACTCTGATATATATTTTGATAACATATAATGATAACCAATACATACATCTTGTGATATAATGTATAAATTGGATTATAATTCCCTATGCTTTTACTTTTCATGCAGGAACAGTAATAGGATTTTTTTTTTTTTTCTTATTTTTATTCATTTTTAGCAGCCACGAAGGTTATCCATACTGGTTTTATTAAGGTCCTGTCCACCTCAGAGAGGACACATTTTCTGAATGTTGAGTTTGCATGAACGTCCTACCTTAGGTAGTATTCATAGGTACCAAGACACTGCATTCCAATGGGTCTTGCCAATTGGAAGATTTCAGAAAATAACCCTTTTGCAAGCTCTGGAATGTAGTGCATTCACACTGCCCTTCTACACTCTTAGTCCTTCCATCCCTCCTTCATGCTTATTCATTCCCTGATCTTATCTAGCTTAGTGCAGTCTTTCCTTACCTCCTTTATGCTTACTCATTCCCTGCTCATACCTAACGTGGTTCAGTCCCTCCCTCCATCCTTCATGCTTGCTCATTCCCTACTCATACCTACCTGATTCAAATGGGTATCCTGAGTGAAAATAAACAAACAACAGAGCACTGCCAAGCACAGGGCTTTCATATGCCTTGGCAAATAGTTTTCCACCTGTCAAGAGGATGATTCCACATTATAGTGTTGCCTCTGCTGATGATTTTCACTAATGTTCTTTCTTGCAAGCAGTCTGCATTGCCTGAGGCCAGGCAGTAGCAGTTAAGGCACTGCATTTCTTGGGGCTTGCATACACATACAGCTTTGCAGTAAAACTGGCCAATATTTCACTCTCTTATTTCATAAATTTATCAGGCATTTCCTATTTTACTATTTTCCAAAGTTTTCATAATGCAGATTTAGGTGACCAGAGTTACCAGTTGCATATAGTACATCCTGTCTTTCCAGCCATTTCTGGGTAACTGAAGTGTGGACTGGGTCCAGAAGCACTGACAGGTAGATAGGTTTGAGCACTGGTGTGCAAATTAGACCTACCAAACTTTGACAGTGGCATTAAAGTCCAGAACCTACATACTCCTTCCCTGACACACTGCTACCACTAGCTTTGAATCCTTATAGTATACCTCCCCTGACCTAGAGGTATTAATGGATCCACTCATATATATATATATATATATATATATATATATATATATATATATATATATATACAGGTATACCTTGGTTTAACGATGCAAATGGTTAGGTAAAAACCCATCATTAGGCGGGGTATTGTATATTAGGGTAGTTTTATCATGTAAAGTAATGGGATGTGTTTTTCAGCCTTGGGTTTCCCCCCAACCAAGTCCAAAACCCACCCACATGAGCCCAAAAACAAGTTTAAAGCCAATCTAAATGGCCTAACAGCTGTAAAAGAAGCTAACCTAAGCCTAACACTTATAAATAGCTCACTAAAACCAACAAATAAAATCTGGAAATCATCAAATATCTCTGAAAAAATCAAATTTAGTAAACTGTACCCCAAAATGACAATGTTCACCCCAGCTGTGGCTAAAACACATTAATCCAAGTCTAAAAACTGTTTATAAATCAGCCTAAACACACAATTTCAGTCTATCATCAATATCTGTTTAAAAAATCAAAACCCATCGTTAAACTGGGGTTTGGCCATCGTTAGGTGGGGTATGGTGGTATTTCTACCCCCATATACTGTATAATGATCTGTGTTTTGTTTCAGGTGAATTGTGAAAAAGCAGCTGGAGAGTGGACGTCTTTATGTACAAGGTAGCCAGCAGTTATTGTACCATAGCAACTGACTTGAACCCTGCTGACCCTAGCTGTAAGGTAATAATTATGACGACACGTATCTTGATGCTGTTCCTCCTGACTGTGTGCACAAAGTCCTATTCAGTATAACCCAGTTCACAGAGATGCTGATCTAATGGCAGCTCTTGTTCCAGGTCCACAGCTGAAGTCAGGTCGGTGAAGCAGACACATCAGTGTGGCCATCAGGAAACTGCTCGTGTAGTAAATGATAAGTATAGGCAAATATAGGATCACACCGTGTGTCGATGCCCTAAAGAATATTTGATTTCATTGCCAGAACATATCTTGCAACAGGCATCTTAACCAAAAGTGTGTATATTATATGTTAGTGTCCACTACTGTAAGACATAAGAATCATTTGATGTATGGGAAGAGGCAAGAAGGAGGATGTATTGGAGGTGATGAAAGAAAAAACAAATATGATGTCAGAGTGTGAGGAGAATGAGGAATTAAAGCAGGTGATTAAGCAGGAACCAGATGTGAAGTTAGAGTTTGAGGTAAATGAAGAATTAAAGCAGGAGGTTAAGGTAGAAGCTGATGTGAAATTGTATGATGTGAGTGAGGAAATATTTGTCAGTGATGGGATTGTCCAAGATACTGTCACCGCATCAGCTGAAGCTGAGAAACTCAAATGTTTAGATTGCGGTAAGCTGTTTCAGTATAAAAGCCACCTCATTCGACACACAACAGTTCATTCAGGCGTGAAGGAATTCGAGTGCTGTGAATGTGGTAAACTGTTTGGGACAAAAAGTAACCTCAAGCAACACCTACAAATTCATTCAGGAGTTAAGAAATTTAAGTGTGATGAATGTGGTAAGCTGTTTGGGAGAAAAGGTGACCTCACCCAGCACCAACTAATTCATTCAGAAGTGAAGAGATTTAAGTGTGATGAATGTGGTAAAGAGTTTAGTCAGAAAAGTCACCTCACCCAACACCTACTGCTTCATTCAGGAGTGAAGAGGTTCAAGTGTGATGAATGTGGTAAACTCTTTACTTATAAAAGTAATCTCAATGACCACTCTCTTGTTCATTCAGGAGTGAAGAAGTTCAGCTGTGAGGAATGTGGTAAGCTATTTGGTTCTAAAGGTGATCTAAAAAAGCATTTACTGATACATTTAGGAGTGAAGGAGTTTGTGTGTAATGAATGTGGCAAAATGTTTGTGAGGAAAAGTGCTCTCAACCAGCACCAATTAATGCATTCAGGTGTGAAGAACTTCAAATGTGAGGAATGTGGTAAACCCTTTGCTCATAGAAGTAATCTAAAAAGACACTTGCTTGTTCATTCAGGAGTGAAGGAGTTCAAGTGCGATGAATGTAGTGAAATATTTGGTACTAAAAGTGAACTTAGCAGCCACTTAATAGTTCATGCTTGAGTGAGAATTTATATTTGATGAATGTAGTAGCTTAATTCATAATGAAAGCAGTCAAACAAGGTAGTTATTAATATGTTACATAGAGTTAATAGGCACTTACATGCTATTTCTCTATTTTGAGCTGCATTAATACTGAATATTTGTAATTTGGAGTGGATCAAAGTAAGTGATTGAGAGATCCTAAAGCTCCCAGGCAGTTGCATCAAACATTTGCTGGTATCATCATTTCTGGGAGGAATGAGTTTTTATTAAAAGATGAACACCTTTGTTACCACTCCCACAGAGACTGATACACATAGTGCTCTTTGTTCAACTTACTGGAGAGGTTTATTGACTCAGTGTGTTAGTGAAATATGAACAAACACTGCATTTTGCCACCCCTTTAATTTTGACAAAAGAATCCAGGCATAGGACTTGACACTTTAGGAGCTAAAATTAGGACAGTGATGTAGAACAAGCAGCATATTATATGCATCTTCAATAATTATATTGTAGCTTTAACAGTTAATCCTTTAACCCTTACTGCACTGCAGCACTCATATGAAGCACAGTGAAGGTCTGCACAGGTCAACATAAAGCCTCATATGAGGTACAGTTTACATTGGTTATGAAACAATGACTATGGAGAAATAGACTACCATACAAAATATCTGCATGCTAGAGGTTAACTGCAACAATGGGTGTGCAGAAGAGGCTGTGTGATGCCACAACATGGCAAATTTAATGAACATTACGAGAACTGATAAAATATACGTCATCAGATTTGAGAATGTAAGGCACATCTGTGCATGAAATATTTTAAAACAACCCCTCATAGCTTCGAAGATACTGTACTGTGGTCAAAAATTGCAGTTTGGTGGGAAACCGACAACTCGCCTTCCACAGTGGGGTGAAATTTGGGAATGGAGCCTTGATGTGTGGGATGAGAAATTATCTTTTTTTTTTTTTTTTTTTAAATTGCTTTTTTGTCCCCTTTATACAACACTTATGTTGGGTGTAATCATACAGATGACAGCATAATTTATTGTTTCTGTTGTGGTATCAGTATTATTTACCTACCGGTAAAAATAAAAGCATACTTAGCTTTGGAAATTGAGTGACAAGCTAGGTTGAGACATATATATTCACCCACCCCAATGATGAGTACAATGGCATCCTAATTCATTGTAAGGATTGTGGCAACTATTATTTACATAGCTGTGGTAATAAAATGTTGTCAGCATGACTGTTGAAGTATTGGCTGGTTTGAAGGTGTGGTCTCCAACCCTGATTTAAATATTTAATATATATATATTTTTTAATATAGCTACATCATCTTTATTTTTGTGTTAAGGAAAGTGTATTGTTTTCTAAGTGTCTACAGAAATAAAAGTATTATTAGCTTTGGAAGGAGAGGGAAGAGGGGGGAGTGGGTCTATCTACAGTGCTCGTCAGAAGTATTCAGCGTTGTCCGCCGGGCGCGCAATACTTATGGCCCAAAAAGAATCACCCATTTTTGGGGGTAAGAATTGAGCCACAAGTTTGAGCTCCGAGCATGACGTCACGGTAGCCTGAGGCCTTCTGACGCGCTGGTTGGTTCCCGCCTCAGTCGCCCACGGGCTGCCTGAGAGAGAGGAACTCCGCCGAGTGTCCCTCTCAAATTGCGCCATTTTTTACCGAGTGTCCCGGAGTGTTTTGGCCTTCAAAACTTTGTTATGGCATCTACCCGTGAACTATCGAGTGAAATCATATCCCAGATCATTGCTCTAAAGGAGGCAGGCCACCAGACAAAGGAAATTAGTGAATTGGTTGGTGTGGCACGATCGACAGTGCGTCGTTGGTGTGCGCGGTTTCGGGAGGAAAACAGTGGTGAAGTTCCCACAAAGAAACCGAGGTCTGGTAGGCCTAGGAAAACTTCCCCAAGGTCTGTTAATGTTTTAAAACGTGCAGTGGAGTTTAATCCTTGTGTGAGTGCAAGGAAAATTAAGGAGAGCAACCCGGAAGTGTTTGGTGAGGTGTCAGTGAGAACAGTGTCTCGTAGGGTGCATGAGCTTGGTTACACAAGTCACAGGTCTGTGAAAAAGCCTCTTCTCTCTAGCAGCCAGAGAATTCGTAGGCTTGCCTTTGCTAATAAATATCTAAATTGGGGTGAGGAGCAATGGTTGTCAGTGTTGTGGTCTGATGAGGCAACGTTTAGTGTTACCTGTAACAGAGAAGCATGCAAAGGTAGTGACCCACTTGACCCACGGTATGTAGAAAGCACAGTTAAACATCCTGATTCACTCATGGTATGGGGTTGTTTTTCAGGGAAGGGTTTGGGGAAGCTTGTTGTACTTCCCAAGAACCTCAGAGTGAATCAGGATGTTTACCTGGAGCTTCTGTGTGATCATTTACCAGACTCCTTCGAGCTAACAGGTGCACGAGTGTTTCAGCAGGACGGTGCACCTGCTCACAAGGCCAAATCGGTCACCAATTGGCTTCGTGACTGCGAGGTATCATTCATGACAGACTGGCCAAGAAATAGCCCAGACCTCAACCCGATTGAAAACCTCTGGTACCTCGTAAAGAAGAGTCTCCAAGGGAAGGACGTGAGCTCTCTGCCTAAGCTGGAAGCCGCCATTCGTGACTCCTGGGACAAAATACCCCTCCAGCACCTCAGGAGCCTCGCCCTTTCACTTCCAAGACGTCTCAGGTCCGTGAAGAAACGTAAAGGCTACCCTACGAAGCACTAAAGGTAAATAAAATGCATTATTTATATGTTTTTTCAATGTTGAAAGGTTTGTTTCTCAGGAGGGACGCAGGGCGCCCCATACTTCTGACGAGCACTGTATATATTGCCAGATGCCTCAATCCCATTTGGGGTGGCCACAAACAAATCACCTCCCCCGCCATTTTACTGCCCTGCTCCCAACTCACACCCCCCTCTCTCATATACCTCTCCACCCCATCCCTCCATCTCATCCTCGGCCTCCCCCTCCCTCCTCCCCCCTCCTCACTCACATACACTCTCTTCGTCAGTCTTTCACCCTCCATCCTCTCCACATGGCCAAACCACCTCAGTGTGTTCCTCATAACACTTCCTATCACATCCACATCAACACCACAACGCTTCTTTATATCCTCATTCGTTAGCCTGTCTCTCCACGTGACTCCACAGGCTCCTCTTAAATAACTCATTTCCACTGCTCTCACTCTTGACTTGTGTCCTTCCAACAATGTCCAAGCTTCACTTCCGTACATTAGAGTTGGTATCACAATACTGTCATGTAGTAACTTTTTCACTTCCATGCTCACTTCCCTGTTTCTTATCACTGCTTTCAAAGAACCAGCAGCCTTTCTTCCCTGCTGTACCTTTTCAAGCACTTCATCCTCCAAACCTCCATCCTTACTCATCACACTACCCAAGTACTTAAACGTACTCACATTTTCCAATTCCTCACCATCTAACCTCGCTGTACATTCACTAACTTCACCTCTCTCAAAGACCATCACTTTACTCTTCCCTACATTCACCTTTAGATTCCGTTTCTTACACACTCTCTCAAACTCATCCACCAAACCTTGCAGCTCCCCTTCGTCTTCACTTAACAACACAGTATCATCTGCAAACAACAGTACAGAGAGTTTCCAAACACTATCCTCTCTCACCAGGGCCACTCCAACATCCACTACCCTACCTTGTACCTCTTTTATTACCCCATCCATGTACAGATTGAACAACCATGGAGACATGACACATCCCTGTTTCAAACCAACTTTCAAAGAGAAAAATTCACTTAGTTCACCATCTACACGCATTGCAGCCTTCGCACCATCGTACATACTCTTCACAGCATTCAACAACATCCCATCTACTCCATATATTCTTAACACTTTCCACAATCCTTGTCTATCCACCCTGTCATATGCTTTCTCCAAATCCATGAAAGCCGCATACAACTTCTTTCCCTTCTCTAGAAACTTTTCCACTAAAGATCTAAGAATGAATATCTGATCTACACAACCTAGCCTCCCTGTTCTTCTCCAGCTAATTTCTCTGTTCTTTCTCTAACTCTGTCTGTAAGTATCCTACCATACACTTTTCCTATCATACTAAGAAGACAAATGCCCCTATGATTACCACACACTTCTTTTTCCCCTTTTCCTTTGTACAAGAGAATAATTATACCTGACTTCCAATCCTCCGGGACTCTACCTTCCTCCCAGGCCAATCTGCACATCTTCCACATCCATTCTACTACTATCTCTCCCCCATGCTTCAGCATTTCACCACACACTCCATCAATTCCTGGGGCTTTCCCCGATTTAACTTTCTTCATTGCTTCCACAACTTCTATCCTACTGATTTCTTCCTGTCTTCTTACCTCCCTCCTTCTCCCAGCCATTCCCCAGCCACTTATACTCGCATTACTTCCATCCTTTACGTTCAACAATTCCTTAACCCCTACACCGCGGGCTTGTTTACCAATGACTTGCGTGTCCCGCGGGGTTATTTGGGCTCCGACAGACTCTCAAAAAATATTTGCCAAAAATCAGTTATTAGTCCTAGAATAATAAAATTACATATGCTTATGGCACATACCTTCAGCTTTCTCCTGGAATGATTGTTGAGCCTTCGTCGGTTACCGTAGGACTTGTGGAGACCTCTGAAGTAGGGTAATGAAGTCTCCACTTTACACTTCCCAACAACCCGTAATATGATTACCACAGCCAGATACAAACACTATAAACACTATACCACAGCCAGATACAAACACTATAAACACTATTCTACAATTTTCAAGTAGTTTGGGATCCATACTCAAAAAAAAAAACCACTGTGAAAGCAATGGAAATTACGAGCGCGTCTGATCGTCACACTGGCACTAGTTCACTCTTGGTACTCTGTCATTTATTATTCATAAAACCCCTCACACTTTATATTTCTATTACTATATAACACTTATATATATCTACAGTCTTTATCCATAAGTTTCCTTCAGTAGTATTAGTTTATTGTCACTGTAGGGATTCAATTTCTTTCAGTAAAATACGTAGCATTCACTTTCTCGTCCTGTATACTGGCATTGAGAGTGAATGTCACTTTCATCTTCACTCTCATAACTCATAGCATTCAGACATGCTAGAGTGAAACTTTCACTTTCATTACTCCTAGGGTATATACTCGTATTCTTATAATACTACTCATTTACATTTCTATTTACGTTCTCTATTTTATTTACGTTATTTACATTTCTATTTTATTTACACTGTGTTGTGCACTGTCACTTGAAATAACTTATTAAACTATTTTCCATTGTTCACGTATATTTACATTCATTACTTTCACTTGCTGTTTACACATTATTTACACATTATTTACAATTCCACTTGCACTGTTTTACTCAATAGAAAGATCGTAGTCTCTCTTTTATCAATTGTCAACCTCTTTCCACACGAGGTTTAGTAGGGGGTAAAGGTCACAGGGCCATTTGCATGGGGGTGAAAAAAGGCCTTGAAGTCAGCAAGAAGAAACATACGTACCCTCGCTTCGGAAGATGAGAGTAAACTGATAACGGAGGGCCAGCGTGGAGGCCTGCTTAGGGGTTATTCAGAGTTACCAATATTAGTTCTTGAAACAGCTAAGTCTAGCACTGATATGATTGGCAGGAAATCTAGACATTATAAATTTGGTAGTTCCAGGTGAATGTAAATATCACTTAGGCTTCTCCCTTCCCTCCTTACATGTATATTTATTACGAAAATAGATTAGAGGCCTACTTAGGAGATATATATTCAGAGCTACCAATGTTAGATCCTGAAACAGCTTTGTCTAGCACTGAAATGATTGGCAGGAAATCTAGACAATACATTAAAAATTAGGTAGTTCCAGGTGAATGTAAATATCACTTAGGCTTCTCCCTTCCCTCCTTACATGTATATTTATTACGAAAAATAGATTATACGGCATATTTCAAGGGGAAAAAAACAGCGAAAATTAGCGAACGAGTGCACGTGAGGTGTTGTCAGGTGATAATTAGCCAATTCCAGGTGTATGGCACTCTCACTCACCTTATTTCTTTCTTGTATATATTATTTGGTATAAGAATAGGACATAGGGCTTATTTCAATGGATGAAATCAGTGAAAAATTCCAGGGAAGATTTACTTAGCGTAGCACGGCCGGGCAGGCGAGAGGATAGGGTAATGGAGGGGGGGTAGGGAGGGGAGTCAAGAACGGGGAGAAATGGCTAAATTGTCAACAATGGATGGGAGTACAGATGAGATTAGGAGTGCTGACTAGTGTTGGACATTGGCAGTACTGATAGATGATACAAGCCCCCACTTGGAAGCCCGGGTGAATTCAAAATAACACAGAATCACAAAAGCGACGCCCGGTATGATCCCTTGCTCCCAAGCGTCACGAAAGTGACGCCCCGTGGTTAAGGGGGTTAGTGTTCTCTCCATCTGCTCACTTTTTCTCCCTTCTCCACCAGTAATCTACCATTTTTATCTTTCACTCCCCTGCTAACTTGACTTCCATTCTGTCTTACTTTTTTCACCTCTCTCCAGAACATTTTCCTAAGTCCTTCCACTTTACACACAAATTCCTTCCAAATTCCTCATCTACTCTCTTCTTACTCTCGCTTACTAATCTTTTCACCTCTCTCTTTCTTTCTACATATAACTCTCTCTTCCGCCTCTCAACTTGTTCCACGCCTCTATTTCTCATCCATTCATTGTATACTTTCTTCTTTTGTGCCACAGCCTGTTTCACCTCTTCAGTCCACCACGCTGTTCCTTGCACTCCCCTCCGTCTTCTCTTCCTTCCACACACCACATCACATGCTGCACATATTTCTTCTGTAAATATCTTACACACAACTTCCACATCTCCCATCTGCTCCAATTCAGATTTGCCCAATCGTTCCTCCACTTCTCTCTTATACTCTGCCTTTTTCTCATCTTCTTGTAACCTTTCCACTCTCCTTGCAACTACTCCTTCCTCTCGTCTTTCCCTTCTTCTATTCCTCCATCTTACTTGCATTCTAATTCTGGCCACCACCAAGTAGTGGTCAGAAAGTCCACTCCCCCAACCTCTATACACTCTTGTATCCTTTACACATCTTCGCATCCTTTCATCCACACACACATAATCAATCATTGCCTTCCTTTCATTCAGTTCACCACCCACCCTTCTCATCACTCGCCATGTATACCTGTGGATCATTTTATGCCTGAAGAGGGTATTGGCTATCACCAACCCCCTCCTAGCACAAATGTCCACTAAAGGCCCTATCACACGGTACCTCGTACCAGGAACGGCCGAGGAAGATTTAAGTGGAACAAAACTTGGACGCTATCACACATGTTCCTCGTATCCTCGGCAAAGGACATGCTTCTCACACTGTTGCCAGAGCTCCGTCTCGCGACTGTGGAAAGTGATCGCTGTCGCTGACTCGGTAAAGAATAAGGAGAAGCAACTTTTGTTTACAAACTGGTACAGACGTGGAACTGCCTCAGTTTCTCTATAAGGGCGAATTCAGCTGCCCTTGTCCAGGAAATCGATGATAAAGCTATCAGTACGTTGTTGTGGTGGTGTGTTCAGGTGGTGACTGGTTCGTCTACTCTACCTGCAGTGGAGTCCTCAGTTGTAAACACGTGATATTTTATCGACATCACAGTTTCCTCGGTGTAGGAAATATTAACTCTTTATAAGGCCTTCAAAACGATTGATATTTATTATAAAATATTAATAAGTATTCAGTGTTAGGCTAAATGTTTAATAATGTAGTATGATATATTCTCTGTCGAGTAGCCTGGGTTTTGGTCACACTGTTTTGCCCGTCGTATCCTCGGCAGGAATCCATCCAGATGGGTTCCAAATGCCCGTGGTATCGTCGGCAATTTTACCACGTTACCGTTCCGATTTACCATCGTATCCTCGGCAAACCTCGTATGAAGTGCCGTGTGATAGGGCCTTAACGCACTCCCATTCTCATCTATCTCAGCAGGCACACCCCACTCACCAACTATTCCATCCACCTACACATTCCCAACTTTACCATTCATATCACCAATCAAAAACACTCTCATTCCTTCTAAACTTTCCATGCACACTTCTACATTTGTCTAGAACTCTTCTAGCACGATCTTGTGTTGGTGCATACACACACACAATCGCCAAAAACTTTCCCTACAGTGAGAACTGAACTTAGCCCTAAGGTTCATGCACAGTGATAATTATCCACACAACACCGCTACTCTCCCCTCTCTATACCTTCTACCTCACAGCTCTTGTCTCGGCTACATCACACTGCAGCTCTGCCACCACCGTGCACCCACCACCTCTCACTCCATCACCTTTATTCTACCTTTCCACCAACAATCCCCAGCCAGCACTCTCAGTTCCCACATAACAGTTTCCTCTACTTCACAGCACTCAAGACACACCACCAAGGTCACAGTGATAGGGAAGGTAGAAGGAGGAGGAGGGGCAAAAGAGTGAAGGAAAGAAGGAAGAAAGGAAAAGTTGGTCAAGGATGGAAGGTGTGGGTAGGGATGGGACTGCCACCTCCATACTTTTTTTAATGTATGATTACCGGATGATGTAGGCATCTGCTGTTTTACTTAGTTTGGTAGCCACATTATTCACCAACCTGACTCAGATATACCTGTTAAGCCCTAAAATATATCCATGTAATAACACTATTGTCCTCTCTCTCTACCCTCAACCACTCAGTGTCACCCAAGGCCATGACACAGCATCACACCACCACCACCCTACACTTACCTCCTCACACCCCCTCACTTCCTCATACCTCCCTCACCTCCTCTGTACTATTTGTTTTACATAGGTCTCCAGCCATCCCCACATCTCCACCTCCTCCCATATTCCCCATACCCTTCATCCACACATGTAACGGTCAAATCGCATCACCGAATACGGTGATAAAGGAGGGAAAATGAGGAAGTGAGAGAAAGTAAACGAACGGACAGAAAGTGGAGGAAAGGAGGAGGGAAGAGAGAAATTGATCAAGGATGGAGGGTGGTTGAGATGGGGAATGCCACCTCCATATTTTTTTCCATCTTCCTAGGTACTAAATATATTACCACAATGTGTACTCCCTCTCTCTCTCTCTTTCTCTCTGGGTATATTAACCACATTATTCACCAACCTACCTGAAATATGTCTACTTCTACTACCCTTCTGGGTGAAGGGGGACCTGGGAGTCTGGTACTGCCCCTTCAGTGATACAGGCATACACTGGTTTAACGATGTAATTGGTTACGTAAAACCCCATTGTTAAGCGGGGGTGTCGTATAGCGGGGTACTTTTAACACTTAATGTGGAGCATTTACCAGCCTTGTGTTTCCCCCCAAATCAAGACTCGTTGTGGAGTACCGAACTGTGAGAAACATCGGGAATTCTCCAGCACAATCTAACTAGCAAACCAGCTTCTTAACACTACCCTCTCCCTAATCCTTTTGTCATGCTGACAAAACTACACAAAGTTTACAAACATAGTCCATATCCGAAGTAAACATTTAATTACACACACAGTAATCCTTCAACTTATCAGGTCTTCTATGCCGCTTCCGAGGATGTCCCTGCTCCTCCACACGGTCCACTCCTGGAATGTCTTTGTCCTCTTCCTGTTGCATTTCTTGGGAAACTGTCACCATCCTCTTGTACTTCAGTTTGTCGGTCCTCTTCAACATCCTCGGCTGCAGAAGAGCATGATTCCTTGGAGACGTCACAGCTGTACTGTCCTGGCTCATAGTACTGCCACAGATGATTCACATGTACCACCTTTGTGCGAGATTTTCTGCCTCCCCGAATCTGGTACGCTACATCTGATAGGCTGTCCAACACAGTGTAAGGCCCATCCCATGGGCTCTGCAGCTTTGGTGACTGTTCCTTCTTTCACTGAGGATTGTATAACCAAACTCTGTCACCATCCTTGACGCTCACCTCACTTGCTCTGGCATCATACTTTCTCTTCATCACCTCTTCTGAAAACTTAAGGGTTCCTCTCACTTGATGACATACCTCAGCCAGCCTTTCCTGAACATGCTTTGCATAGCTGGAGGCGTCTGTAGGCAGCTTTTCAACAGGTGGTCTTCCCATTAACAAGTCAACAGGTAAGTGTAACTTGTGTTCCAACATCAATTTTGCAGGGGTGTAGCCGGTAGACTCATGGGATGCAGACCGACATGCCATCAACAATGCAAGTAATTTCTGGTCGTCCATCTATGCAGTATTTGGCCAGTTCTTGTTCCAGGGCCCAGTTGAATTTCTCCACCATCCCATCTGACTGTGGCCTTAGTTGGGTCGTCCTGGTCTTCTTCATCCCCAGTAACTTGCAGCACTCCAGAACACAGCAGACTCGAAGTTTCCACCCAGGTTTGAATGTAGCTCTTGTGGCATCCCCAAATGACAGAACTGATCAACCAGCATCTGAGCATCAGTCGCAGCCTCTTGATCAGGGATGGCATAGGCTTCTGGCCACTTTGTGAAGTAGTCCATCGCGACATATAAATACAGTGAGTCCTTGAAATACGAAAACCCGAAGTACGAATTTTCGATGGTATGAAATAGATTAATATAGAACAAATTCCACAGTACGAAAATGTCTCGATACGAAAATCGATACTCGATACAAAAGAAAATGCAGAGATAGCCTGATTATCCAGACTATACGATGTGAAGGAGTGCCTGAATAGTCTGAAATCACGATTACTCTGGTGGAAACAAAACACAAGTACTGTTAGATTGTTTTATTTACTGGTAAATGTACAATGAAAGACAACTATCATCCCAGTTCAGTCTTAAGAAAATTTACACCAGGCAAAATACAATGAAAACCCTGTTTCAACTAGTGCGTGTTTCAAATGGTTCAATTTTTCCATGCTATATTCGCCAGACTTTGGAAAGATACTTGTGTCTTTTATTGTACACTTGAAGCAGCAGAAAGACCTTACCAATTCAATTCATAATCCTCCAGCTTGTTTCTGTAATTTTCTGACAACTTCGGTTTGGCAAATTACTTTTTCTTGCTGAAAAGTTTCCTCTCCGTTATTATCACTTTCCCCTACGATCGTTTCCAGCGCAGTGGAAGAAACTCGGCATGCTCAAAGGTGGATATCGTTTCCCAATTTCCCAACTGGAGGTTAGGTTAGGTTAAAATTATTAGGTACAGATAAGCTCGGTTAGGCCAGGTTTAGTTAAACACTTATGGAAGAAAAGAACAGTCCTTTCCGCCATTATGTTAACGAAATAAACAGAGTTGTCACACCAGAACAGCTAAAAATGATGGGGAAACAGATTTAATAACAAACATTTATATACTGTATTTACCAACCCAGAAATAATCTGAAAAATGTAACAGACCGATCAGGAAGAACTGATTTGGTATGGTGCTTTTACTGCTTAAAGTAAAACGTATGTTCAGCCCCCTCAATGGCTGTGGGTTCAGATATTTGTGTGCTCCCATGGTTGGCCTAGGGACCATTTTTTCAAAGTTCTAAAATCAATTTTTTTTTTTTTTTTTACATGTGAAAAAGACTCATCTGGCTCACCTGGCTTTTTTTTTTTTTTTTTTTTTTTTTTTTTTAAACCCATCCTGTGCTTTGCTATGATTCGTGTAAGAATGAATAAAATTAGGATGCATGTTACATCACCATGTATACATCGGACAAAAACATCTGGACGAAGTGAACTGTGAATGCCAGACTTGAGGTGGTACAGTAGGGTCGTGTAAACACACCAGCGACCCTCATTCCCTTCCCATAATTGCTCGCTCACCCTAACTCAACGTCACTGACACCAGTACGGTTAGGCGTTGTTCGGGGCCAGCAGCTATGAAAGCGATAAAGGAATACATTATTGTTTGTATCAGTCCTTTCTCTTTCACACATACACATAAGAACAAACAAAAGAATGAGCTATAAATGTACACTAAGAGGCAGAAATAACTGTGCTTAGTCGGTCCGAAATATATTGGGAAGAGTGATACCGAATGAAGAATGTGGAACTGAATGCTAACCTACGAGAACATGTGGGACGAAAGAGTAATTTTTTTCTGATTAGCAAACATTTTTGTTCCATATCGTCTCTTAAAACTGTAAAACCCATAATCTTTCGTGTAAGCATACAGCCTAAAGACCTTACCAATTCAGTTCATATTCCTCTAGTTTGTCTTCTATATTTTTCTATTTTGACGGTGGTAAATTATGTTCTCTTACTGAAAGAAACTTACTCAAAGTTAGGGCGCATGTAACATAATCATGTAAACACCGGCGAATACATCTGGAGTGAAGAGAACGCCTGAGTGATGGGATGGTAGAGTAGGGTCATGTACACACACCAGTGACCTTCGTTCCCTTCCCGTAATTGTTTGCAGTTTTTTATAATGCCCTAACTCAACATCACTGACACCGAAACATTCAGTATTGTTCAAGGCCGGCAGCTATGAAGGGGTTAATGAAATTGTAATGCTGGGTAGAATTAGGCTCGACTTCTCGTACCTATTTCACCCAACGTGGAGCGGGGTCCTCTTTCGAGACCGGAGCTAGTGCAATAAAGAGAGGTAGGACATAAAAACCTTCGGCAACACCATACACGTATATTACCACAGTCAGACACAGGACACTTCAGCAGATATTACAACACAATATAGAGCAATACAAAAACCTTATCTAAGATATGCGTATCTCGCAGGATACTAGCTTTCTAGATACTAATGACAATACAACAAATCTTAGTACTATAGTAGCCGCAGCGAGAAATGAACGCTGTGGTGGGGCAGGCGGGATGACCGGGGATTCCCCCACTGTAGCCATATCCACATGTCACCGACCATCGGCCACCGCTGCAGCCCCGCTCCATGATCCTTACCCTGTGTCTCTGGCTTTCTCTCTCGGTTTCTATATAAACTGGTGTATTTCCGAAACTAATTATGAAATTATTATGACTTTTGTTCCACACCACCACTGAGGTAAAAATCAAGGAGAGTTTTCTGTTTCCCCCCCCTCCTAAATGTGACATATGAGCGGGGGAGTGCGGCCTTGCCGATACCTCCGCCTGACCAATAATTATACACTCGCCAGAACTGACCTGTCCTCAGACAAGGGGGGGGAAACCTTTATACAGAAAACTCTCCTTGATTTTTACCTCAGTGGTGGTGTGGAACAAAAGTCATAATAATTTCATAATTAGTTTCGGAAATACACCAGTTTATATAGAAACCGAGAGAGAAAGAGAAAGCCAGAGACACAGGGTAAGGATCATGGAGCGGGGCTGCAGCGGTGGCCGATGGTCGGTGACATCCTACCTCTATGGTCGGTGACATGTGGATATGGCTACAGTGGGGGAATCCCCGGTCATCCCGCATGCCCCACCACAGCGTTCATTTCTCGCTGCGGCTACTTTAGGAGTGCAGTAAATACAGGTGCGCGCGGAGCGTGTAAGGGGGAGGGGGGGAGGGGGGTTTGTGATCCACCAGGAGGAGGTAGGGGAGACGCGGAGAGTGACTTAAAACGGTGAGGAGAAAGTTATGGTAATATTGAAGGATGCCCGATATTAGTAAGGGAGTTTAGGTGTTTTCTGTTGGCGAAGATTCTTTGACAAATAACTCTGATTCTTACTTTGGCTTTAAGAGCGTGAGCGAGGAATGGAGAGAGTTTTTAGGAGTAGCGTGCGGAGAAGGGGAATATCGTTAATACTCTCCTTCCTTGATATTTAGGTGGAAACAGGTTTCTGTAGGCACAAGCTTATTCATTACACATCTTCTAGGTATGATATGTAGACTCTCGCTTTATAACGCGTAACAAAGTCGGAATACTCGTAAATACTATTCCACAATACTACTTAGAGACTAGCCAATAGAACTCCAATAATATTTTAGTCTTTCTTCTGGTTCTAGAGATATGTCTTTAGAAAGAGTCGGGGTGACACTCGCACGTATTTTCACTTTAGGTCTCAATCCACATTCTCGTCCTTCAACTGGATATTGTGCTCTGATTTACCCCAATGGAGATTACATAAAGTCACTGCACAATACTTATTCTAAGAGAGAGGGAATCACACTTAACCTACTTCACGATTGTTACAGGGTCACTCGTATTTCCTCATGGAGAGAAACAAGGACACGTCATCGGCGATCCGGTTGGACTGAGGGCGTCGTCAGGGTGGGGCGAGCCGAGAGGACACGGGGCGGCTCGCGAGGGCGTCCTCTTGCGTCCGTGGTTTTCCGGTCTGGGCTCCGGCGTAAGGCCCGTAGGGCTGGGGCCGAAGAGGTCTAGGAACCTCTGGGTCAGGTCCCGGTGTCGCGTGGGCGTGGTGAGGTCTCGCCCGGGTGTCCTAGGGAGGGCCGGAAGAGGCGACAGACTGCGGTCTCCCACGACCAGAGGCGCCGTCAGGGGAGGGCTGCGGCAGCGGTTGTCACGGGGGCCCGACAGGTGTGTCTGCTCGAAGGCCAAGCATAGGGAACAGAGACCGGGGGAAGCAGGGAGGTCTTTCCGGGATATTCTGGAGCGAGACCCCTGAAGTTCAGTCTCCGGTTGTGGAGACGTCCCTTTCCTAACTACGCCCTGGGAGCGACCATCGATCGTCTCTACCTGGACACTGGGGAGCGACCATTGATCGTCTCTACCCGATTATTGTGGGAGCGACCATGGATCATCTCGACCGGAGTGCTGAGGGAGCGACCATTGATCGTTTCTACCGGGACACTGGGAGAGCGACCATTGATCGTCTCTACCCGAGTACTGTGGGAGCGACCATTGATTGTCTCGACCGGAGGGCCAAGGGAGCGACCATTGATCGTCTCTACCTGGGCTTTGGGGGAGTGACCATTGATCGTCTCTACCTGGACTTTGGGGGAGTGACCATTGATCGTCTCGACCGGAGGGCTAAGGGAGCGACCATTGATCGTCTCCACCTGGGCTTTGGGGAAGCGACCATTGATCGTCTCTACCTGGGCTTTGGGGGAGCGACCATTGATCGTCTCGACCGGAGGGCTAAGGGAGCGACCATTGATCGTCTCTACCTGGGCTTTGGGGGAGCGACCATTGATCGTCTCTACCTGGACTTTGGGGGAGCGACCATTGATCGTCTCTACCTGGACTTTGGGGGAGCGACCATTGATCGTCTTTACCTGGACTTTGGGGGAGCGACCATTGATCGTCTCTACCTGGGCTTTGGGGGAGCGACCATTGATCGTCTCTACCTGGCCTTTGGGGGAGTGACCATTGATCGTCTCGACCGGAGGGCTAAGGGAGCGACCATTGATCGTCTCGACCGGAGGGCTAAGGGAGCGACCATTGATCGTCTCGACCGGAGGGCTAAGGGAGCGACCATTGATCGTCTCGACCGGAGGGCTAAGGGAGGGACCATTGATCGTCTCGACCGGAGGGCTAAGGGAGCGACCATTGATCGTCTCTACCTGGGCTTTGGGGGAGCGACCATTGATCGTCTCTACCTGGACTTTGGGGGAGCGACCATTGATCATCTCTACCCGAACATTGTGGGAGCGACCATTGATCGTCTCGACCCGGGTCCTAAGGGAGCGACCATTGATCGTCTCGACCCGGGTCCTAAGGGAGCGACCATTGATCGTCTCTTCCTGGACGTTGTGGGAGCGACCATTGATCGTCTCGACCGGGGTCCTAAGGGAGCGACCATTGATCGTCTCTACCTGGACGTTGTGGGAGCGACCATTGATCGTCTCTACCTGGGAATTGTGGGAGCGACCATAGATCGTCTCTACCAAATCACTGTGGGAGCGACCATAGATCGTCTCTACCAAATCACTGTGGGAGCGACCATAGATCGTCTCTACCAAATCACTGTGGGAGCGACAATAGATCGTCTCTACCAGAGGGGCACTGCCTGGAGTGTTATTTCTGACTCCACCCCTAGCTAACTCAGTGATTCCGCCACGCGAAGGTAGTGTCTTTCGCCTACGGTGGCGGTGGCGTGGTGGTTGAATGTCACAGGGGTGCACGGCCCGGGCTGACATGCGCCGTTGTTGCCTGGAGTGGTGGTGGCTAGTGGCGGCTACCCCGTGGGGTCCGAGTGGGGGTGTCGGCATTCTCGTGGGCGAACTCCGTTGTTTCTGGTTCGCCCTGTTGTCGGGGATACTATGGTATTCTCCGGGATATTCTGGAGTACCGTATGTGTGTCTGTTAAAGCCACGCATTTCACCACCGTGTTCTTGAAAAAAGTCACGTCCCTGTGGCTGGAGGTGGAACGCTAGAGTGTTGGGGGTGGTGTAAATGGACTGGAGGTGTCGGAGTGTGTTCTGCCAGGCGACAGTGTAGGAATTTTCCTCCTGTGCTTGGTCATAGGTGAGGAAGAGGGTGGAGGGGGCGGTGGTGGACTGGAGGACATTTAAGAGGTGGTGTGGCCCGCTGAGTCGGTGGTTCTTGGCAAGGGTAGGGACCCATACGGCCCGCTTAATTCTCATGTTGCTTGGTGTGGCTGTCGGTGTGGTTGGAGGTTGAATGCTGGATAGAGTGGGTGAAGGCCGGGTTTTGTGTCGCGGTAATGCGGCGTTGAGTCTCTGGGGAGTACAGGTAGGAGGGATTTGGGCCTGATGTAGCTTGACGGTGTGTGTGTATCGGGTGGGTGGGCATAAGAGTCGGCCGGAGGGGGTGGTGGTGGTGGTTCTGAGGGTGGGTGTGGGTGGGGAAGCAGGCGTGCGGGGTGGGCGAGGTCGGTTAGTGCGGGCCGTCGCGTGCGTTGGGGACGCGGAAGAAGGTGAGAACGTCGGAGTGGGCGTGCGTAGGTGTGGAGGGGAGAGGGCGGTGGTGGTGGGTTGTCCCGCGGGGGTGGCGGGGTGGGCGGGGCATGTGGGCTTGGGTGGAAAGGGTGAGGCGGTGGAGGGAAGGGGTGAGGGTGAGCGAGGCGTGGCGGGTGAGATGTCAGGTGTGGTGCAGGGGGTGGTGGAGGCGGTGGAGGCTGAGGTGGTAGGGGAGGTGGAGGGGGATGGCGAGGAGGAACCAGCGCACCCGTATGTGGAAGTGACAGGCGGTGCGGGAGCAGGGGGGGGTTGGGGTTGTGAGGTCGGTAATGGTGGTGAGGCGGCAGGAGAGTTGGCTTGGAGGGTAGGTGGCGAGGAGGGAGTGCGATCTTGTGGTGCCATCCCGGTGTTTGGTGGTGGAGTGGTCTGGGCGGTAGCAGGGCTCTGTGCTAGTGGTGTGGGGTGGGCGGTGGGTACGAAGCTAGGGGATGGTGCGGGTGTGGGGGCGATGGCGGACGGTGTGCGGTGCTGAACCCGTGGTGGCCTGGCAGGGGCTGTGGAGTGGGATGTGGCAGGTGGGGTGTGCCGTCGGAGCCGAGGAAAGGTGGGGTGAAGTGTAGGGGAAGAGAGAGACGGTGGTGGTGGGGAGGTGTGGTCTTGCGGGGTTGTTTGAATGCTCGGGGATGAGGAGGAGGGTGTGATAGGGAAGGTGAATGAGTTAACTTTGTGGGCGGGGAAAGCGAACGGTGGTGAAGTGATGGCGGTGGGTGGTGCGGGGTGGGAGGTGGAAGGCAGTAGACGGGGGGAGGTGGTTTTAGGAAGTAGGTTAGGGGAAGATGTGGAGAGGGTCCTAGGAGGCCTGTGAAGAGGGAGGCCGGTTTTGTGTTGCGGGAGTATAGTGGTGTGTGGGGTGGGAAGGTTAGAACTAGGGGCAGGAATAGGGGAAGGTAGAACAGAAGAGATAGTGAGAGGGGGGGAAAAGGAAAGATAACGTTCTCCCCTGTCGTAGACTGGGGGAGAGGTGAGGTGGCCCCCGCCATTACGGTGGGATGCCGGGGCAGGGGGGCGCTTTTTGTTTTTCCCTTTTTGTTTTTTCTTCCCCTGGGGCTTAGGGGAATTTGCGTAAGGTGGGGAGGTTTGTAAGCGCCCTCGTGTCATTTGGCTGCACTGGGCAGCTTCTAGCTGCACACGGATGTCGTGGATCGGACATCCGTGGTAGCACGGAGAAAATTCCCATGGGTTGATGGTGATGAGGTCAACGGGGAATTGATTTATTTCGCCGATGCGTTGAGGGGTGGCATGGACGGCTAAAAGGCGCCTCATTAAACTGATATCTCTATCCATGTCTCCTGTTGGATCATGGATAGTGAAGTGTTGTCTTACAACACTTGGGAGTACTCTGAGCAGAGTATTAAATGTGTGTTGATCCCGGGTTTCTTCATCTGCCTCTGGGTAGGCAGCAGTAACCAGGCGTCTTGCCTGCAACAGGATATTTTCTAAATCCCCGTCATAAGTAAAGCTATCCAATTTGGATAGAGCCACCACTTTCCCTAGTGATGGGGTGATGGCTTGGACCGCGAACTTGGTAAAGTTCTGCCAGGTGAGTTCTGGGACAATTTTTGGCGCAATATTCGCTGTGGCTTTACCCAGTAGTGGTAGTGTGACTGCAATTTTTTGTTGGTCATTATCGAAGCCAATATCTAGTAAGGGTTTAACTATTGCAAGATATGTGTGTATGTCATACTGGTCAGGGTCAAACTTGGGTAACTGAACGTGCGGTTTAGTTGCCATTTTCTCAAATATATCCTGTTTACCTCTCTTCTACGCTCGGATCTAGAACCACCGCTGGCCACCAGTGTAATGCTGGGTAGAATTAGGCTCGACTTCTCGTACCTATTTCACCCAACGTGGAGCGGGGTCCTCTTTCGAGACCGGAGCTAGTGCAATAAAGAGAGGTAGGACATAAAAACCTTCGGCAACACCATACACGTATATTACCACAGTCAGACACAGGACACTTCAGCAGATATTACAACACAATATAGAGCAATACAAAAACCTTATCTAAGATATGCGTATCTCGCAGGATACTAGCTTTCTAGATACTAATGACAATACAACAAATCTTAGTACTAGGAGTGCAGTAAATACAGGTGCGCGGAGCGCGTAGGGGGAGGGGGGAGGGGTTTTGTGATCCACCAGGAGGAGGTAGGGGAGACGCGGAGAGTGACTTAAAACGGCGAGGAGAAAGTTATGGTAATATTGAAGGATGCCCGATATTAGTAAGGGAGTTTAGGTGTTTTCTGTTGGCGAAGATTCTTTGACAAATAACTCTGATTCTTACTTTGGCTTTAAGAGCGTGAGCGAGGAATGGAGAGAGTTTTTAGGAGTAGCGTGCGGAGGAGGGGAATATCGTTAATACTCTCCTTCCTTGATATTTAGGTGGAAACAGGTTTCTGTAGGCACAAGCTTATTCATTACACATCTTCTAGGTATGATATGTAGACTCTCGCTTTATAACGCGTAACAAAGTCGGAATACTCGTAAATACTATTCCACAATACTACTTAGAGACTAGCCAATAGAACTCCAATAATATTTTAGTCTTTCTTCTGGTTCTAGAGATATGTCTTTAGAAAGAGTCGGGGTGACACTCGCACGTATTTTCACTTTAGGTCTCAATCCACATTCTCGTCCTTCAACTGGATATTGTGTTCTGATTTACCCCAATGGAGATTACATAAAGTCACTGCACAATACTTATTCTAAGAGAGAGGGAATCACACTTAACCTACTTCACGATTGTTACAGGGTCACTCGTATTTCCTCATGGAGAGAAACAAGGACACGTCATCGGCGATCCGGTTGGACTGAGGGCGTCGTCAGGGTGGGGCGAGCCGAGAGGACACGGGGCGGCTCGCGAGGGCGTCCTCTTGCGTCCGGGGGTTTCCGGACTGGGCTCCGGCGTAAGGCCCGTAGGGCTGGGGCCGAAGAGGTCTAGGAACCTCTGGGTCAGGTCCCGGTGTCGCGTGGGCGTGGTGAGGTCTCGCCCGGGTGTCCTAGGGAGGGCCGGAAGAGGCGACAGACTGCGGTCTCCCACGACCAGAGGCGCCGTCAGGGGAGGGCTGCGGCAGCGGTTGTCACGGGGGCCCGACAGGTGTGTCTGCTCGAAGGCCAAGCATAGGGAACAGAGACCGGGGGAAGCAGGGAGGTCTTTCCGGGATATTCTGGAGCGAGACCCCTGAAGTTCAGTCTCCGGTTGTGGAGACGTCCCTTTCCTAACTACGCCCTGGGAGCGACCATCGATCGTCTCTACCTGGACACTGGGGGAGCGACCATTGATCGTCTCTACCCGATTATTGTGGGAGCGACCATGGATCATCTCGACCGGAGTGCTGAGGGAGCGACCATTGATCGTTTCTACCGGGACACTGGGAGAGCGACCATTGATCGTCTCTACCCGAGTACTGTGGGAGCGACCATTGATTGTCTCGACCGGAGGGCCAAGGGAGCGACCATTGATCGTCTCTACCTGGGCTTTGGGGGAGTGACCATTGATCGTCTCTACCTGGACTTTGGGGGAGTGACCATTGATCGTCTCGACCGGAGGGCTAAGGGAGCGACCATTGATCGTCTCCACCTGGGCTTTGGGGAAGCGACCATTGATCGTCTCTACCTGGCTTTTGGGGGAGCGACCATTGATCGTCTCGACCGGAGGGCTAAGGGAGCGACCATTGATCGTCTCTACCTGGGCTTTGGGGGAGCGACCATTGATCGTCTCTACCTGGACTTTGGGGGAGCGACCATTGATCGTCTCTACCTGGACTTTGGGGGAGCGACCATTGATCGTCTCTACCTGGACTTTGGGGGAGCGACCATTGATCGTCTCTACCTGGCCTTTGGGGGAGCGACCATTGATCGTCTCTACCTGGCCTTTGGGGGAGTGACCATTGATCGTCTCGACCGGAGGGCTAAGGGAGCGACCATTGATCGTCTCGACCGGAGGGCTAAGGGAGCGACCATTGATCGTCTCGACCGGAGGGCTAAGGGAGCGACCATTGATCGTCTCGACCGGAGGGCTAAGGGAGCGACCATTGATCGTCTCGACCAGAGGGCTAAGGGAGCGACCATTGATCGTCTCTACCTGGGCTTTGGGGGAGCGACCATTGATCGTCTCTACCTGGACTTTGGGGGAGCGACCATTGATCATCTCTACCCGAACATTGTGGGAGCGACCATTGATCGTCTCGACCCGGGTCCTAAGGGAGCGACCATTGATCGTCTCGACCCGGGTCCTAAGGGAGCGACCATTGATCGTCTCTTCCTGGACGTTGTGGGAGCGACCATTGATCGTCTCGACCGGGGTCCTAAGGGAGCGACCATTGATCGTCTCTACCTGGACGTTGTGGGAGCGACCATTGATCGTCTCTACCTGGGAATTGTGGGAGCGACCATAGATCGTCTCTACCAAATCACTGTGGGAGCGACCATAGATCGTCTCTACCAAATCACTGTGGGAGCGACCATAGATCGTCTCTACCAAATCCCTGTGGGAGCGACAATAGATCGTCTCTACCAGAGGGGCACTGCCTGGAGTGTTATTTCTGACTCCACCCCTAGCTAACTCAGTGATTCCGCCACGCGAAGGTAGTGTCTTTCGCCTACGGTGGCGGTGGCGTGGTGGTTGAATGTCACAGGGGTGCACGGCCCGGGCTGACATGCGCCGTTGTTGCCTGGAGTGGTGGTGGCTAGTGGCGGCTACCCCGTGGGGTCCGAGTGGGGGTGTCGGCATTCTCGTGGGCGAACTCCGTTGTTTCTGGTTCGCCCTGTTGTCGGGGATACTATGGTATTCTCCGGGATATTCTGGAGTACCGTATGTGTGTCTGTTAAAGCCACGCATTTCACCACCGTGTTCTTGAAAAAAGTCACGTCCCTGTGGCTGGAGGTGGAACGCTAGAGTGTTGGGGGTGGTGTAAATGGACTGGAGGTGTCGGAGTGTGTTCTGCCAGGCGACAGTGTAGGAATTTTCCTCCTGTGCTTGGTCATAGGTGAGGAAGAGGGTGGAGGGGGCGGTGGTGGACTGGAGGACATTTAAGAGGTGGTGTGGCCCGCTGAGTCGGTGGTTCTTGGCAAGGGTAGGGACCCATACGGCCCGCTTAATTCTCATGTTGCTTGGTGTGGCTGTCGGTGTGGTTGGAGGTTGAATGCTGGATAGAGTGGGTGAAGGCCGGGTTTTGTGTCGCGGTAATGCGGCGTTGAGTCTCTGGGGAGTACAGGTAGGAGGGATTTGGGCCTGATGTAGCTTGACGGTGTGTGTGTATCGGGTGGGTGGGCATAAGAGTCGGCCGGAGGGGGTGGTGGTGGTGGTTCTGAGGGTGGGTGTGGGTGGGGAAGCAGGCGTGCGGGGTGGGCGAGGTCGGTTAGTGCGGGCCGTCGCGTGCGTTGGGGACGCGGAAGAAGGTGAGAACGTCGGAGTGGGCGTGCGTAGGTGTGGAGGGGAGAGGGCGGTGGTGGTGGGTTGTCCCGGGGGTGGGGGGGGGGGGGGGGCACGTGGGCTTGGGTGGAAAGGGTGAGGCGGCGGAGGGAAGGGGTGAGGGTGAGCGAGGCGTGGCGGGTGAGATGTCAGGTGTGGTGCAGGGGGTGGTGGAGGCGGTGGAGGCTGAGGTGGTAGGGGAGGTGGAGGGGGATGGCGAGGAGGAACCAGCGCACCCGTATGTGGAAGTGACAGGCGGTGCGGGAGGAGGGGGGGGTTGGGGTTGTGAGGTCGGTAATGGTGGTGAGGCGGCAGGAGAGTTGGCTTGGAGGGTAGGTGGCGAGGAGGGAGTGCGATCTTGTGGTGCCATCCCGGTGTTTGGTGGTGGAGTGGTCTGGGCGGTAGCAGGGCTCTGTGCTAGTGGTGTGGGGTGGGCGGTGGGTACGAAGCTAGGGGATGGTGCGGGTGTGGGGGCGATGGCGGACGGTGTGCGGTGCTGAACCCGTGGTGGCCTGGCAGGGGCTGTGGAGTGGGATGTGGCAGGTGGGGTGTGCCGTCAGAGCCGAGGAAAGGTAGGGTGAAGTGTAGGGGGAGAGAGAGACGGTGGTGGTGGGGAGGTGCGGTTTCGCGGGGTTGTTTGAATGCTCGGGGATGAGGAGGAGGGTGTGATAGGGAAGGTGAATGAGTTAACTTTGTGGGCGGGGAAAGCGAACGGTGGTGAAGTGATGGCGGTGGGTGGTGCGGGGTGGGAGGTGGAAGGCAGTAGACGGGGGGAGGTGGTTTTAGGAAGTAGGTTAGGGGAAGATGTGGAGAGGGTCCTAGGAGGCCTGTGAAGAGGGAGGCCGGTTTTGTGTTGCGGGAGTATAGTGGTGTGTGGGGTGGGAAGGTTAGAACTAGGGGCAGGAATAGGGGAAGGTAGAACAGAAGAGATAGTGAGAGGGGGGGAAAAGGAAAGATAACGTTCTCCCCTGTCGTAGACTGGGGGAGAGGTGAGGTGGCCCCCGCCATTACGGTGGGATGCGGGGGCAGGGGGGCGCTTTTTGTTTTTCCCTTTTTGTTTTTTCTTCCCCTGGGGCTTAGGGGAATTTGCGTAAGGTGGGGAGGTTTGTAAGCGCCCTCGTGTCATTTGGCTGCACTGGGCAGCTTCTAGCTGCACACGGATGTCGTGGATCGGACATCCGTGGTAGCACGGAGAAAATTCCCATGGGTTGATGGTGATGAGGTCAACGGGGAATTGATTTATTTCGCCGATGCGTTGAGGGGTGGCATGGACGGCTAAAAGGCGCCTCATTAAACTGATATCTCTATCCATGTCTCCTGTTGGATCATGGATAGTGAAGTGTTGTCTTACAACACTTGGGAGTACTCTGAGCAGAGTATTAAATGTGTGTTGATCCCGGGTTTCTTCATCTGCCTCCGGGTAGGCAGCAGTAACCAGGCGTCTTGCCTGCAACAGGATATTTTCTAAATCCCCGTCATAAGTAAAGCTATCCAATTTGGATAGAGCCACCACTTTCCCTAGTGATGGGGTGATGGCTTGGACCGCGAACTTGGTAAAGTTCTGCCAGGTGAGTTCTGGGACAATTTTTGGCGCAATATTCGCTGTGGCTTTACCCAGTAGTGGTAGTGTGACTGCAATTTTTTGTTGGTCATTATCGAAGCCAATATCTAGTAAGGGTTTAACTATTGCAAGATATGTGTGTATGTCATACTGGTCAGGGTCAAACTTGGGTAACTGAACGTGCGGTTTAGTTGCCATTTTCTCAAATATATCCTGTTTACCTCTCTTCTACGCTCGGATCTAGAACCACCGCTGGCCACCAGTGTAATGCTGGGTAGAATTAGGCTCGACTTCTCGTACCTATTTCACCCAACGTGGAGCGGGGTCCTCTTTCGAGACCGGAGCTAGTGCAATAAAGAGAGGTAGGACATAAAAACCTTCGGCAACACCATACACGTATATTACCACAGTCAGACACAGGACACTTCAGCAGATATTACAACACAATATAGAGCAATACAAAAACCTTATCTAAGATATGCGTATCTCGCAGGATACTAGCTTTCTAGATACTAATGACAATACAACAAATCTTAGTACTAGGAGTGCAGTAAATACAGGTGCGCGCGGAGCGCGTAAGGGGAGGGGGAGGGGGTTTGTGATCCACCAGGAGGAGGTAGGGGAGACGCGGAGAGTGACTTAAAACGGCGAGGAGAAAGTTATGGTAATATTGAAGGATGCCCGATATTAGTAAGGGAGTTTAGGTGTTTTCTGTTGGCGAAGATTCTTTGACAAATAACTCTGATTCTTACTTTGGCTTTAAGAGCGTGAGCGAGGAATGGAGAGAGTTTTTAGGAGTAGCGTGCGGAGGAGGGGAATATCGTTAATACTCTCCTTCCTTGATATTTAGGTGGAAACAGGTTTCTGTAGGCACAAGCTTATTCATTACACATCTTCTAGGTATGATATGTAGACTCTCGCTTTATAACGCGTAACAAAGTCGGAATACTCGTAAATACTATTTCACAATATTACTTAGAGACTAGCCAATAGAACTCCAATAATATTTTAGTCTTTCTTCTGGTTCTAGAGATATGTCTTTAGAAAGATTCGGGGTGACACTCGCACGTATTTTCACTTTAGGTCTCAATCCACATTCTCGTCCTTCAACTGGATATTGTGTTCTGATTTACCCCAGTGGAGATTACATAAAGTCACTGCACAATACTTATTCTAAGAGAGAGGGAGTCACACTTAACCTACTTCACGATTGTTACAGGGTCACTCGTATTTCCTCATGGAGAGAAACAAGGACACGTCATCGGCGATCCGGTCGGACTGAGGGCGTCGTCAGGGCGGGGCGAGCCGAGAGGACATGGGGCGGCTCGCGAGGGCGTCCTCTCGCGTCCGGGGGTTTCCGGACTGGGCTCCGGCGTAAGGCCCGTAGGGCTGGGGCCGAAGAGGTCTAGGAACCTCTGGGTCAGGTCCCGGCGTCGCGGGGGCGTGGTGAGGTCTCGCCCGGGTGTCCTAGGGAGGGCCGGAAGAGGCGACAGACTGCGGTCTCCCACGACCAGAGGCGCCGTCAGGGGAGGGCTGCGGCAGCGGTTGTCACGGGGGCCCGACAGGTGTGTCTGCTCGAAGGCCAAGCGTAGGGAACAGAGACCGGGGGAAGCAGGGAGGTCTTTCCGGGATATTCTGGAGCGAGACCCCTGAAGTTCAGTCTCCGGTTGTGGAGACGTCCCTTTCCTAACTACGCCCTGGGAGCGACCATCGATCGTCTCTACCTGGACACTGGGGGAGCGACCATTGATCGTCTCTACCCGAATATTGTGGGAGCGACCATGGATCGTCTCGACCGGAGTGCTGAGGGAGCGACCGTTGATCGTCTCTACCGGGACACTGGGAGAGCGACCATTGATCGTCTCTACCCGAGTACTGTGGGAGCGACCATTGATCGTCTCTACCCGAGTACTGTGGGAGCGACCATTGATCGTCTCTACCCGAGTACTGTGGGAGCGACCATTGATCGTCTCGACCGGAGGGCCAAGGGAGCGACCATTGATCATCTCTACCTGGGCTTTGGGGGAGCGACCATTGATCATCTCTACCTGGACTTTGGGGGAGCGACCATTGATTGTCTCGACTGGAGGGCTAAGGGAGTGACCATTGATCGTCTCTACCTGGGCTTTGGGGGAGCGACCATTGATCGTCTCTACCTGGCCTTTGGGGGAGCGACCATTGATCGTCTCGACCGGAGGGCCAAGGGAGCGACCATTGATCATCTCTACCTGGGCTTTGGGGGAGCGACCATTGATCATCTCTACCTTGACTTTGGGGGAGCGACCATTGATCGTCTCGACCGGAGGGCTAAGGGAGTAACCATTGATCGTCTCTACCTGGGCTTTGGGGGAGCGACCATTGATCGTCTCTACCTGGCCTTTGGGGGAGCGACCATTGATCGTCTCGACCGGAGGGCTAAGGGAGCGACCATTGATCGTCTCTACCTGGGCTTTGGGGGAGCGACCATTGATCGTCTCTACCTGGACTTTGGGGGAGCGACCATTGATCGTCTCTACCCGAACATTGTGGGAGCGACCATTGATCGTCTCGACCCGGGTCCTAAGGGAGCGACCATTGATCGTCTCTACCTGGACATTGTGGGAGCGACCATTGATCGTCTCTACCTGGACATTGTGGGAGCGACCATTGATCGTCTCGACCGGGGTCCTAAGGGAGCGACCATTGATCGTCTCTACCTGGACGTTGTGGGAGCGACCATTGATCATCTCTACCTGGACATTGTGGGAGCGACCATTGATCGTCTCGACCGGGGTCCTAAGGGAGCGACCATTGATCGTCTCTACCTGGACGTTGTGGGAGTGACCATTGATCGTCTCTACCTGGGAATTGTGGGAGCGACCATTGATCGTCTCGACCGAATCTCTGTGGGAGCGACCATAGATCGTCTCTACCAAATCACTGTGGGAGCGACCATAGATCGTCTCTACCAGAGGGGCGCTGCCTGGAGTGTTATTTCTGACTCCACCCCTAGCTAACTCAGTGATTCCGCCACGCGAAGGTAGTGTCTTTCGCCTACGGTGGCGGCGGCGTGGTGGTTGAATGTCACAGGGGCACACGGCCTGGGCTGACATGCGTCGTTGTTGCCCAGAGTGGTGGTGGCTAGTGGCGGCTACCCCGTGGGGTCCGAGTGGGGGTGTCGGCATTCTCGTGGGCGAACTCCGTTGTTTCTGGTTCGCCCTGTTGTCGGGGATACTATGGTATTCTCCGGGATATTCTGGAGTACCGTATGTGTGTCTGTTAAAGCCACGCATTTCAGGAATACTGTATGAAAAATTCAAAATGGGTGCGATGCATAGCGCCGCACTCGCTTGCCGAGAAAATGAACTAACCCCTCTCTGATAAACAAATTTTCACGTGTTTCTCAGCTGAGTCCACGTCCCTCCTCTCCTCCAAGCCTCGCTGTACGTGAGGATATTTTCACGGCCCTTCACCTTTTCGTATTGTTTTGCCATGCCTCCCAAGCGCCCTGCATTATCTCCAGCATTGAGGGAGCCCTCTGCAAAGAAGCAGCAGCATCGTACTCTAATTCTGGAAAGGTAATTGGAAATTATAAGATCCCGTGAGGAGGGGCAGGGAGTCTCGGAGATTGGGCGTGCTTTAGGCCTTGCTGTTTCCACCATTGGGATTGTGTCGAAGAAAAAGGAGATGTACAAGAATATGCCCACCTCTTTCTCTACAATTGTATTCAGGTATTGCTTACTTCTTAATGGGGGGGGGGAGTTCAGGTGGGGGTCCGAGGGAGTCCTGGGATGCATCCCCCCATTTATATGTACTGTATATTTCAATGGGGAAAATCGTTCCGATATACGAAATTTTAAATTACGGAAGTTTTTTTTTGGTCCCTATCCCTTTTGTACATCAAGGACTCACTGTATTGGTTTCCTCTTTAAGTGAGAGGCAAAGGTCCAGCAATGTACAACGCAACTCTTTCCTTCGATTCATGCACTTGGTATAGCTGGAGAGGGGCATAACCATGTCTCTTGGATCCCTTCATGGCACAACATACATCACAGGCCCGAGACCACTGTTCAATGTCCTGATGCATGCCAGTCCAGTAGAAACTCTGTTGCAGACGACTTAGAGTTTTCTTCATTCCCAGGTGCCCACTAGTGGTCTGGTTATGAGACTCATCCAAGATTCCGGACCTAATTTTCTTCGAAACCACCAGTTGCCAGTATTTGCTGAGGCCATCGAGTGTCTCCCACTGACACTCCAGTAGTCCTTTGTTCAAACGAAGAAGGTCCCACTGACTCTAGTAGCTCTTGGTCGCAGGGCCGAATCTAGAAACCTCTTCTCAAGATGGTCACACTGTACTCCTTCAGCAACTCTAGCACTGGTTGTAAATCTGCAATCCTTCATCTGCATCCTCTTCAGGTCATCTGCATCTGACACTGGCCCTGTCACTGCAGTACGGCTTCATTTCTTGCTGTGATCTTTTTTTACTACACTGCCGACACTCTGGGTCACAAGGCTGATGACTCAGGCTGTCAGCATTGCCATGTACCCACTCAGGACGGTGCTGCACCTCACAGTTGTGCTGGTCCAGCTTCCCAAGCCAGTGTGCCAGTTGCCCTTCCGGATTCTTTAACGTCTTCAGCCACTTAAGTGCTGCATGGTCTGTCCTGATGAAGTAGGACCCATACAGGTAGGGATGGAAGAAATCAAGGCTCTTCATCACTGCCAAGAGCTCCCTTCGACTCACACAGTAGTTCCACTCCAGTGGACTGAGCTTCTTGCTGTAATATGCCACCACATACTCCTTGTCACCCTTCTTCTGTGATAGAACTCCTCCAGTACCATGGTCAATAGTGTCACAGTCCAAGATAAATGGCTGACTCTGTTCAGGGTATGGCAATACTGGAGAGCTTGCCAATGCATGCTTGAGTTTGTCGAAGGCTTTGTGAGTCACTGCTGTCTTCGCAAACTTCATCCTCTACCCCAACAGCTCGTGCAGAGGTGCAGCTATCATTCCAAAATCCTTGACAAAAATGCCGGTAATAGGTACACAAGCCCAGGAAACTTCGTAACTCCTTCACACAAGTGGGCACTGGTCAGTTTTCCATAGCTGCCACCTTCTCTGGATCAGCACAGCTGCCACTCTTGCTGACAGTGTGTCCTAGGTACTTCACTTCCTTCTGGAACAAGTAGCACTTCTTGGGGATCAGCGTGGGGTGTGTTGCTCGGATCCTGTTGAACACCTCCGACAGCCTCTCCAATTCCTGGTCGAAAGTCTTCAAACACAATTACATCATCCAGAGAGATGAGAGTTGTCTGCCAGTGCAGGCCTTCGTGTATGGGATCCATGTGACACTCAGAAGTAGCTAGGGCATTGCTTAAGCGAAATGGCATCACTTTAAACTGCCATAAATGTCACCCATACGAAAAGGCTGTTTTCTCTTTGTCCATCTCTGCAACCTTGACCTAGTGGTATCCTGCCTTCATGACTAAGGGAGGAGAACCACTTGGCTCCTAACAGAGCATGCAGCGTGTCATCAATCCTTGGCAAGGGGTATGCATCCTTCACTGTCACTTCATTCAAGGCTCGATAATCTACACGGCACCTTACTGAACCATCCTTTTTCCCTACAAGAACCACTGCTGATGCCCAAGGACTGCTGGACTTTTCTAACACTCCTTGACTTTGGAGATTCTCCATCATCTCCATTTCTTGCTGTTGGGCTTGCGCCATCCTCCGTGCTGGCTGTTAAATCGTGTGGTGATCCCCGGTGTCTATACTATGCTCCACCACATCAGTGCACCCCAGGTCTAGGTCTCTGGTGGAGAAGAAATCAGCAAACTTCGTCAGCAGCTGCCTCAACTTCAGCACTTCTGAGCCATCCACGTATTGGCAACTCCTTGAGAAAAGGTAAGTGCTCTGGCAGATTCCCATCTTCTTAGACTACACTCCTTTTACAGGCCTTCCTCTGATGCCATTCGGGGTCCACCACCTGGCACAGTCCCAGAATTTGTCCCTCATTGATCTTCTATGGCTCATGGAAGAAACTGGCCACCACAACCTGCACTTCACCTGTACCTGTTTCCACCAGAGTTCTCCCCACCATCACTCTGGCCTTTGTCTTGCACTGTACATCAGGCTCCACCACCCGTAGGTGGCTGTCAAAAGAGTCGCTCACCTTGCATTGGAGCAACAGTTCTGATTTTGAGGGTATCACCGTAGTGCAGAGGGCCTTCACCTCGCCACCAGAACTGGTACGTTTCACTGCCATGACGGGAACTGACTTTGTTCGAACCTTCAGCTTCATGGAGCAGAAGTCCAGCTCACATCCCATGGATATCAGATAGTCCAGACCCAGAAGTCAAGGATCCTCCACGTAGGGCACATTGACTGGAAGAGTAGCCTCTTGCCCTGCCACTTAGTCCAGACATCCAGGGGTCCCCTCAGTTCTGTGCGATGCCCAGTCACACCACACAGTTGTTCTGATGACTCAGGCAGGTACTGATGATGTAACACATCAAGCCTCACGAGGCTGCTCTGAAGCCGAATCAGTTACCAGGGAACACTTCTCTCCATCTACTCTTCCATCTATTTGCATATTGCTGTTCTCTTGCATTTGCTCGGTGGTGGGGCGACTTGGGAAAAGCTGGCTGGTGGTTGCCCCTTAACACCAGCCTCCACTAAGTTTCCGTTCCTTTTTGGTCTTCTGCAACCTTCTTCTCATCTTTTTTCTTCTTCTTCGGACACTCAGAACTGAAGTGTCCCACCTCACTACATGTCCAACACACTTTTGTTATAATTGAAGATCTCTTGTACTGCTCTGTTCTCACTCCTTCTTCCATTTGTGACACTCCTCCTCCTTGTGTCCTGGCTTCCCACAGAAACAGCAGCCTCCTCCGGTCTTTTCCTGTTCCCTCTTCCACTTGTAGCAGTCCTCTTTTCCGTGTCCTGGATATTCACAGTTTCCATTTCACATACCTGCCCCTTCCTTGCCTTGAATCCTGCACTACAACCTGCCTTGAAAGTGGATGTGCAGGACCTGATGTTGGACTCAAATTCTAGGGCCCTGGCCAGTGCTTCTTGCATGCTTCTTGGTTGTCTGCTTCACTTTCACTTTCAACTCTCCACTGTCAAGAACATCGATGAACTGGTCCCTCAGAAGAATAGCCAACAGGTTGAGTGCTGCTCCAGGGTATGCCTTATATGCCATACCCTCCAGGTCATGAGCAAGCTGCTGTAGGGATTCGCCTCAGAACCGTACACAGGTCTGGAATCTTGCTCTGTAAACCTCAGTCTGGTACGTGGTTCCATATCTGTACTCCAGCACTTCTACTAGAGACTTTTAACTCTTCCTCTCCATCACTGACATCTGGCCCAGAATTTCCACTGTGGCACCCAAGGCTAGTAGCAAGTTGTGCTGCCCTCTGCTTATCATTCCAACCATTCTGATCTGCAAGTAATTTAAATTGTGCACAGTAAGCTTCCCAAGATACTATCTATCTATCTATCTATTGCCAGATGCCTCAATCCCGTTTGGGGTGGCCACAAACAAATCGCCTCCAAGTCGCCCTGTCCCCCGCCATTTCACTGCCCTGCTCCCAACACACACACCCCTCTCTCATATACCTCTCCACCCCATCCCTCCATCTCATCCTCGGCCTCCCCCTCCCTCTTCCCCCCTCCACCTCACTCACATACACTCTCTTCGTCAGTCTTTCACCCTCCATCCTCTCCACATGGCCAAACCACCTCAGTGTGTTCCTCATAACACTTCCTATCACATCCACATCCACACCACAACGCTCCAAGATACTCTACCATCAAATTCCTGAGGTTTCTTTTTAATTGGACCCCCATTATAGCCATGCACTTCACTGGTTTGGGGCCTAAAATCTGGGACATCTTAATTAAGTCCAGGACTTAAATCTCTTACATTCTGATTATTCAACCCTGTAAGGCTACCTTTAGATGCTTGGGATCCGTCAAGATACACCATACGCTGTCCATTCTTTTCATATGCTCCCTATACATTAACCTGAGGCTTAGTAGTGCAATATTTCTCAACAGTCTCAATATTCTCACTGATTATCTTCACATGGTCAGCTACATGCTTCAACTGGTTATCTGCATGCTGTCTGCACTCCATCACTATACCCTTACTAATTTTCAGGTGGTTGTCTACATGCTGCACTGTCACCATTCCCTTGCTGATCTTCGGCTGGTTGTCTGCATGCTTCACCTAGTCGTCTAGATGCTGTCTGAACTCCATCACGTAATTGCTTACCTCACACTTCTGCTGCTGTAGCTCAGTGTATACTTACTCCTTCAGCTGCTGCTGCTCTTCCTTCGTTTCCCCCATGAAAGCATCCAGCTGTCCTTGCATCTTCAATTATAATTCCCTTTTGCTCCTGTAATGCCTCCTAAAGCTGTTCATATAATTCTTTCTGTTCTTCATTCTGTGCTTGTAATTGTTGAGTTCTTTCTGTCCTTCATTCTGTGCCTGCAGGTGTACACATTGCTCTTGTGACCGTTCTCTAAGTTCTTTCTTTTGTGCCAGTAATTGTCCACTTTGGGCCTGTAATTGTTCATTGAGTTCTTTCTTTGAAGCTTGTAATAGCTTTACAGTTGCAGCCAGAGACACCTCCTCCTCCTGCCCAGTTAGAGATCTTGTCTGCACACCTGCCTCCATGTCAAAGGTTAGACTCACTGCAACCCTTAATAATCCACACTCCAGACACCAGTGTTACGTCCCCGTCCCACACTGCCACAGACTCCAACAGCAGTAGTACAGTACAGGAAGGATGTCGCCCAGTGAGTTGTTCTTCCTATGGTCAGCCTTTAGGGGTACAGTACACAGGATCAGCTCAGGCGTCGTAAATAAACACTGACTTCTTAAGTTCACTGTATTTTTCAAATAATTACACTTAATGCTTTTCAACTTCACTATTCTTAGAAGCACTGGAGCTATACAAACTGCAGTTCACTAAATGCTTGATGACACTTCACTATTTTCACAAGTTCCGATGATATACAACTTACAATAACTCTTCACAATTTTCCAACAACACTGTTTTCACAAGTACCAAAAATATACAAACTGCACTGACACTGCACTACACTCAAACTGAACCGAAAACTGACTGAACCTGCTTTACTGTCTTCCCCATCCTTATATAAGCTTGCATTACTTTCTTCCCCATCCTTATATAAGCTTGCATTACTTTCTTCCCCATCCTTATATAAGCTTGCATTACTCTCTTCCCCATCCTTATATAAGCTTGCATTACTCTCTTCCCCATCCTTATATAAGCTTGCATTACTCTCTTCCCCATCCTTATATAAGCTTGCATTACTCTCTTCCCCATCCTTATATAAGCTTGCATTACTCTAGAAACTTCTAGGTTACATTCTTCCACAGTTCTGGTGTATTCCAGAGAGAGAGGGAGCAGACTGTAGCACCAGTCGAGCAGGGCAGTGGATGGAAAGCTGATGACAGGGAGTGCTGGAGCTCCTGTTTCATCAGCCCTCAGGACTAGTTCCTGACCATCCCCCTTTGCTGAACTTTTTCAGTGTCTCAGTTACACAGAGAGTAGGCCAGCATGCTCTCCAGTACAAATTTCTCTAACTATCTACACCAAACTACATTCACAGTACACACTACACTTCCTACTCAAAATTCAACAAAAATGGCATCTCTTCACCAAGCCTCGGAGTCCCCAGGGGGGGGGGGACCATAAATGCCCCCACCATCCGCTCCTCTCCCGGTGATTACTCGAGGTGCCTGGAACCACTGTCTGACTCTCTTCTTCTTCATTTCTGCAACATTCGCGGCCTTTCCTCTAACTTTCGCTCTGTTGAGCACCTCCTCTCCTCCTCTAAACCTCACCTTCTTTTTCTAACGGAGACTCAGCTGTCTGAGGCAACTGACAGCAAACCCTTTTCTGTATCCTCCTACTTTCTCTATACTCATTTCAAAGCCAAAGGTGGCTGTTGTGTATATATACGCAACGACTTATCTTGCTCTCGTGTTCCTGAACTCGATTCTTCTGAATTCTCTACACTCTGGCTTCGGCTTTCCTGTCATTCTCTGTCTAAATATATCTGTGCTGTTTACTTATCCCCTGATTCTACTATCAAAAATTCTTCGACTATCTTACTTCTACGATGGAACACATTCTATCCATTTCTCCTTTCTCTGTAATCTTCATTCGAGGAGATTTCAATGTTCACCACCACCTTTGGCTCTCCTCTCCTTTCACGGATCCACCTGGTGAACAAGCCTACATCTTTTCTATCCTTAATGACCTAGAGCAGCTTGTTCAGCACCCTACCCGTATCCCTGACTGCCTTGGAGAGAGCTCCAACATACTTGACCTCTTCCTCACAACTAAACCTTCTGCTTACTCTGTTAATCTTTTCTCTCCGTTGGGCTCCTCTGATCACAACCTTATTACCTTAACCTGTCCTATCACTCCGGTACGGCCTGTGGACCCTCCAGGGAAACGTCATCTGTGGCATTTTGGAGCCGCGGACTGGGAGGCCCTCAGGCAGTACTTCTTTGATTTTCCCTGGAATGATTATTGCTTCCATGGCCGGGAGCCATCTGAGTGTGCCTTGCGCATTATGGAGGTTATTCTCTCGGGCATGGAAGCATACATTCCTTTCTCATATCCTTTGACTAACGCAAGAAAGCCTTGGTTTAATCACGCTTGTTCTAATGCTGTCCGCAACAAGGAGAGGGCCTACAAAAGGTACCGGAGCCAACCCACCCCTGAATCACATCATCTTTACATTTCTGTCTGGAATCGTGCTAAGTCTGTTCTTCGCTCTACTAAAAATAATTTCATCCATACTAAATGTTCTCAACTATCCAACTCGAATTCTTCCCGCTCCTTCTGGCACCTTGCCAAAAATCTTTCTAACAACTTTACCTCATCATCTTTCCCTCTTCTTTTCTACGCTGATGGTTCTGTAGCTATATCTTCTACTGATAAAGCAGATCTCTTCACACAGACTTTCTCCTCCAATTCCACCTTAGACGATTCCGGTGCTGTTCCTCCATCATTTCCCCCCTCTGACTTCCTCATGGCTGACGTTAAAATTTCTTCAGTTGATGTATTTTCTGCCATCACTGGCCTCAGTACTAACAAGGCATATGGGCCTTATGGGGTCCCTCCTGTTGTTCTCAAGAACTGTGCTTCTGTGCTTACACCCTGCCTAGGCAAACTCTTTCGCCTTTGTCAACTTGTACCTTTCCTTCTTGCTGGAAGTTTGCTCTCATTCAGCCAGTCCCAAAGAAGGGTGACCACTCCCAACCCTCCAACTATCGTGCAATTGCTTTAACGTCCTGTATTTCAAAAGTTTTCGAGTCAATTCTCAATAGAAAAATTTTAAGGCATCTTTCCTTTCACAACCTTCTTTCCGATAGTCAGTACGGGTTCCGTCAGGGACGCTCCACTGGCGATCTTCTCACCTACCTTTCAGACTCCATCCTCCTTTCGGGACTTTGGCGAAAGCTTTGCCATTGCACTTGACATCTCAAAGGCTTTCAATCGAGTCTGGCATAAATCTTTAATTTCCAAACTGCCCTCCTACGGTTTCTATCCTTCTATCTGTGCCTTCATCGCTAGCTTCCTTTCTGGTCGTTCTATAGCCGCTGTTGTAGACGGCCATCGTTCTTCTCCTAGATCTATCAACAGTGGTGTTCCTCAGGGCTCTGTCCTATCACCAACTCTCTTCCTTTTATTCATCAATGATCTTCTAAGGTGTACATCTAACCCTATCCACTCATACGCTGATGACTCCACCCTTCACCTTTCCATTCGGTTCCCGCAACGCCCATCTCAACAGTTACTTCAACAAACAAGGGATGAGGCTATGGCACACCTAATGTCTGACTTGGCTCGTATCTCTGCCTAGGGTAAAAATAATCTTGTTGTTTTTAGTGCATCGAAGACTCAGTTCTTACACCTATCAACCCGACAAAATCTTCCACAGGTATACCCACTAATGTTTAATAATATTCAGCTTAATCCTGCATCATCCTTGAACATGCTTGGGGTTTCATTTACTAGGGACTTATCTTGGAAAGATCATATTACATCTCTTGTAAAATCTGCTTCCAAGAGGTTGGGTGTGCTAAGCCGACTCCGCTCTTTCTTTACCCCTGCACAATTGTTGACTCTATACAGGGGTTTTATCCGCCCCTGTGTGGAGTACAACTCTCATGTGTGGGGAGGCTCCCCACATACAGCTCTTCTCAATAGGGTGGAGTCAAAGGCTTTTCATCTCATCAACTCTCCTCCTCTTACTGACTCCCTTCAACCTCTGTCTCTTCGCCGCACTGTTGCATCTTTATCTCTTTTCTATCGTTACTTTAATGGTCACTACTCCTCTGAACTGTCTGCTTGCATTCCTCCACCTCTACGACGGGCGCGTAGCACCCGTCTGGCAGCAAACTCTCATCCCTTTTCTGTCCAACTCTCTAATGCAAGAGTTAACCGTTACTCCCAGTCTTTCATTTATGCAACAGGTCAGCTCTGGAACTGTCTCCCTCTGTCTGTATTTCCTGCTGCCTATGATCTCCAGTCTTTCAAACGCAGTGTGTCCAGGCATCTCAAAATGATCAGATCTTGAGTTTGGCTCTCTATTGTATTTTGTTTTTCTCTTGGAGGGAACTGTTACTGCGGGCTCATGGCCTTTGGTTCCTTCTTCCTCGCATAAAAAAAAAAAATAGTTACCAACTCGGAGACAACCAAAAAATCTCAGAGCTCTCACACTGCGCAACACCCTAGATTATTTAGCATACAGAGATAAATTACATAATTTAACAAGCAATCACATAAATAAAACATTATTGAGAAAATGAGCACAATAATTAATGTACAACTTACGAAATAACTACGCTCACAAACAGTAGGCAAAGTGGCAACTCTGACTCATACCGGAACCTACGGTAACATCAGGAAATGATACACTGTGAACAGGTCGTCAGTTATGAATGGTACATGAACTGCTACTGATGTTGGTATTAGTGTTGCTTCTAAATATGGATATTATAACATGAAATCTCTACCCCGGAACAAAGGCTTCAAACTAATTGTCTGACATAGCTGATGAACTGGAAGTAGGTCAGTTGTGATCCTGCCATTACCAGCATTTGCAGTTCCTTGCAGAAGTGCCCTGTAACGAACTCTAGTGTTATCTAGTTGGAGTATAATTGTGTCAATATGTTCCATGATGAGTGAGAAGTGTTGGGAAAGTGTTATGTTTCCTTCCATGGCATTTATTTTGTCCACACTTTGGTGAGTTACAATTTCTGTCTCTTTTAGATTTTTCAAAACTGTTTTCACTGCTGAGTTTTGGCAGGCAACGAACTTGTTTTGATATGTTAGTACCTATGGTATATTTTTGAATTTGTTGTTTATTTCGTGAAGGTCTTCCTCTGTAGCCAATCTAAAGATGTTCCCCAGAATTGCACCACCCAGGTCAAACAAACCGCGTCTTTGGCAAGTACGTGTGATGTTGTTCTTGTTCACTCAGTGCCTCCGTTCCATGAGATGGTAGATCTTGGACCATGATGAGCATAACTGACTTAGCCTGCTCTATTTTCCATTTTGCTAATTTAACGATTTCAGTTACTGCCTTTGTGTTATGAGCTTCTGAAACATAGCCACCTATCATAAAATCAAGGGTTCTCAGTGGCTTGGCAATGTTCTCCAGATATGCGGGTAATACTAATTCGTATAAATAATCCAAACTGATTTCAGTACTCATGACATCTTTTATGATTGATGTCGTGGCTGTTGGAGCTCTGAGGCATCCTTGCCATACTGTATGTTGAGGGTCTAAGTGAGCATATCCTCTTGCTATGTAGAGGAGTAAAATGCAGTATAATGTCACTGAGGGCAACCCAACACCCCCAGAAGGAGCCTACTGAGGAGCATATACAGCGCGCCTGGACTCTGAGCGACAAGGACATAAGTCCGCCCAGGCCACGCACCCCTATGACCCGGAGCTCGCCCGCCGCCACCATAGCAGGGATACAAGACTACCTTCCGGGCGAGCCGACCACCAACAACCACGGGGTGGAGCTGTTACTCCAGCTCCAGTCACCAACCCTGAGAGGGCCAGTGGTCACTCGACCCTCCTACAGGAGACGGCCTGCAGCTGCTCCGGAGGTAACCAGGAGACGGCCTGCAGCTGCTCTGGAGGTAACCAGGAGATGGCCGGTAGCTGCTCCCGCCTTCTTCAGGAGACGGCCGGTAGCCGCTCTGAAGGTGCCCTTGAGTCAGCCTGTAGCCGCTCCCTCCCCCAGGCCATGGCCAATAGCCGGGCCTTGGTGTCGCCAGTAGCTGTGCCCCTAGAAGGCCACGGCCAGTAGCCGGGCCCTACTGTACGAGACGGACGGTAGCCACTCCTCCATCAGGTGCTGACTCCTGCCCACCAACCTACTACTCAGAGGGAGCCTCCAGCCTCGAGGAGTACTGGAGAAGCCCCATGACTACCACTGGGGTCTTCTTCCTGCAGTCGGATCCTGAGAGGACTCGTCTGACGGACCTCAATGAAGGCCAACGCCGCAGCCTCCTCCGGACTGCATCCCCGAGCACCAGGGACTGCAGCCCTTGGGACCTCCAGACCTCCCCCAGGACCCCCAGGCAGGGCCTCCCTACACCCAGACGCCGGAGATCTTCGTCCTCCATCAGGTACCTGAGCGAGAAGTTCAGGCAGGTATTTGGCCCCAGCCCTGAGGGCCAGACTCCCGCCCCAAAGCCCCAAAAGCGCGGGAACTTTCGCCACTAGCAGTCCTGGATGAGAAAGGACACTCCTACGTGTGATCCCGTTGCCCCTGAACACAAAGGCCCCTGGCGGAACCCAGCCCCGTCAATAGTGAGGCTGAGTCACCTCCGCCGCCCTTGTACCTGACCGCCACGACGCCCAGACCCGAAAGGAGTGACAGTGAAAGCACAGTGCCCGTGACATAGTGAAAGGCAGAACAGTGAGTTAACAGTATAAAGGAAGTCAGTGAGAAAAGTATCAGTGACAATATAAAAGAGTGGTGGAATAAACAAGGTCACAGTGAAACAGTGAACACAGCAAGGCAGTGAACCGCGGGTCTATCACAGTGAACACGCTACCAAATAGTAACACCGCACCACGCTAAGATCAATACGCAGGCCCCAGTGTTAAAATAATAATGACCCACAGAGAAATAGTGCCACCAGTTCCACCAATATATAGAACCTAGACTTCCTGCAGTAATAGTGCATAACCCCTCTGCCCTAAGTGCTATTCGCCTTACATGACCTTGTCCTGAGTAGTATCCTGTGCGATACTAACACCCCATATCTAGGCCTAAGAATGATAATTGTCCAGTGTACCTGTATTTTTGACATCTACCTGTTCTGCTCTAGAGTTTAGTAATACACAAATAAGGTTGTTGCCTTAAGTTTTTGTGTCCTGCCTTTCTCCTATTTGTCTAAGCTCCGGTCTAGAAAGAGAACCCAGCTACTCACTAGGCATTAGAGGGACGGGAAGCCGACCCTAAAACACCTTGCATTACAAGGAAAATCCATGGTATATGTCCCCTCATCGTTACCTGCTGAAAAAAAAAAAAATCTATTAATTTCCTAATCCAGTCATGCTGTGGTCGATGATAGTGATGATGTGCATTACGGTGGCTCATGGAGAACAATAACTTGCTTGTTGTTTAACTTATAGAAGGAGTTTAAATCGATATCTAGGTCAGTAATGTTCAATCGTTTTTTCTTACCCATTTTAAACTTTTCAAACTTTTTGAAGCACCCTTTTGATCAAAGTTTAATCGTATTTTCAAACTATTTTTTTTGTACCCTTTTAAACTTTTTTTTTTAAACTTAATCAAACTTTTGGGCTATATGGAATAGAAGATATAAAATACCAAATTTTAGTGTATAAATATTGAAATACCCACCCGAGGAGGAGACCCTGGGGATAGCGAGACACCCACTCCAAGAGGAGGCCACGGGGAGGCGCACAGGGGGCCCCGAGCCACACCGGCCCACGTCCCCCGCTACCATATGACCCTCTTCCACCCAGCCAGGCCAGCGGGAAGTGCATCGCCTAGGTGCCTTACCCTCTAACTAGGACAGCACTCACCAGACTTGGGGTGGGACTTGTTTTTACACATTCCCATGTAGGCCCTCGGTAACGTCCACAGGACTTGCCACTAGAGGAGGAATGACCTCTGGTCTTCCCAGTCCTACACACCCCAGGGGGAGCAGCAGCACAGTAACGTCCACCGGACTTGTTGTAGAGGAAGTGTCCACCAGATCTTCCTCTTCTGCCACCCATCTACGGGAGCAGGGGAACTGTAACGTCCACTGGACTTGCCATCGGAGGAATGTCCACCGGACTTCCCCCACCTGTCATCCCAGGGAAGGGAGTAGAGCCTTGGTAGCGTCCACTGGACCTGCTATAGAGGGGACTTCCACCGGATTTCCCTCGGCTGTGACTTTCCCCAGGCAGCAGGACCTCAGTAACATCCACCAGACTTACCGCAGCACAGGAACGTCCACCGGACTTTCCCTGCTGCACCCGGGACGAGTGATGACCTGGTAACGTCCACCGAACTTCTTTCCTCCACTACCCCAAGAGGGAGCTTTGATAAAGTCCACCCGACTTGCCAGGCGGAGGGGACATCCACCGGATCTCCTTTCACCGCCCCAGAGTGGAGTTCCGGCCATGTCCACCGGACTTGCCAAGCTGAGGGAACGACCACTGGTCTTCCCTCCTCCATTACCCCAGAGGATCCCGCCAAGGGCAGCGTCCCTGGCTCGGCCCGCCCCTCCAGAGGCCGAGTGAGATGCCCCTAATGCTTCCAGTGTACCAATAGGGGTGGAGATTGCTTCCCTACAGAGTTCCGGTTGGAAGACATCTGGAGTGGACCCGACGTGAGCCTGGGCATCCTGTCCCTGCAGCCGGGCCCCTCGACGCCCCCAGCAGCTGTCGGACTCATCAGGAACGAGCAGCTGCAGGCAACTCCTGACAGCCTCCCCTTCCTGATGAGACTGCAGCCTCCGACCCTCGAGGGGTGCCCTGACGACCACGCGCCAGGACCAGCCCGGACCCTCCACCAGGACTCCCACCACAGCCAAGGGCAGGCACTGAGCAGCACGCCTACTTGCCCTAATTGGCTCCAGTCCCCAGGGCCATCACACTAATAAGGGCCCCACCAGGAGAGGGCCACCCACAACCCCACCCTTCAGCCCACACCGGATGCCTGACTACGCAGCCTGAGATGAGCGCCTCTCCCGAGAGTGCACCCCAGACGGCCCCTCTCCCACACCTGGCTGCCCCTTGCACCTGTCTGTGATTTAGTCTCTCCGTTCCACTTGTGTATCAATTAGTATTGTATTGTGTTACATGTATTGTGCAGTCCATTGTATTTTTGTAAGGTAATATACGTATAAGACTGGTTTGCCTGTGTTTGAGCCTATTCCTTTGTTACATGTTCTTTCTCGGTCCTGAACAAAAGAACCCAAGTCCATGCATGTGTTCTGTGCCCTGAACATGCTGCATAACAAATATATCTTAACTTACAGTATATCTACTCGATATTCAGATTTATATTTTTGACGTTCATTTTTGATAATTGAAAGCGATTTAGGAAGCGACGGAAGCACACTGGAAACAGCCCAGAAATCGAGAACCCACGACTGCCCAAATTTACTCACAGCAGGCTGTTGAAACTAGCCCAATTCCGCAGGAAAACCGCGGAGTTTGCAACCCTGCGCTCATTGTTCACGGGACACGAGGCGGTATCGAAGCAGGGTTGTCAGGTGCTTGAATTCATATTTAGCATCTCTTCATAATATTTTTGGTGTTAATGCAGCATATTCTGGGTCCAACTGCTTGGACTCAGATACGGGCACGGACTTGGGTTCTTTTGTTCTGGACCAGGCTAGAGCATGCAAGCAAGGGATAGGGCTCAAACATGGGCTAAGCAGTTTTACATGTATATTACCTTATAAACAAATACAGTGGACTTTACACAATTAGTACATGAACAACACTATATATGGTACAAGAGCATGGTATATGGCACAACACTATATACCTGTATGGCACAAGTATGGTATATTGCATAGCACTATATATGACAAGTATGGTCTGAGATGGTTTGGACATGTGGAGAGAATGGAGAATGAAAGACTGACTAAGAGGGTGTATGTAGGTGAGGTGGAGGGAGGGAGAGGGAGGGGTAGACCGAGGATGAGGTGGAGGGATGGAGTTGAGAGGTATATGAGGGAGGGGGGGGTGAGTTGGGGGGAGGGTAGTCAAATGGTGGGTGACAGAGCGACTTGGAGGCGTTTTGTCTGCGGCCACCCTTTGCAGGATTAGGGCGTTGGGCTATAGATAGACAGATAGATAGATGGTCTGTTGCACAACACTACATATATCAAAAGGGAGACAGGTATCCCATAGGACTATGACAGTGTAGGTTACCACAACTATAACACAGGGGTCGTGACATTATATCTGGGGCATAGGGGATGGGCGCAATATTACACACAGTATCATACAGGGACAGTGATATACAGGGGTCACAAATATTACACAGGGATGTTGATATGACACATAGGGTACGGTATTACACAGTGGTGTAGGGCACAACATGATTAATCACACACAGGGGCTATGCTAGGGGTTGCAAACATTACACAGGGACAGAGTACAAATATTACACAGGGGATGTGTGCACCAAGGGGATTATGACACGTTACAGGGAGGGGTTACAGTATTACACATGGACACAACACTCTGGGGTGGGATTGGGGTTTCCACAGGGGCTGTAGCACTAGGGACTGGGCACGAGTGTTGCACAGTGTTGGTGGTGCCACTGGTGGGTGCCGGGGTGCACAGAGGGCTAGGTCGCAGGTAAATACAGGTGGCAGCCCAGTGTGGGAGGGGCTCATCAGGGGTGTGCTCCTGATAGGGGCACAGGTCTCAAGCGGCATGCTCAGGAGGCCGGGGCAAGCTGGAGGGCAATGTGGTGGGCGGCCCTTTCCTGGTGGGGACACTGAGAGTGTGGTGGCCCTCTGGACTGGGGCCAAACAGGTCTAAGAGGCATGCTGCAAAGTGCCTGCCCTTGGCCATGGTGGGAATCCTGGAGGAGGGTCCGGGCAGGTCTGGGCCTGGGGTCAGCTGCAGGGCGCCCCTCAAGGTCTGAGGGCTGCAGTCTCACCAAGAGGGGAGGGCTGTCAGGGGTTGCCTGCGGCCGCTCGCCTTAAGGGAGTCCGTCAGCTGCTGGGGTCGTTGGGGGCTGGGCCGCCGGGACGGGACACCCAGGCTCATAATGGGTCCGCTCCAGGTACTCTCTGATGGGGGCCCTGTTGGGGAGCAGTCTCCACCCTTTGTAGAGGAGGGGGAGCAGGAGGGGCATCTCGCTCGGCCTCTGGAGGGGTGGGCTGAGCCAGAGACTGTGCCCTTGTGGGGAGTCTCCAGGGTAGTGGAGGAGGGACGACCGGTGGTCTGCCCCCCAGCCTGGTGGGTCTGGTGGACCCTGCTGGAACTCCACTTCGGGGCAGAGGAAGGAGGTCTGGGGGACATTCCTTCCGCCTGGCAGGTCCGAGGGACGCTACCCAGGCTCCCTTCCGGGGTAGTGGACGATGGAGGTCCGGGGGACACTCCTCCAGGCCCGGAGGCAGTAGGAGGGGAAAGTCCAGCAGACTTTCTGTCTTCTGCGGCATGTCCGACAGATTCTACTGCCCTCCTGCTGCTGAGGGAAAAGAGCAGCTGGGAAACGACCAGAGGTCTCTGCCCTGGTGGCAGGTCCGGTGGACTCTACCACGGGCCCACCGCCTTACTGAGGACTGCAGGCGAAGGTCATCTGGCTGACGGTCCGAGACACTTGCTCCCGAAGGTGGGTGGCAGAAGAAGGAGATCCGGTGGATGTTCCTTCTACAGTAGATCCGATGGATACTACTGTGCCGCTGCTCACTCGGAGTAAAGTAGGTCTGTGAGCACCAGAGGTCGCTCTTCCTCCTTTGGAGGCAGGTCCGGTGGACTCTGCTACCAAAGGCCTACTTGCGACTGTCTTAGGGCAAGTCCCACCTCAATTCTAGCGAGCGCCATCACCGTCAGAGGGTAATGCACCTGGTTGATGCACTTCCCCTGGGTCTGGCTACGTAGAAGAGGGGCATAAGGTCATTGGGGATATGCGCTGGTGTTGCACGGGACGCCTATAAGCCTCCCCATCGCCTCCTCTTGGAATGGGTGTCACCTCCCCATGTCCTCCTTCTGGGTTGGTGGTGTCGGGGTCGCTCCATTGGGTGGGTATTTCATTTGGCTTTTTTTTTGGGGGGGGGGCAAAATATTTTCAGAAAATGGCAGTCTCTTTTTGTAGTTATAAAAGAAACACAATAAATTCTAATACAGTATATACCATGAAATTCACACGATTCATTGAAAACGCACACACACATGCACGCACATGCGCGGCCATGGCACACACACACGTACACACAAATGCAGCAAAAGTTTAAAAACTTCATACTTCAAGAATCGAATACCAGTTTAATCAAACTTTTTTTCACCGTACCATTTTAATCATATTCCAATCAATCAAACTTTCTGAAAAATTTTTTTTTAAACATTTAAATGTTTAAACAATTGAACATTCCTCATCTAGATCACGTAAATACTGGGCTTTAGCCTTGTTAGGAACAGTTGCATCTATGTTTGTTTGGTATGTGACCTTAATTTATTTCTGTAATTACTGTTATCTTCTTGTTTGGTTTCATGAGTAATTTTTGATGGTGTTCGAGGTTGTATAATTGCTGGCTAATTCCCTTGGTAGCCGTGTTTAAATGATCAACATGAATTTGTTTTGCTTCGCCACTTGACAGTGACCCAATTACAACTTTGTTTCCTATCTTATTGATTACTCTGTATGGGTGTTATGCTGGATGTTTTTAGGGCGACATCTTGTCCTAAAGACACCAGCGACTGAGCGGGGTCCACTTTCAAGACCGGAACTAGAACACTTAACAAAGGAACAGGGCATAAAAACTCAGCAGGACACCTTAACACATATATTGCCTTAATCCAACTTCCCTTACAATATACAGTACATACAATGGTATACAAGATGTGGAATGGGTATAGTGACAGGCTGGTTAACAATAGTACATCACGTCACATACACTGTGATGACACCAGAGTTATTATACAGGAGAATAATACAGAGGGATGGTGACACAGTTCTTACAGTCCTATTTCCTCAGTCCTTATATAGTATACTGGTCTGTTGAACTTAGGTATCGCCGCAGCACTTATATATTACTCTAGTCCTGGGAACTTACGTATTGACGCAGTATATTGGGTACGTTAGGTTTGAGACACTTTCACTGGTGGTATTCACTGCCTCACTGTCTTTGGAATATACGGGCACTGTCACTTTCAAGTCTTTGGTACAACACTGAGATCTCACTGTGTCGTCACTGGGGCTGCCGGTGTCTGGGCTGTCAAGGTGGCGCCCGGGGGTCAGAGGGAGCCCTACAGGTCAGCCCCTCCCATAGGAGGCACGGGACTGCTACTGGGGACGTCACGGCCCGGGCGTGTCTCTGGTCCGGGGTACAGGGAGGCCCTCTTGCCGGGGCCTCGACCTGGGGAGGGGCCCTTGGGGCTGGGGCCAAACAATGTCAGGAGCCAGGCCTGCCGCTTCTTACTCTGGGCGGTGGGCCGGTGGTGAGTGGGGCCAGGGCAGTCCCGCCCTGGGGTCCAAGGGGTGTCCCTGGGAAGCTGGGAGGTGCAGTTGCCTCTAGGCTGGGGTGTCATCAGGGGTTGACTGTGGCGCCTCGTCCGTGGGCGTCTGTCAGGACTGGGCATCATCCAGGAGCAGGCTGATGGGAGTGGATCCCACCTTCAAGTATCGGACCTCGCCACCACTCCTGGAACGGCGCACCTCCGGGGAACCACACCTGGAGGGAGAGACAGAAGGGCGTCCCACGCGGCCTCCTGATGGAGTGTGGGCTGTGCCAGGAACCTTCTCCAACGGGAGAACCCTCGAGACTGTGGACGAGGGGTGTACAGTGGCCGTCCCTTGCCCGGCAAGTACAGTGGCCATTGCCGTGGTTCCACAGGCCCTTGGGATAGAAGCAGAAGGACATACAGTGACCATTCCTTCCCCAGTACCTACCGTTACCGCAGTGCCACTCCCAAAGAAGGAAGAGGCAAATGAGGGATGTACAGTGGCCGTTCCCTCCCCGGCACGTACAGTGGCCAGTGCCGCGGGTCTGCCTGCCCAACGGGAAGTAGCTGAGGGATGTACAGTGGCCATTCCCTCCCCGGTACGTAGAGTGGCCATTACCGTGGTGCTACTCCTGTAGGAGGAGGAGGTGGATGAGGGACGTACAGTGGCCATTCCCTCCCTGACGCGTACAGTGGCCGTCGCCGCGGTTCCACCTCTCCTACTTCTACCTGTCAGCGTGCATACAGTGGCCATCACACTGAGGCAGGCTTCAGACATGGCTGCAGCAGAAGGGCATACAGTGGCCGTCCCTTCCCCGGTATGTACAGTGGCTAACATGGTGCTGCAGGGGGAAACAGCTGAAGGGCATACAGTGGTCGTCCCTTCCCCGGTATGTACAGTGGCTAACATGGTGCTGCAGGGGGAAACAGCTGAAGGGCATACAGTGGCCGTCCCTTCCCCGGTACGTACAGTGGCTAACATGGTGCTGCAGGGGGAAACAGCTGAAGGGCATACAGTGGCCGTCCCTTCCCCGGTATGTAAAGTGGCCGTTACTGCTGTGCTGCCTGGGACTGTATCTGGAGCAGTCCCACCCCGATCCTGGTGAAGGCTGGTCTGGCCGAGATATAGGTGGTCATTACTGCGATGTCGTGGTTGGGGGAGTTGAGGGGGAGAGGGACATGGGGCCGGGGCATACCTGGGCTCGTCTCGCTCCGAGTCTGCATTGTGTTTACCTGTCCCACTGTGGTGTCCCCTTGGGGTGGGGCTGCGGCTCCATAGTGGGGAGGGGGGTTTGATGGCGGAAGCACACATTTCATCACCATTCACATGAGAGAAGTCACAGCCCCGTGACTGAAGTTAGTATGTGCTTGTGGTGGCGGCCTGGTGTGCTGGTGTGAGGTAACGGAGGAGGGCGGTCCAATGTAGTGTAATTTGGTTGGGTTCTTTGTGTGGGTTGTAGGTGATGTGCAGAGTGGAGGTATGTGGAGTGTGGCAGAGGCAATGGAGCAGTTGTCTTGTCCCTCTGATTCTCAGGCCAGGTCCCTGTGCAGGGTGCCAGATGGTGTAACGTTTTATGATCGCTGGTAGTGTCAAGTGATGCAGGTCCTCTGGGTGTGTAGGGGCGTATCTGTGTGGTGGGCATGAGCTGTGCCCAGATCTGGTGGTGTTAGTGGTAAGGGCAGGGGTGAGGCGTGAGGTGGTGGAGCCATGTGGTGGTTTTGGGTCGTGGTTTTGAGTGGTGGTATGATGTGGTGGAAGCGTGTGGGGGGGACAGTGGCAGGTATAGCTGGTGTGATCGTGGGGAGTGTGGTGGGGGCATGAGGGTGCGTGAGTGAAGTTAGGAGGAGTGGATGTTGTTGCACGTGGGTGTAGGGTTGGTGGTGTGGAGAGTGGGGAGTGTGAGAGGGTGGTGGGGGTGTGGGGCGACGTGCTGAGGTGTCGTGTGGTGCAGCTGGATGTTTCCGCTGGCATAGTGCGGGGTCGTGGGTGCGTGTTGCCGGGGGTGTGGGTAGATTGTGGGGCATTATCAGGTGTGTTGGGTGGGGTTGGCGAGGCGGTGTGAGGTGAGGGTTCGGATGGGGTTGCCGTTGAATCATCCAGGTCGGGTGAGGTGGTAAGGGGCTGGCTGGGGGAAAAAACCTGCGGTGGTGGTGTGGTGGCGGGCGGTGAGGCGTCCAGTGAGGTTATTGGAGATGAATAGGGGGTCCGTGCGGATGGTGCAGTTGAGGATGGTGTGGGGTGATGGGTGGGAGGCAGTAAACAGGAGGAGATGGTTTTGGGGAGTAGGTTAGGGGAGGATGAGGTATGGGTTCTAGGAGGCCTGTTAAGGGGGAGGAAGGCTTTGTGTTGAGGAAGGACAGGAAGGGGGGAGGCAATAGTAGTGTAGAAAATGGTGTGTGAGGTGGGAAGGTTAGGAATAGGGGAAGGTAAAGCAGAAGAGATAGTGAGAGGAGAGCAAAAGGAAACATGACGTTTCCCCCTGTTGTAGACTGGGGGGGATGTGAGGTGGCCCCCGTCATTACGGTAGGGTGTGGGGGCGATGAGGGGCGCCTTCTGTGCCTTTTCCGTCGCATTTTCTTTCCCTGAGGCTCGGGGCAATCGGCGTGTGGTGGGGAGGCTTGTATGCGCCCTTGTGTCGTTTTGCTGTGCCGGGCAGCTTTTAGCTGCTCACGGATGTCGTGGATTAGGCATTTGTGGCAGGAAGGAGAAAATTCCCACGGGTTAATAGCGATGATATTCGTGGAGGATTGATTGATTTCGCCGATGTGTTGAGGGGTGGAGTGGATGGCTAGAAGGAGCCTCATTATTTGAATATCTTTATCCAGGTCTCTCGTCGGATCATGTATTATAAAATGTTCTTTGATGAAACCGGGGAGGATCCTGAGGAGTATGTTAAATATAAGCTGTTCCCGGCTTTTTGCATCTGTTTCCGGGTACGTGGGGGGGACGAGCCGCCTAGCCTGGATGAATGTGTCATCAAGGCTTCCGTCGTATGTGAAGGTGTTCAATTGTGATAAGGCTACAACTTTCTCCAGGGATAGTGTAACTGCCTATTTCACAATTTGTGCGAATTGGTCCCATTTTAATCTCGGGATGATTTTCATTGCTATGCTTGCTACTGCTTTGCCCAGATGTGGCAGTGTGATGGCAATCTTCTCTCTGTCGTTTTCAAAGCCTATCTCCAATATGGGTTTTACGATAGCAGGTATACACTGATGTCATATTGTTCGGGGTTGAATTTTGGCAACTGGATTTGGGGTTTGGCCGCCATTGTGCTACATTTCCCTGTTTTGCTTCTCTGTGTTCTGATCGGGTCAAGAACCACTGCTGGCCACCAGTGTTATGCTGGATGTTTTTAGGGCGACTTCTCACCCTAAAGACACCAGCGACTGAGCGGGGTCCTCTTTCGTGACCGGAACTAGAACACTTAACAAAGGAACAGGGCATAAAAACTCAGCAGGACACCTTAACGCATATAATGCCTTAATCCAACTTCCCTTACAATATACATACAATGGTATGGTATACAAGCTGTGGAATGGGTATAGTGACCCGCTGGTTAACAATAGTACATCATGTCACACATACTGTACACTATGATAACACCAGAGTTATTATACAGGGGAATAATACAGAGGGATGGTGACACAGTTCTTACAGTCCTATTTCCTCAGTCCTTATATAGTATACTGGTCTGTTGAACTTAGGTATCACCACAGCGCTTATATATTACTCTAGTCCTGGGAACTTACGTATTGACGCAGTATATTGGGTACGTTAGGTTTGAGACACTTTCACTGGTGGTATTCACTGCCTCACTGTCTTTGGAATATACGGGCACTGTCACTTTCAAGTCTTTGGTACAACACTGAGATCTCACTGTGTCGTCACTGGGGCTGCCGGTGACTGGGCTTAGTCAAGGTGGCGCCCGGGGGTCAGAGGGAGCCCTACAGGTCAGCCCTCCTGTAGGAGGCACGGGACTGCTACTGGGGGTGTCATGGCCTGGGCGTGTCTCTGGTCCGGGGTACAGGGAAGCCCTCTCTTGTCGAGGCCTCAGCCTGGGAAGTGGCCCTCAGGGCTGGGGCCAAACAATGTCAGGAGCCAGGCCTGCCACTTCTTACTCCGGGCGGAGGGCCAGCGGTAAGTGGGGCCAGGGCGGTCCTGCCCTGGGGTCCAAGGGGTGTCCCTGGGAAGCCAGGGGCTGCGGTCTCCTCTAGGCTGGAGGGCCGTCAGGGGTTGATTGTGGCACCTCGTCCGTGGGGCATCCGTCAGGACCGGGCATCGTTCAGGGGCAGGCTGAAGGGCGTGGATCCCGCCTTCAGGTATCAGACCTCGCCATCACTCCTGTAACGGCAGCACCTCTGGGGAACCACACCTGGAGGGAGAGACAGAAGGACGTCCTGCGCGGCCTCCAGACAGAGAGTGGGCCACGCCAGGAACCTTCTCCAATGGGAGAACCCTCAGGACTGTGGACGCAGGGCATACAGTGGCTGTCCTTTCCCTGGTACGTACAGTGGCCGTTACCACGGTGCTGAAGGGGAAACAGCTGAAGAGTGTACAGTGGCCCTCCCTTCCCCAGTACATACAGTGGCCATTACCGCGGAGCTGCCTGGGACTGTATCTGGAACAGTCCCACCCCAATCCTGGTGAAGGCTGGTCTGGCTGAGATGTAGGTGGCCGTTACTGTGATGCCGTGGTTGGGTGAGTTGAGGGGAAGAGGGACATAGGGCCAGGGCGTACCTGGGCCTGTCTCACTCTGAGTCTGCATCGTGTTTACCTGGCCCACTGTGGTGTCCTCCTGGGGTGGGGGTGGGGCTGCGGCTCAGTAGTGGGTAGGGGGTTTGATGGCGGAAGTGCACATTTCAATGGGCTCTCAAATTTCGGAGATAATTTATTGTCTCTTGTATGAATGATACCATAGACAATGTCTCCTAAGCTGATAGGTGATTCTTTCGCCTTTTTGTTGAATGCCTCCGTCATGTCTTCCTTGGACATTGATAATTGTTTTTTCACTCTTGTGTATATCCTGGAATTCATGTACACAGAGTTTAGGGTAATCACTGTAGTAGTATGTGGGTAGATTTTCATCTTCGGGAATTTCACATAGTAATTTCTTATCTGTTCTGTAGATAATGAAATGTGGTGTGTCTCCTGCAGACTTATTTCTAGATCCATTAATTGAGGCTTCTACTCTGGGAATCCAATCATCCCAGCATGCACAGTTTTTATTGAGGATGTGTCGTAGTACATCCAATACTTTTTTGTTTTGTCTCTCTATTAACCCACTGGATGCTGGGTGATAGGCTAAAACGTTACCCTTATTGATATTGTATTGTTTACATATTTCTTGTAAGATATCAGAATTAAATTCACCTCCATTATCACTAATAAGTACCTTTTGGGTCGTGAAGCGACATATTACATTATCTATTATTGCTTTTGCAACTGTTTCTACTGACTTATCCTTAATTGGGGTTAAAATTACAAAGCGTGAGAAATACTCTGTTGCTATGAACAGGTATTGGTTATAATTGTATGATAATGGTAACTTGCGTAAGTCAATTACGACAACGTCCCACGGTTGATGTGGTACAGGGTAATTACCTATAGGTGTAGGTGTGATTGAGTAGCCTTTGTGTTTTGCACATGATTTGCATCTGTCTATATGATTGTTTATATTTTTTCGTAATGATGGCCAGTACTATAACAGCTGGGCTTGTTTAAATGTCTTGTCTTTTCCCGGATGCCCTGCATGTGGGCTATCGTGTATCGTTCATAATACTTGCGGTATCATGTCATCAGGTATCACTAAATGTTTATTATTTCTTCGGCATTTCAGTTTTCCTGGGTTGATCCTATATAAGGCATTATTGATTACTGTGAATTGTTCGAGTGGTATATGTAGTTTGGGTAATTGTATGTCATCTCCACTTTCTAACTTGTATATAACTTTAGACCACATTGAATCAAGTCTCTGTGCTTTCGCGATTTCATCATGGTTTGGGATGTTTCCTTCGAGATCTAATGCCGTGACATGAAGTGTATTCGGGCTCCTAGATAGTGCATCGGCTACTAAATTCAATTTGCTTTGTACTGTGTGTAGTGAATATTTACATTGTAGTTTTCGACTTTACATTTCCATCTTGCTCTTCTCCCAGAAAGGAGTTTTTCTTTTAACATACCCTCTAAGGGTCTATGGTCGGTGAATAAGCGAATTTCATAACCATGCATATACCAAATATTGAAACCTTTGTAATACAAATACCACTGCAAGTGCCTCTAAGTCTGTAGTGCAATACTTTTTCTCTGCACCTGTTATTTGTCTGCTGGCGAACGCAATTGGTTGATTCTTTCCTCTCATCTTCTTGCATTAATTCAGCCCCTAATCCTTTAACAAATGCGTCTGTGCAAATTATAAACGGTTTTGTGAAATCAGGATAGGCCAAGCATGGTGCATTTGTGAGTTTATCTTTTAATTCATTAAATGCTTGTTTTTGTCCTTCTCCTCATTGGAATATAGCATCTTTTTTAAGCAGCTGGAAGAGAGGAAAAGTTATATGAGAGAATTGTTGTATAAAAGACCTATAGTATCCTGCCAGACCTAAAAATTGTCTAACTTCGTCCATAGCAGTTGGTTCAGGGAAGTCTTTCACTGCTTGCATTTTATCATCAGATGTATGTATGCCTTTTGTATTAAGTTTGTGGCCTAAGAATTTTATTTCCTAAAGCCAAATTTGCATTTAGACAGCTTAATTTTAAAACCAGCATCACCAAGCCTTAGCAGAAGTTGGTCTAATTTCTGGAGATGTTCTTTTATGTCATTAGTTGAGATAATTATATCATCAAGAATTCCGGACAATACGTAATTTATCAAGATACTGTCTTCAATCCCACTGACATTCTTTTGAATTGGTAATGTCCTGTATTTATGGAAGAGGCAGTTTATTTATGTGACTCCTTATCTAATAGTATTTGATAATATCCTTTAAGCAAATCTATTGTAGAAAATACATTATTTTCTGGTCCAATAGTTTGCATGACGTCACTCAGCAATGGCATAGGAAATCGGTCTGGGATTGTGTGATTATTTAGTTTACGGTAATCTACTACCGCACGCATTTCTCCATTTCGTTTAGGCACGAAAAATAATAGACCATTCCACGGGGAGACTGATTGCTCAATGGGGAACTTTCAGCGCGTTGTCTGCTACCTAATTCGGTCCTACGGCAGCTCTTTCCCGGTTACCATGCATGTAATATTTGTGGATTATTTTTACTCCCATGTCGAACTGTGAGATATAGTAATGGCATACTTCATTGAGAATAATAAAATACTACTTAGAAAACTCATAACCAATATGAATGATCTTTTTAATTTGTTCTCTTTCATGAGTTACGATGGTAGACTTGCTTCTTAATGTTAGTACTTCACAAATTCTCTTTGCATAAATGCTATTTTGATTGTTGGATATTGTAGCTGATCCCATACATATATGAAGTCCCGATCATTATTCGTTTTTAACACCGATTTTCGACATGACAGTCATTGTCTTACTTGTAATTTATTAGTTTGTAAATTTTACCACTAAACATTTCTCCAATACAGTCGCGCATACGCATCAGAGGGACAGTCCCGGATTTGAGAAAAGGCCACCGAGAGTGTTCACAGAAACAGACGAAGGCAGTTTGAGAAGAAGAATGTGGTTGGCGAAGGTGTACAAGAAACCATTTGGCTTTTCACTCAGTGTAAAGTCACCCATAGACAGAAGAAAGAGGAAAGAATGAAGGAAAGATAGATAGAAGAGGGAGTGTAGTCACCCGTAGACAAAAGGACGAGGAAGAAATGAAGTAAAGAACGACAGAAGAGGAGGGAAAGAAAGAAGGAAGGAGGAAAGGAAAGGACAGACACCCGAGAGCAGCACTACATGCTGTTACCTAATAAATTAATGTTCTTTTCTGTGATAAGTGTTTTCTTTTCCATATCTTTTTTCATAAACTCTCACCATTGTGACGACACAATTATTTTGCAGTTCCTACAGTTTCTACATTTCTTATTCCTAGCTACCTGTTAACCTATAAGTGCATACTCCCAAGAAAATACACATTCAGACCGGAACAAATTGCCTTCCGGTGGCATGTGTAATATAGACAGAAGTCGTACCAAGTCTCCAGTGCCATTTAGAATCATGTATGTTCCTTCAATTTTTGGAAAGGATGGTAAAATAAATCATAAAACATGTACCAAATGATGATCAGGTAAGCTTCTGAGCCTCTGAAAGATTGTCAGAAGCCCAACTTTTTCAGTCCGATGATATAGTTTTATTCTTGCTGCCAAACGATTTTACCATTCAGAAAGCTCATACTGAAAGGGGTTAATGAAGCTGTATCATCCAGTTCAGTCTCTCCTGAGTTGAACAAAGTCGTCAGAATAAAGAATAAAAAGATTTACGTCCTCACAGTGAAAGACGTAATCATGCTCATGTAGCAGCACTAAGCTAACTTGTAATTGTCTTTTTTGTATCCTCATTGTATAAATCAAGGTACATTATACGAATCATGCAAATATTGGACTTCAAAACCTTGGTTAATCGCCATAATGGTCTAATAAATGAACCGTATACACATCCGCCTTCACCGAGATCTAGCGAAAGGTAAGCTGTTTTATCGCGCCATGGGGACGGTCGCCTATGGCGTATGGAAACAGATGTCAAGTGGCGGTATTTGTCAAATATTAACTTTCAGAAAACTGAGGCAATGACAAGCTTCAAGAAAGCACTATTCTTACTCAAAAAGACGATACGGATGTAGATATGAAAGCCAATTGCACTGAACTCATCAGTAACACAACAAAATGACTATGTGTAAGGGATTGCCAGATGGAAGCCCAATGTAAGCATACAGTATGCATAATAGCCAGTCAAAGATATTCATTCATGGGCATGATATTTTTAATCAACGAGTATTTTAGTGACTTTAATGGTCTGTAGTGTTGCTAACTCGTTAGTTTATCCAGACATACAGAATAGTCACAATAGTTGTGTTATCTTTCTAGGTCTGGACCGAAATAGGGATCACTAGGTAGCAGATGACACCTGAAAGTAGCCAAGTTTTAGCATTTCGACGTACTTGTTTGCAAGTGTACGTTGTGATTGTGGGACTCTATAGGCAGGTACAAAAATAGGTTGTGTGTCTGGGTGCATGTTAATTTTGTGATTAATCAGGTTAGTACACCCTAATTGTTCTTTATGTAATGCTACCGTTTGCCCATGTTTTTCCAACAGATTTAACAAATCAGTTTCTTCATCAGGTTCACCTGAGTGAATCAAATCTTCTTTTATGCTTTCTCTATCTGTAGATTTTATCTTACTTGTCATCCCAGTTAAAACTATTTCCATCACAGGGGCGGGACATTTTTCAGTATTAACTATACAAGTCCCATTTTTTAACCGAACTTCCCCATTCATGTGATTAATTAGGCGGACCTGAGTTTGCCCATCATTATTCACCTGATATAATGCGTTTTCTACTGACAATCCTTTCACTTTACATAGTTCTTCCAAGACAAGAACAGTACTATTCTTCAATTTACTCTTTATGGTAACTTTCATCTATGAGTTAGGAGGAATAACTAAATCGCTGGTGAGATGGGAGGGAACAACTGATGAGTCAGTAGTTACCTCGGTCTCTAGTGCGGAAGCTGGGGGAGGTGGTGTGAGTGGATCTATACACACGTCTGTTTGTGTATGTTTGTTTCGTCCTTTAATATTTCCAATTCTTTTTGGTTCTGTTATACTAATCAGTGAGAAATCTGATGGTACCGGTAATTCTTCTATGAATTAATTATTAAAGTCTATTCCATTCATTTGTGGGAGTAAAGTTATTTTCTCTGTTCTCATGGATCTCAAGCCTAGTAGTATATTAGCTTTTATTGCTAAGTTTTTGACAATATGCAAAAATGCAGAAATTGGTCTTGTAGTCTCTGTGAAACTGATGTTTAACCGTATCATGCCTTTTACTGTAATTTGTTTGCCATCTACTGTATATAAGTCTAAATCAGATTCTTCTAGAAAAGTTACTTTCTTCTTGTTTCTGAAAATTCTGTCTAATTCTTCTTGTGTTATTAAATTCACTGGAGAGCCTGTCTAAGAACAAAGAAACGTTTTGACCCTCCCAACATGCCTTCTGTGTGAATTTTGGACTTGATTTTCTTTACGACTGATCGTTTTTTGTCGTGACTTGGCCTTCCACCGATTTGAATATGGAAACTAGTTTTTCTACTGCTGGTCCAATGACCCTGGGAGCAGTGATGCCTGCAGTATGGATCACATTCTTGCAGCTTTTGTTTATTTTCTTTTGTTTTGATAAAGCAGTCATTCTTTGTGTGTCCTGGGTTCACACAATAATAACATAAAGTGGACCTATCTCAAGAATGTGATCCTCGAGATGATTTCCCATATTTAGTGGTATTTGTGGCGTGGCTTCTGCTCGGACTCCGCACAAACTTTTGTGACTGCCCGTGGCCTGGTGTTTGAGAACGCTGCCTCGAAATGTATGGATGTTTGTTCTGTCTGTTTTGGGGTCGTGATCGATTTTGTTCTTTGTTTCGGGTGGTTGTAGGTGATACTGTGTCTGTCATTCTAATTCTAGGAGAATTCGTCTGTGTTTCAATCACCCCTGCTTTGCTAAAATTAATCTCTACCGCGTTCATAAAATCTAGCAAGCACATTCCTGGGTGTAAGGAATCGTCTTAGCTATTTTCAGGATCCTATCAGGTAATTTACACAAGAGAGCTACATAACCAATGACAAGCTCTGGTGACATCTTCCCATCTCCTGTTATCCAGTTTGAGTTTTCTAAAGTAGCTAATAATGTTCTTTTAATTGTAGAAACATCTGCTGTGATTTCACTTAGCACATGATTTGTTGTATGTTCTCTTACAAGATCCACAAAATACTGTAATTCTGGGATTATGCCTGGCAAAAAGTTCATGCCTCCAGAGAATTTTTTCAGGAGTTCGGCTTTAAACTCATTATATGTCTTAGCTCGTAGAAGCTTGTCTGACCTGAGCAAATCACCTGCCAGATATCTTTCTTGATTAACCCAGGAGGAAAATATTGCTATTTTCTCCTGTTCATCTGTTACATGTCTCTTAAATAATTGTTCAGACTGACTGATGAGAGACATCACATCAATGCAATGCGCTCTTTATCTGTTCCTGAGAATTTTGGGATGTTTTTATCCTCATGATAAATGTGAACATGAGGTGGGATTGTCTTTAAAATACACATCTCCGCCTCTGCCGGACCGACCACCCCGCCACCCCCCACCCCACTGCCGAGCCGCAGCCCCACCACCACCCCAGAAGAACACTACGGCAGGCTAGGTCAGAGTGAGACTGACCCAGAGTGAGAAGGGCGCCGGGGCGCCCCTACCCTGAGTCCCTCTTCTGCTCAACCAACCCAACAACAACCACGCAGGAAGAAGAGACGACCCTGCGAGCAAAGCAGCCTTCACCAGGTTCGGGGTGGGACTGCTCCAGGTACAGTCTCAAACAACACTGCGGTAACAGTCACAGTACGTGCCAGGGAGGGAGCGACCACAGTACGCCCCGCAGTTGTTTCCCCCTGTAGCTCCGCCACAATGGCCACCGTACGTGTGGGGGAAGGAGTGGCCACAGTACGCCCTTCAGCTACAGCCACATCTGGAGACAGCCTCGGAGCATCAGCTATTGAGTGTGCACCGACTGGCAAAGGAAGAAGTGGAGCCACAACAATGGCCACCGTACGTGTCGGGGAGGGACCGGCCACCGTATGCCCCTCATCCACTTCCTCCTCCTCCTACAGGAGTAACACCGCGGTAATGACCATCGTACATACCGGGGAGGGAGTGGCCACAGTACACCCTTCATCTGTAGTACCTAGGGCTCTCCCAGAGGAGAAGGTCCCTTGAGTGGCTGGCTCGCCACATCTCGGCTGCATGAGACGCCCTTCTCTCCCTCCACATGTGGTTCCCTGGAAGTGCTGCTGCTCCAAGAGTGGTGATGAGGTCCTGTCCCAGTCCTGCAGCCGACCCCTGGACGACACTGGCCCCTGACAGACGCCCGGCAGAAGAAGTGCCACAGTTCACTCCTGACGGCACCCCACTCTGTAGGCAACTGCAGCACCCAGACCCCCAGGGCCAGTCAGCAGGCCCCAGAGCATGGCCGCCTGGGACCCACTCTTCAACGGCCCTCCGCCTGGAGTAAGAGGCGACAGGCCCGTCTCCTGAAGTTGTTTGGCCCCAGCCCCGAGGGCCACCTACCAGGTCGAGGCCCCCAGACAGGAGGGCCTCCCTGCAAGGGATCATACCGCGGGGCATCACTTTTGTGATTCTGTGTTATTTTGAATTCACCCAATCTTTCAAGTGGTGACTTGTATCATCTATCAGTACTGCCAATGCCCAACACTAGTCAGCACTCCTAATCTCATCTGAACTCCCATCCATTATTGACAATTTAGCCATTTCTCCCCGTTCTTGACTCCCCTCCCTACCTCCCCTCCATTACCCTCTCCTCTCGCCTGCCAGGCTGTGCTGCACTAAGTAGATCCTCCCTGGAATTTTCCACTGATTTCATCCATTGAAATAAGCCCTATGCCTCATTCTTATACCAAATAATATATACAAAAAAGAAATAAGGTAAGTGATAGTGCCATACACCTGGAATTGGCTAATTATCACCTGACAACACCTCACGTGCATTCGTTCTCTAATTTTCGCTGTTTATTTCCCCTTGAAATATGCCGTATAATCTATTCTCATAATAAAAATATATATAAGAAAGGAAGGGAGAAGCCTAAGTGATATTTACATTCACCTGGAACTACCTAATTTATTATGTATTGTCTAGATTTCCTGCCAGTCATTTCACAGCGTATATATTAGCAGCTGTCACCACGCTGACATTGGCAGCATTGCACTCCCCCTAGGCCACCACACTGTATTCAGCTTACTGTCGTCTTTCAAGGTGAAACCACGTTGGATTCGCGCCTGTCCAATTCCGCCGCTTTTTAGCCCCATGCAAAGGGCCCTGTGACCTCTACCCCCTACTAAACCTCATGTGGAAAGGGGTAAAGGGCTAAGTGACTGCTGTGGAACGTGAACTGGCTAATTTATCAATGAAAATGTTGGACAGTGACTACGATCCTTCTGGTGAGTAAAACAGTACAAGTGGAAATGTTAATAATGTGCAAATAATGTGTAAACAGCAAGTGAAAGCAATGAATGTAAATATAAGTGAACAGTGGAAAACAGTTTTATACGTTACTGCAAGTGACAGTGCATAACACTGAAAATAAAGTAGAAATGTAAATAATGTAAATAAAATAGAGAATGTAAATAGAAATGTAAATGAGTAGTAATTTAAGAATACGAGTATATATACTAGGAGTAATGAAAGTGAAAGTTTCACTCTAGCATGTATGAATACTGGGAGTTATGAAAGTGAAAGTAACAGATTCGCTCTCAACGCTAGTATACAGGACGAGAAAGTGAATGCTACGTATTTTACTGAAAGAGAAATTGAATGCCCACAGTGACAATAAACTACTATTATTGAAGGAAACTTATGGATAAAGACTGCAGATACATATGTGTTATATAGTAATAGAAATATGAAGTGTGAGTGTTTTTATGAATAATAAATGACAGAACACCAGCGGCGAACGAGCGCAAGTGAGAAGGTCATACGCGCTAGTAATTTTCATTGCTTTCACAGTGTTTTTTTTTTTTTTTTTTGGAGTATTGACTCCAAACTATTTGAAAATCATAGAATAGTGTTTCGAGTGATATCAGGCTGTGGTAATCATATTATGGGTTGTTGAGAAGTGTAAAGTGGAGACTTCGTTACCCAACTTCAGAGGTCTCCACAAGTCCTACGGTACTCGACGAAGGCTCAACAAACATCCCAGGAGAAAGCTGAAGGTATGTGCCATAAGCATATATAATTTAATATTCTAGGACTAATAACTGATTTTCGGCAAATATTTTTAGAGGGTCTGTCGGAGTGCGAATATGCCCACGAGACACGCAAGTCAAGCCAAAACAGCCCCGCGGTTTAGAGGTTAAAACCCCGCAAAAATATTTTATCGAGGCTGGGCGATCCTAGACCACCTGGTGGCAGACCTCTGAAACAGGATTTGGTGAAGCCTCTAATTGCCAAGGTTCAACCCTGAACAATATGACATTGACATCTACTTGGATATGGTTAAACCTCCCTTAGATATTGGGTTTGACACCGACAAAGTGAAAATAGCAGTCACACTACCCAACCTGGGCAAAATAATCGCTACTGTTGCCACAAAAATCGTCCCTGAATTAACATGGGACCAATTCTCACACACTGTGAAACAGGCTGTTATGCCTTCACTGGGCAGAGTTGTCGCCCTTTCACAACTCGACACCCTCACCTACGATGGCAGCCTAGACAACACTTTCATCCAGGCACGGCGACTCATCACCACCGCCTATCCCGAGGCAACCTCAACCACTCGGGATCAACATACCTTCAACACCTTGCTGAGAATCCTCCCAAGCACAGACAGGGAGCATTTCACTATCTATGATCCCTCTGGCGATATGGACCGTGATTTGCAACTTGTACGACGCCTCCTCGCCACCCGCCCCATGCCTCAGCCTATCCACGCTGTGAGCAATTCCCAACAACCAAGGTCCCACCACGTAAGCTGAGGCCGCCACGCACCCAACCTACTATGGAGCCATCAACCACCGTCCCCAGGGCCCACCCCCAGAAGAAACGCCCTAACCCCAGGGAAAACCTCAACCTCATTTCCATCAACCCCTGGGATTTTACAGCCTGTAGTAGCACCTGCCCCCTGCACGACATCCGGGAGCAGCTCAAAGCTAATCGACGCAGGACCTTCACACAAGGGCGCCGAAAGGTATCCTCCCTGGAGGACGATGCCCCACAAGATGACGCCTCACCCATAATATACCCAGAGCCAGGCGACGAGGAGTCCGACAAGGAAGACCACGCTCAGCAGATGGATTTTTAGGTCCACCCCCCCCACCTCCCCACAGTGGCGGGGACCACTTCACATAAGTACAGACCCCCAGTCTATGACAAAATACGCCTGAACGGGGTCAAGGCAAGCTACTGGTGGACACGGGAACTGTCAGGTCATGTCTGTACTCACATTTTTACTCCTGCCACAGTTCTGCCTTTGGCTCCCTTCTCTCCACCTCAGCCAACCTTGTAGACGCAGGGGGTGGCCCCCTGCCTACCCGTGGAGAGACACGGGCCCTGCGGACTGAAACCCACCAGCAAGCTTCCACCAGACATCCCTTCATTGTCTTCGACTCCACCTGCTGCGCATACGACAGGTACTTGGGACTGAACCTCCTGCAAAAGCTGCACACCACCATCGACTGTTACCAACACCGCCTCCACTTCTGTCCAGCCCCCAACTACCCTCCCTCCAAAAAATATAACCCTTCACGCAACACATACACACCATCACCACACACCAGTCATCTCCCCCAACCACTCTGCACATGCAGCCCACCAATCCTGTCACCCAACACCTCATCTCCTCACCCACACCCCTCACACTCTTCCTTACCTATACCACTTTCCCCTCCAACTTTTTCCGCCACCATCGCTTCCACTATCACCTTTCCACCCCACTACGAGGCTTGGTTACAACTAAACAGATCCTCCGGTACCTTTGTCCTCTTCTCCCCAGCCCTACCAACCAGACCTCTTTTGTCATGTTCAGTTTCCCCAACCTTCCTCCCTCCCCATGCCCATGCGGTCCGCATCGTGAACCTCACCGCCACACCACTTACCCTGCCACAAGGGCTGATTGTAGGCGACATGGAGGAGGCCGAGCCCTGTGAAACACCTCCCTTGAACCATCCCACTCTACCTACTCTACCTTCCCACCTCTCCACCTCACAAACTAACAGCCTTTGACGTTACTCCTGGACTTCCAAGACCTTTTCTCATCAGGCCCAGCAGACATCGGCCACACTACCTACCTCAACCACGAAATCCACACCACTGGCCCACCCATCCGTCAACCCTCACGCCACAAAAACCCTAAACAGCACACAGAGGAAGAGCTGCAGGTCCAGGACATGCTCATTGCCGGTGTTATTTCTAACTCCACCAGCCCACGGTCCTCCTCCGTCATGCTGGTTAGAAAAAAGGATGGCACTATATGGTTCTGTGTGGATTACCGCAAACTCAATGATGTTACCATCAAGGGCGCCACGCCCCTATCCAGAATCAACGATTCCCTCGACTCACTACACGGCTCATCATGGTTTTCCACCCACGACCTACAATCGGGGTACTGGCAAGTCCCCGTCCACCCAGAAGACAAACAAAAAACTGTCTTTTCAACCTCCAACAGCAAGCACTATGAGTTCAACGTCCTCCCCTTCGGACTCTGCAATGCCCCAGCTACATTCTCCCGTCTCATGGAGTTGGTCCTGAGCGGCCTGACCTGGGAGATCTGCCTGGTGTATTTTGATGGCGTCATAGTATTCAGCCTTACCTAGGCCGACCACCTCCACTGCCTCAAACAAGTCTTCATATATATACGCCAAGCCAGACTTAAACTGAAACCCTCCAAATGCGTCCTAGCCGAGAGATCCGTCTCCTTCCTAGGACACGTGATCAGAGCTGAGGGCATCTGCCCTGATCCCGACAAACTCCGCGCTATAGCCGACCTCCCTTTACCTAAGGACGTCCACAAAATGCAAGCTTTCCTGGGTCTAACCTCATACTACCGGTGTTTCATCAAAGGCTTCACTGACATAGCTAAACCACTACACGACCTAACAAGAAGGGTGAACCTTTCATGTCGACAGACACAAGAAAAGCAGCATTCGACACCCTCAAATCGAAGCTCATTTCAGCCCCCATTGTAGCCTTCCCAGACTACAACCTCCCCTTCCGTCTTTACACCGACATCTCCCTCATTGCCATAGGGGCTGTACTTGCTCAGGTGCAGGATGGGCGCAAACACATCATCGCCTGCCCCAGCCACACCCTCAATCAAACTGAAAGAAATTACGCTGCCACCAAGCGCGAGTGCCTTGGAATCATCTGGGAGTTGGACTATTTCCGTTCGCACATCTCCGGCACCCACATGGTCATCATCACAGATCACCAATCACTCCAATGGCTAAGTCAATCCAACACCACCAACGCCCAACTCATTCGATGGTGAGAGGCTTTGGAAGAATTTGATTTTGAAATATCCTACCGGCCCGGAAAATTACACACCAATGCCGATGCCCTTTCCCGCCTCCCCATCAATGCTATTCGCCCCAAGCCTGACCTAATTCAAATGTGGTGGAATAAGCAATGCCCCACCTGGATTCCGCCATGCACCTTCGCCAAACTACACCAGCATGGCCACATCGTCCTCGACCCTGGCACCGCACACAATGCCATGCTACACCTTCACATCGACAATGGCATCCACCTCGGCACAAAGAAGCTTCTACAAGTCTTCAATGACATATATTGGACACCAAACCCCTCCACCATCACCAAAAACATCATTCAAGCGTACCGAGCCTGTTTCTTAGGCAAGGATATCATACGCACACCTGGACCATCGGGGAAACTGTCTGCACAAAAACCATGGCAGCTACTCTCGGTTGATGTCGTTGACCCTCTCACACCTAAAGCGGGATACAGATACATCATCACCTTCATTGATGTTTATTCAAAATTCATCATCGCCTGCCCCGCTAAAGACCACAATGCTGTCACAGTCGCCGATGCCTTAGTCCGCCACGTCTTTCCCTACTTCAGGATTTCCCAAGCCCTACATTCAAATAACGCCCCAGAATTCACGGGCAAGATCTGGAAGGAACCCGCAACAATCTTTGGTTACCATATTTCCCACTCCTCTCCATACTGACCACAGGGAAATAGTGTCTGCGAAAGAAGTCATTGATCCCTCCTAAACCAGGTAAGAACCAGGATTGTGCAAACAGGCAACGACGATTGGCCGGCCCACGTCAAAATTATGCAGTGGGGCCTAAACACATGCCCCAGAGATGACGGCATAACCCCCCACGAGTGAGTCTTTGGGGAAGCCCCGCTCCTCCTGCCTCTCTGTCAACACCTCCAACCCCCCACCCTACCCTCCACCACTGACCCCCTACACCATCTCAAAAGACGTCTCCACCACCTCCAATCACATCAAAACCTACAACCCGACACAATCCCCTCCAAGCCCTACAAACCAGGAGATTCCGTCATCGTGGCACGTCTGCCAACCCCCAGCAAAACTTCTCAATTCGACGGTCCCTTCACTATCATCAAAGTCTCTAACCCCTGCCAGGTCACTATCGATCACCAGGGACAGACACGCACATACCGCAACAGACACATGCGTCTCTTCCAACCCACCAACAATGACCCCACGCTCAACTGTGCGCTGCACACCTCCCGCCGTGCACCATCCACCTCAGCGTCTTCCGAGAATCACCCTCCCGATTCATATGCCTACTCCTTCTCACCCCCCCCACCTCACCCACCATCACACCCCTGCCCCCTATGCCCACACTCGACCCACCACCGACTCTCTCCGATCCTGACCCCTCGCCACCTCCAACCCTCCATGACTCTCCTACGCCCACCCCACCGTCTCCACCACGCCACTCTCAATCACCACCCACGGCACCCACCAACCACCCCAAACCCCATCATCCGACGGAAACCACACCCAACACTGCTGCACCACCACACACCCCCACACCCCCCCCACACCCCTCCACGCACCACCCCATGCACCACACCACCCACTGACTCACCACGTGCACCCCCTCCACCTGCCACCTGCACCACCCACGCATCCACTCCTGGCCACCCCTTACCCACCAACCATTCTCACTACACACGACACCCCACACCACCACCCACAGCTGCCCCCAACCACGGTAGAATGCCCACACCACCACGTGCCTCCCCACCTTCACCACCAACACCCACCCTCACCACCACTACCACCAGATCAGGACGCCTCTCCTGCCCACCATCTAGATACACCCCTACTGCCCCACATTCCCCAACACAAACCACCTGTACCCCCAACACCACCCCCATCACGCCCCCCCTCCATCAAGCAAGGTGGAAAGTTCCCAATTCCCAATTCCCCAAAGGACAATGCTCCTCCCACCAAATCCTCCCTCATAAAAAGCCCAGGACCTCATCCCTCGCCAGCATACAGCCTCTACCTCTGCACCAAGCACCACCACCAGAGATGAGAATCGACCGAATACTATGGTGCCCCCACGACTGCCCGGCCATCAGACTACAGGGAACCCACCAGCTCCTCCGTATCCTACGCCACACCACACAACCTTCGTCACTCCGGCTCACCCTCAACCCCCACCAGGAACCAAACACCATAACCTACCACTGGACCACGCTCCTCCAGCACATCAAACCGGCCCACCAGATGTCCACCACCAGCACATACCACATCCAGTCACGGGGCTGTGACTTCTCGACTGCGGAAGGTGGTAAAATACACACCTCCATCGCCGCCGGATCAACCACCCCGCCACCCCCCACCCCACTGCCGAGCCGCAGCTCCATCACCACCCTAGGAGGACACCACGGCAGGCGAGGTCAGAGTGTGACTGACCCAGAGCGAGAAGAGCGCTGGGGCGCCCCTACCTTGAGTCCCTCTTCCACTCAACCAACCTAACAACAACCACGCAGGAAGAAGAGATGACCCTGCGAGCAGAGCAGCCTTCACCAGGTTCAGGGTGGTACTGCTCCAGGTACAGTCCCAAATAACAACGTGGTAACGGCCACCGTACGTGCCAGGGAGGGAGCGGCCACAGTACGCCCCTCAGTTGTTTCCTCCTGTAGCTCCGCCACAATGGCCACCATACGTGTGGGGGAAGGAGCGGCCACAGTACACCCTTTGGCTACAGCCACATCTGGAGACAGCCTCGGAGCGTCAGCTATTGAGCACGCACCGACTGGCAAAGGAAGGAGAAGTGGAGCCACAACAACGGCCACCATAGGTGTCGGGGAGGGAGCGGCCATCGTATGCCCCTCATTCACTTCCTCCTCCTACAGGAGTAACACCACGGTAATGGCCACCGTACATACCGGGGAAGGAGTGACCACTGTACGCCCTTCAGTTACTTTCCGTTGGGCAGGTAGAGCCGTGGTAATGGCCATCATACGTACCGGAGAGGGAGCGGCCACAGTTCGCCCCTCATCTGCCTCTTCCTCCTTCAGGAGCAGCACCGCCACAACAGCCATCATACGTGTGGAGGAAGGAGAGGCCACAGTACACCCTTCAGCTGCTACCCTTAGGAACAGCGGAACCGCCACAATGGCCACAGTACGTGTGGGGGAAGGAGCGGCCACAGTACGCCCTTCATCCGTAGTTCCTAGGACTCTCCCGGAGAAGGTCCCTTGCGCGGCTGGCTCACCACCTCTCGGCTGCGTGGGACGCCCTTCTGTCTCTCCCTCCAGGTGTGGATCCTCGGAGGTGCTACCATTCCAAGAGTGGTGGCGTGGTCCTGTCCTGGTCCTGCAGCTGAGCCCTGGACGACACCGGCCCCTGACGGACGCCCGGCAGAAGAGGTGCCACAGTTCATTCCTGATGGCGCCCCGCTCTATAGGCGACCGCAGCACCCGGACCCCCAGGGCCAGTCAGCAGGCCCCAGAGCAGGGCCGCCTGGGCACAACTCTCCCATGGCCCTCCGCCCGGAGTAAGAGGCGGCAGGCCCGTCTCCTGAAGTTGTTTGGCCTCAGCCCAAAGGGCCACCTACCAGGTCAAGGCCCCCAGACAGGAGGGCCTCCCTGCACCCCACCGATGAGGACCCAGCACGAGGGCCACCTAACAGGTCGAGGCCCCGGAGGGCCTCCCTGCACCCCCCTGCTGAAGCAGGCCCGGCGATGACGCTCCTGTGGATGGTCCATTGCCTCCTGCAGGAGGGCTCTCCAGTAGGGCCCCCTCCCGAGCACGGGCGCCACCTCCGTTAGCCCAGGAACCAAGGGCATAGTGGCGACTTCAACGCATCTCCTACATTGAGCCTAAGTCTAAACCATAGAGACAGAAGTGAAAGTGACAGTGAAACAGTGAGGGCATAGTATAAAGTGACAAACAGTATACGTGAACACCAGGGCATAAAGTAAGGGTCAGTGAGCACGGACAGTAAGGCAACCGGATGTAAGGAAACATTGTGTCTATACCAGTGGCGCCTCAAAAGGAAACAAAACCAGTGAAACAGTGTTGCCGCGGCTATGTGGCAATTCCGGGTGTCGCGACTCGCGCCATAACAAGTGTATAGTAATATTAACCAACCTGACCCTTTATTCCATCCACATATAGTGCATCCAGTCCAGAACATTAAATGACAGTTATGCCCTAACTATAATACCTATGTCGTGCTCTAGTGACTATCACTATCTGTGTATATGAATATCACTATACTCTGCCCTTGACATCCTTGTGTTTGTGTACATCTTGTATTGGAAAGCCAACTGTCACCCTGTCCATTCCATATCCAGTGTCTCTTTGTTCTTATATTGTAAGGTGTGTTAAGACAATAGATGTGTTACGGTGTGCTGCCGAGTTTTTATGCCCTGTTCCTTTGTGGGTGCTTTACTTCCGGTCCGGAAAGAGGACCCCGCTCAGTCGCGGGCGTTTTTAGGACGAGAGGTCGAACTAAAATCACCCCGCATAACAGTCTTTGTGGCATTGCCTTCGTTATTCATTTTGCTTGGTTGTTCTGTAAGGTTCACTTGGAGTTTTTATTATTGTGTGAAGGAATAATGGAATAAGTTCTACCTGGTCTGTGTACTCTGTTAAGTAAATTTTCATAGATATGTAAGTCAGACCTGAAGTCCTCACTACATCAGATGGAGTTTGCCAATCATCTGGAAATGATGAATTTGTTTAGTTATCTTTAGTTTGTGGAGAGTTTTGTACGGTGGGTGTGTTGTCCTGTTGTTCTCCTAATTGTGGATCTGCAGTGGCCGCTAACTGTGCATCATCTGGCACTAACACGGGTGGTATCGAAAATACTCCTCTCATGTCACTCTGCTAAAATGAATTCATGTTGCTAGGGTATGGTGTTATGAAACATTTCTTTATGTGTTAACTCAATAGATGAGTAAATGAGTTGAAATAAATATAAGATATTAAGTATATAAATGTATATATATAAATAAGTAAAGGAGGTGATTGTATCTAATGTAAAGCATTGGGAAGAAATAAGTATAATCATCCACTTGAGACAGACGATGTCACTCTCGGAGACTCAGAGATGTGTTGATAGAAGATGTCACTCTCGGAAGTTAAGTGCAGTGCTGATAGATGATCTCACTCTCGGTAGCTCCTGGCTGTGTTGACAGACGATATTACTCCCGGAAATTCCAGGGCTTGGTGATCTCAGTGTTGACTGCAGTGCGGAATAGCCTCAGTCATAGCAAACCTCACCATACAACGTCGAATGCCCACTCAATAACTGTTGAGAATAAATAAGTATGAGTAGGAATGTGTGAGTAAAGATGAGTAACGAGCAGTGGGTGAGAGGTGCGTAGTGTCAGATGCACATTGATTGACGTGGCGTCGTCTTAGCAAATGCGCACAGCAACGTCGACTTCCCACACTCTGGCAGCTGTGGTGAGTAAATGAGTAACCTGAGTGATGAGGGATGAGTAAGATGAGTTTTGAATGTGGACTATGGTACCTGCTGCTGTCGTCTTGACCTCTTTACTTCTATGTTAGAGTGGTGATGGTGGGGGGCGGTTGGAGAGAGGGATGTGGGGTCAGGTGTTTGTGAGTAGTTTCTTGCTCTTCCTTTGCCTGTTTTGTTTTTCTTCTTGTGATATATTTGTTGTGGCTGGATACTCGATTGTGTTTAATTGATTGTAGATGTAATCGTTTGTTGGCGTCGGTTCGTGCGTTACTGCCACCAACTATGATATGTGGTATCTTGACCATATAATATGAAATCTTGAGGTGCATAATATTGTGTTCATGGAAGAGCAGTAGTTACACTTAAGTAGGTTTGTAAGTAGATAATCTTAGTTCCTTTTGTCATGCAATGACAGGAGAAGTTAAAGATGGATACTGGATCTTGCTTTGTAGTTTATTATCTTCAAAGGTAAAACTCAAGTTGAAAAAACAATGTGTAACATAAGAGCTAACTGACTTGTCGCTGGACCCCTTCTCTCTCTACAACCTCTCGCTCCTGTAGCTAGCTTCCTTCTAACCTCTAATTCCTCCTTCTTGTCTAGGAGGGCTAGTGTCATGTGTAATGACCGTGTGTGAAGTTTCTAGAAGCCTGTATGTCTGTGTGTATGTAGCGTTTTCCTATCAGGCATCACGAGGTGCAGACTGCACATTCTTTGGTGGGAATGTGATGATATTTCCTGTTCCCACACCTAGCTTTACTGGTGTTCCTATTATGCCATCTATTATGAGTTGTATTATGATAATGTAGCTTCCTCCATCCATCTATCATACTATCTATTATGATTTGTATTATTATAATATGGAGTCCTGACAGTGGTAGCGGGGAAGGTGGGGCGAGCAGGGGGGCTAGGGAGAGGATCAGGGGAAGGCAGGGTAGGCGGGTGGGGCACGGTGCTGGGGAGGGGCGGGGGAGGGTTTGCAGGTGCACAGGGGTTGTGAGGGATTGGGGGAGGGGACTGGTGGCTCCTGAAACTGAAGTTGCCGCTTGTAGCAGTTGATGGTCGTTCACAGCTTCTGTCGGAGGTCCAGTCCCAGATATCCATTGTAGGTGTGACAAGCTGAGTCGAAAACGATGAATTTGTGCTAGGTAGAGACCTTTTGGTGGATGTCGGTGCGTAAGGCCCGTGTTTCCCCACAGATAGGTACGGGGCCATCCCCTGCGTCTATGAGATGAGTCGACGTAGGGAAAAGCAGGCCAAAAGCCGATTTATGACGGGAGTAAAAGTGACTACAGAGGCATGATCTGGCTGCTCCCGTATCAACCAGAAGCCTCGCTTTAACCCCGATCAGTCTCATCTTATCGTAGACTGGGGGGCAATATTTTTGAGAGGTGGCCCCCACCACCGTGGGGAGGTGCGGGGGCGGGCCTAAAAATCCAGCTGTTGTGGGATCTCGTCTTCCTCTGGCTCCATTTCTCTGGGATCGGTATCTCGGCTGGTGCGATGTCGTTCTCGGGGCCCTTGTTCTCTCAAGATGATACCTTGCGTCGGCCTGGCGTGTTTGATTTGCGCTAGGCTGCTTTAAGCTGCTTCTGGATGTTGTGGAGTGGACACTGGTGGCTACAAGAGGAGAACTCCCAGGGACTGATGGTAATTAGGTTCTGGTTCTTGTACGCAGGGCGCTTGTTGGTGGGGTGTGCCCTAGGTGGGGTTGGCGTAGGGTTGGTATGGGATTGTAGTGGGTGAGGCTTGCTGGGTGGGGCTGGTTTGTTCAAGGGGAATTTGCTCTCTCTGTTGATTTGTTGAGGGGTGGAGTGGGAGGTCAGGAGTTGCCATATCAGCTGGACGTCCCTGTCCAGGTATCCCGAAGGGTCGTGTATGGTAAAGTGTTCCTTGACAATACCAGGGAAAACTCTGAGGAGATTATTAAAAGTATGCTGCTCCTGGGTTTCTGCATCAGTTTGCAGGTATGCGGCTGTGACAAGCCGCCTGCCATCGTATGTTAGGCTGTCCAGTTGGGATGGCACCACCACTCTTCCTAGAGAGGGTGTGATTGCTTCCACCACTATTTTGGTGAAATTCACCCACGTTAGTTCGGGGACGACTTTGGGTGCGATACTGGCTGCTGCTTTGTCCAGAAGTGGTAGGGTGACTGCAATCTTCTGTCTGTCACCTTCAAAGTCAATATCTAACAGCGGTTTGACTACTGATAGGTACATGTGGATATCGTACTGCTCCTGATCAAATTTGTGCAACTGTACATACGACTTGGTTGTCATTTTGATGATTTCCCTATTTGCTCCTTTCTGTATCTGCCCGGGTCAAGAACCACCACTGTCCACCAGTGTTATGCTAGGTGTTTTTAGGTTGGCTTCCCATCCTAGCAACACCCAAGGTATAGCTGGGTTCCCTTTCTAGACTGGAGCTTAGGCACAGTGTGAGAGGAACAGGGCATAAAAATACGGGACAACCACCTTACATGTATATTACCAAATTCTCGATACAGGGAAGCTAGTTAATCCACAAGACTATACTGTACAAAGGCAAAAGCTGGAACTAGGGGGTATATATTACGGGTATCACGCAGGATACCGACAGTCTTGGGAATAGACAGACAGACACTGTATTTAAGTGGAGTTGAGATTGCACTTTGTTCTAGGGCTGCATATACTTTATAATAGTCATACACATGTCCCACGTTACAACTGAATGGAGTAGGGTGATGGAACAATGTTTATGTCTCGTCTCACATTCAGTAGAGTTAAGGTAGTTAAACACTGTCACTGTGCTCTATACACTGATTGTCACTTTCGCTTTCACTCCACAGGTATGAGAGTCACAATCACTGTAGGGATGTGGGGCAAGGGAGTGGGCTGACCGAGGGGCGGAGGGCCGGTGGCTCACAGGTGGCAGCCCAGTGTCAGCTGCGTCCCCTCAGGTGTCCTCTCATCTAGGGGCCACGGGACTACTCGTAAGGACGTCATCCTCCGGAACAGGCCATGGTCAGGCATGGTGCAGGACCCTGCACTAGAGAGGCTGGGTACGCGGGTTTGGCCCTCGGGACTGAGGCCAAATATCTTATGTAGGTGCTCCTGCAGGTGCCTGGTGTGGGAAAGGTGTCGCTCCTCCTCAGTACTGGAGAGGCCATGCTCCAGGGTACTAAGGGCAGCGTGGAGAGCCTGTCTGCTGTGGTCTCGCTCCTGCTGCTTCACCGTCAGGGTAGGGCTGCGCCGTTGCTGGCGACAGGAGTCTGACAGGTGCTGGTCTCCCTCTGATGCCGGCTGGATGGAGTGCAGCCCCGGGGTCAGCACAGGTCTTTTCCACCAGTCCTCTGTCGGGAAGTTCTCCTTCTAGAAGCTGCCTTGGTCTGGGGAGTTGGAGGTGGGACTCACTCTGCCACTGCTGAGGTGGCTTGAACAGGAGTCTCCTTCAGGTTGGGAAGTCACAGGGGGCGAGGGACTTTTAGGATGTCCCTCCTTGGCACAGCTACTGGCTGTTGCCGAGGTCTGTTGGGCAACGGGAGGAGGACAGCTACTGGCCTTCCCTTTCCCGTCGGTGAGGCAATCGGCTGTCACCAGGGCCTGACTTCCTGACGGGACTGCAGACGAAGTGTGGCTACCAGCTGTCACTGAAGTCCTGTATGAGGGGAGATGTGTAGGTGCGGGGCAGCTACAGACCATCTCCGGTCTACCGGTGCGGCTGCCAGCCATCACCGGTGTCGTGCCTCTCGAGGCAACTGCAGAAGAAGAGAGGGTGTACCTTTCTCCCCCCGCGTGCAGCAACCAGCTGTCACGGGTTCTGCAGGGAGAGGTGGGCAGCACTATGAGAGGCGGGTTCTGCAGAGAGGGGTGGGCAGCACTATGAGAGGCTACTGGCCGTCCCTTGCAGGTGCGGCTACCGTCTGTCACAATTGCACTGCTACAGGCCATTGCTTTAGTCGTGCGGCTACTGGCCATCACAGTTGCATGACTACAGGCCGTTACTGGTGCATCATAGCTACAGGCAGTTGCTTTAGTTGTGCGGCTACCGGCCGTCACTGGGCTGCTGCCTGGAGCTAGTTTATTAGTTTCACCCCGATCCTGACGAAGGCTGGATCAGTTGGAGCGTAATGTACCTGGACTGAGGTGTTCACGCCAGGTGCACTGTGTGGAATAGGGGCGTGTTGCTGTATGGGACATATGCCCATATCGCACGGACGTCACGCGCGCCCTACTTATGCCTCCATTGTTGCCTCCTGGGGGTGTTGCGATGGCCTCTGTTGCCACAGCTGCTATTCCAGAGTGATAACATTTACACTTGGTAATATTACTACTGCTTTGCAGAAGTTGCAGCTGCTCCACACACACACACACACACACACACACACACACACACACACACACACACACACACACACACACACACACCGCATGCAACACTCGCTCAAAATATCTTAGTGAACTATCACTGTCTGGTACGCGACAGCTCCAAGAACAGTGCAAGAAAAATGCAGCCCCATTCTCAAGTATCAGAAAATAGTTCTGCACTGGAAATACTATGGTAAATATCAAATAGAGACCTAGATAATTGAAATTATTGATGGACAGGTATTAAGACAGACTGATATTAATTCTACCACCAGACTCCCCTACACACAATCCTTGCCATTAAGTACCATATCAAAATCCTACGTCACTCCCTCATATGTTTTCTACCAGCTTCTGCCGAAAGGTTAGGTGAGTGAGAGACAGCTTTTCTCTTCCTTATCTTGTTTTATTCTAACAGTTTAGTGAAAGAAACTGGGAAGCATGGGTTAACCGGCCTACTGCAATTATTCACTTATTAATGCTAATGCAAACGTTTTTATTAAGCAGATGCGAAACATTTCAACCTAGGGGCATTTGATCCAGCCCTTATGAACTCCTTCAGTACAGGATGTTTCCTGAATTTAACAAAATCACCAGGCGACCAAGAATAAAATACCCTGTAAAATACATTATTGGGTTGAAGGGATTATGATAAGCAGTTTGTCATTGTGCCCCTACCTGGACTTCTCCCACTTCTCCCACCTTAAGTACACCAACATACACATGCATTAGGTTGCATTCATTTTCACCGGTCACCAGTCATGATAGCTTTGTTTGGGCAACAGTGAGGCAGAAGGTGAATGGAGTCAATCACTCTGATCAACAGTGAGGAAGAGGGTGAACGGATTGGTCACTTTGATCAGCAGTAATGCAGAGGATGAATGGGACCAATCACTCTGATCAACGGTGAGGCAGAGGGTGAACAGGACTGGTCACTTTCATCAGCAGTGATGCAGAGGGTGAATGGGATCAATCACTCTGATCACTTCATCTGCTGTGAATAAAAAAAAAAAAAAATGGCGAACTCTGCTATGAAAGCCCATCAGGCATTGCAGATTTCAAATTGCACTAATTATTCTACACAGTAAACTTCATCCTTTTCATGAAATACCCACCCTAACGGGAGACCCCGGTAGGGGTGGCACAATACCCTCCCAATGGAGGAGCCACGGCTCGTGTGTCAAAACACCAACCCCAGGGGAAGACCACAGGGAGGCGCATAGGGCATGCATAAGGCCCAGTTAAGATGGTCCTATATCCCCGATGACCTTGCGCCCCTCTTCCCCTCAACGGAGCCAGGCACAGGAACGCTGCCCTGACAGACTACTCTACAGCTGGGCCAGCTCTCACCACGATCGGGGTGGGACTTGTATTAATACAGTCCCAGGCAGCACCATGACAACGGTCAGCATCGGGAAGGAAGAGACGGCCACCATACATTCTTCTGCTGCTACTCCCTGCAGGACCGCGTGATGGCCACTGTCTGCACCGGGAAGGAAGGAATGGCCACCGTATGCCCTTTGCCTGCAGCCATTCCTGGGAACAGCACCGCAGTAGTGGCCACCATCCGCACCAAGAAAGGGAGAATGGCCACCGTCTTCACCAGGAAGGGGAGAACAGCCACTGTACGTCTCCCGGCTGTGGCCCCAGAGGAGGGCAGAACTACAGTGATGGCCACTGTCTGCACCGGGAAGGAAGAGACAGCCACTGTATGCCCTTCGCCAGCCACCTCCTCAAGGAGCAGGACCATGGTGATGGCCACCATCTGCACTGGGAAGGAAAGGACGGCCATCATACGCCCTTTGCCTGCCATCTCAGAGGCATGTGGAACTGCGATGACAACCACCACGCCAGGAGGGAGGGAACAGCCACTGTACGTCCCTCGTTCACTGCCCTTGAGACTACCTTTACGGAGGAAGTCCCTTGCTCACTTCACCACACACACCGAGGCTGAGCGGGACACCTTTCTCTCTCTCCCCACAGATGCAGTTCCCGGGAGGAGTTGCAATTGGAGGAGCTCTGGCGAGGCCCTGTCGTGAGTCTGGGAGTCGGTGCCCTGCAGCCAGCACCCAGGCAATGCCCCTTGCTGTTGGACTCCACGGGGGATACTGTAGGCAGCTCCTGACAGTGACTTGACCCAAGAGAGACTGCAGCCCCCAGACGCCCAGGGGCACCCCCCAGGACTCCGAAGCGTGACCTCCCCAGTCCCACCAGCAGGAGGTTGTCCTCCAGGAGTAGGCAAAGGCAAGCTCGCCTGCTCACCCCATTTGGCCTCAGTCCAGAGGGCCACCTTCCTCAACAAGGCCCCATTAGGGGAGGGCCTCCCTCTCTGCCGACCAGCAGCCCACTCCAGATGCCCCAGCCCTCGGCAGTAGTCCCGTGCCTCCTGGGGGAGGGCACACCTGACGATATTCCCCCCACACCCGCACGACACCTGTAAGCAGCCCAAGACCACAGCAGCCCGGGCCAGAGTCTACTAGTCCTATTGTGTCCCCTGACCTGACCAGTGAATAATATTAGTATTGTAATCTGTTCACTGTTGTAAAGGCAATATACGTGTAAGGTTAGTCAACCCGAGTTTTTATGCCCCATTCCTCTTATTGTGTATTCTAAGCCCGGTCTCGAAAGAGAACCCCAGCTCAGTAGCTCATGTTCAGAGGACGAGAAGTCGACCCTAGAACACATAGCATAACACTGATGGCTAGTAGTGGTTCTTGATCTGGTAAAAGTACAAGGAGGAACATAAGGGAAGTTTAACAAAGTGGCAGCCAAACTACACGTGCAGTTACCAAAGTTCAACCCCGAACGGTACGATATCAATATATACCTGTCCATGGTTAGCCCACTATTGGACATAGGATTTGACCATGACAGGGAGAAGTCAGCAGTTACCCTGCTGCACCTGGGCAAGGCAGTGTCAAGTATTGCCACCAAGATTGTCCCGGAACTAACATGGCCACAATTTACCCAAATCATGGCTAAGGCAGTCAGGCCATTCTTGGGGAAAGTTGTAGCTCTATCTCAGCTTGACACCTTCATATGTGATTGCAACCTTAACAGCACACTCATCCAGGCCTCCGCTTACCCGAAGAACAATGCAGCCACCTGGGAACAACGCATATTTAACCCGCACCATACAAGGCATTTTTGCAATTTTATACCCACCCAATCCCAGACCAAAGACGGAAAACATTTTTATTGCAGAAAACAATCCAAAAGGACATATAAATCAAGGAAAAGCAAAAAAAAGTACTCCTTATAGGAGAAATAAGTGCAGGATGGCCGTCCATCGTGTTTCTAGCCCAGTTTCCCAAGCCGTGAGCTACATTTTCCCACCCAGCTGGGCGGGATGAGAGAGAACGGGGTAGGGGAATGGGGGAATCCCCATTCTCAATATCCTTCTCCACTGGCTTATATTCCTCCCCAGAAGAGTCATCCAGGTCTTCCTCTTCTATAGAATCACTAAATGAAGTGACAGAGGGTCCATGTGACAGTTTCAACTGCCTCTTCCAGCCCAGTGAGGCGGAAAAATGACGTGACTTCCACAAGATTCTAACACTGTGACAGACAGTGGCGCACTGATGTTACCCAGCCATGCAGAACCAAACTCAGTGCTACAAGTGCTTGTGCACAATGTTGCCAATACATTAAGCTACTCTTTTGCAAAAAATTAGCTAGATTGAAGCAGTTAGAGATGAGCTACGAGGCTCGAATTTTGCTGTCGGCACCATCATGTCGCTGGGATTACTTGAGACGTTTTGTACTGTTGGCACCATGCCGACGGTGGGATTGTATGGGTTAAGACATTGCTGAGGATTCTCCCCAGCACCATAAGGGAGCATTTTACCATATACGACCCATCAGGAGACCTCATCAAGGATGTACAGCTCGTGCAGTGCCTACTATAGTAGCCGCAGCGAGAAATGAACGTTGTGGTGGGGCAGCCGGGATGACCTGGGATTCCCCCACTGTAGCCATATCTACATGTCACCGACCATCGGCCACCGCTGCAGCCCCGCTCCATGATCCTTACCCTGTGTCTCTGGCTTTCTCTTTCTCTCTCGGTTTCTATATAAACTGGTGTATTTCCGAAACTAATTATGAAATTATTATGACTTTTGTTCCACACCACCACTGAGGTAAAAATCAAGGAGAGTTTTCTGTATAAAGGTTTCCCCCCCCTCCTAAATGTGGCATATGAGCGGGGGAGTGCGGCCTTGCCGATACCTCCGCCTGACCTATAATTATACACTCGCCAGAACTGACCTGCCCTCAGACAAGGGGGGGGAAACCTTTATACAGAAAACTCTCCTTGATTCTTACCTCAGTGGTGGTGTGGAACAAAAGTCATAATAATTTCATAATTAGTTTCGGAAATACAGCAGTTTATATAGAAACCGAGAGAGAAAGAGAAAGCCAGAGACACAGGGTAAGGATCATGAAGCGGGGCTGCAGCGGTGGCCGATGGTCGGTGACATCCTACCTCTATGGTCGGTGACATGAGGATATGGCTACAGTGGGGGAATCCCCGGATGACCGGCTGCCCCACCACAGCGTTCATTTCTCGCTGCGGCTACTATAGCTGCATGCTCCACCCCACAGCACATTAACACAGTTAGCAAGTTCCCCACCCAGAGGACAACACAACACCAAAAACCACGTATGCCCTCCACCCACACAAGCCCTTCAACAACACTCATCATACCCAGGGCACACCCTACCAAGAGATGCCCCAGCCTCAAGGAGAATAATCTCTATCAACCCGTGAGAATTCTCTGCATGCAGTCGCAGCTTCCCTCTCCACGAAATCCGCGAGCAGCTAAAGGCTGCTTGGCGCAGGACAACCACCCAAGGGTGCCACAAAGTCTCCTCAATAGACGACGAGGGCACCGAGGATGACGCCACACCCACCGACTACACCGACCCTGAGGAAATGGGGCACGAGGAGGAAGACGTCCCACAACAGCTGGATTTTTAAGACCGCCCCCGCACCTTCCCATGGTGGCGAGGGCCATCTCACAGAAATATCGCCCCCCCAGTCTACGACAAGATGAGACTGAATGGGGTACAAGCGAGGCTACTGGTTGACACGGGAGTGGCCAGATATTGCCTGTACACCCATTTCTACTCCCGCCACACCTCGTCTTTCGGCCCGCTTTTCCCCGCCTCAGCTCACCTTGTAAATGCAGGGGATGGCCCCCTGCCAATACGTGGGGAAACTCAGGCCCTACGTGCTGATACCCACAAGCAAGCATCCACCAAACACAAGTTCATTATTTTTTACTTGACCTGCTGTGCCTATGACAGCTACTTGACTGGACCTTCTACAGAAGCTACACACCAGCATCGACTGCCACAAACTACTTCTTCATTTTCAGAAGCCTCCAGACCCATCCTCTTAGCCACTCTGCATGTGCACAACCCCATCCCCCCCTCACCCTCCCTCCCTCCCACCATGTCCTCCACCCTGCCCCCTGACCCCCCACCCCCCTGCCCCTCCACACCCCACATTCCCCGCAACCATTGCTTCCACCCTGACCATACCCCCCCATCATGAGGCCTGGTTACGCCTGAACAGACCCACTAGAACATCTATCCTGTTCTCCCCTAGCCTACCACCTGGGGCCTTTTCCTCCTGCCTACTGTCACCCGCCTCCACCCCCCTGCCTTGGAGCAGTATACGTCGCCAACCTCCCCACCACCCCCCTCCCCCACCCCAGAGGATTAGTGATTGGAGAAATGGAGGAGGCCGACCCTTGTGAAACTCCCCCTTCTTCCCCCTCCACTCTACCCCCCCTTACCCGAACACCGCTCACCTCACCAAGCTGACAGCCTCTGACACATCCTCCTGGACTTCCAAGAACTATTTTCATCAGAACCAGCAGACATCAGCCACACCACGTACCTGACACATGAAATCCACACCATAGGACCACCTATTCGCCAACCATCACGATAGAAAACCCCCAAATAACGGGCTGAAGAAGACTGGCAGGTCCAGGATATGCTTGGTGCCGGCATCATCTCCCCATCCACCAGCCTGTGGTCCTCGCCTGTCATCCTGGTTTTTAAAAAAATGCGATACCATGCGTTTCTGTGTGGACTACAGATGACTAAATGACATGACCACCAAGGATGCCACCCCTCTACCCGGGATAGACGACTCCCTTGACTCTCTATACGGTGTATCCTGGTTCTCCACCTTAGACCTACCTGTACAATCAGGATACTGGCAAGTCCCCATACACCCAGAGGACCAAGGAAAGACAGCCTTTACCAGTAATGGTAAACACTATGAGTTCGATGTTCTCCCATTCGGACTCTGTAATGCCCCGGCCACGTTTTCCCAACTAATGGAGTCAGTCCTCAGTGGCTTCACCTGGGAAATCTTTCTGGCATACCTGGATGATGTAATTATTTTCAGATGAACATGGGCCGATCACTTCCAGTGACTCATGCAAATCTTCCTGTACAGTACATCCACCAGGCGGGACTTAAACTCAAACCATCAAAATGCATCCCAGCTGAATGGTCCGTCTCCTTCATGGGCCACATCATCTCAAAGGAAGGCATATCACCCGACCCCATATCATCCAACCCCAACAAATTGCAGGCCATTGCAGACCTCCCCCTACCACGACATGTCCACGATGTCCGCGCCTTTCTCAGGTTCACATCTTACTACCAGTGCTTGGTAAAGGGTTTTGCCAACATTGCATAACCCCTCCACAACATGACTAAATGGGGCAAGTCTTTCATCTAGACTGATGATCAGGTCACTGCATTCAACACCCTCAAAACCAAACTCATCACCGCTCCGGTCATTGCATTCCCTGACTAACCCTGACCTTTCGCCTGTACACTGACGTGTCCATAGTGGTGATCGGCGCCATCCTAGCCCAGGTCCAAGAGGGGCGAGAACACATAATCGCCTGTGCCAACTGTACCCTTAACCAAGCCAAGAATTATGCCGCCACCAAATGTGAACGCCTGGACATTATATGGGCATCAGAGCATTTCAGAGCCTACCTTTCTGGCACTCACATCACTATCATAACAGATCACCTGTCCCTACTATGACTGCAACAGTCCCACACTTGCAACACCCAACTGATCAGGTGGAGAGAGACCCTTGGGGAGTTTGATCTTGAAATCGTCAATAGACCAGGAAAACTACACACCAATGCTGTTGCCTTGTCCTGCCTGCCTATCAGCTCCATCAACGCCACCTCCAGTCTCCTACATCAGTGGCAGAATAAGGAGTGCCCCCACTGGATACCACTCCGGCGTTCTCTAAGCTCCACAAGCACGACGATCACCTGTTTGCCAAGGCCGGACGCATAGTCCTCAATCCAGACACTGCCCTCGATGCAATAACCCATCTACATTCAGACAATGGCATCCTTCTCAGCACAAAACTCCTACAAGTATTCAACAATATCTATTGGATGCCCGGATCTTCCAACCTGGCCAAATAAGTCATGCAGGCCTGCCGGGCCTGTGCACTAGGCAAGGACACCACTCGAACATCTGATCTATTGGAAAGTATCACTACCCACAAACCATGGCAACTATTGTCAGTGGACGTAGTTGAGCCCCCCACCACCCAAAGCCGGCTACAAATACATCATTACCTTTGTAGACACCTACTTAAAATTCCTCATTGCCTGCCCAGCCAAGGAACAACATGCCGCAGCCTTGGCCAACACACTCATCTGCCCTGTCTTCCCCTACTTTGGCATTCCAAAAAGCCCTTCACTTAGACAACACCCCGGAATTTACCAGCAAGATCTTAAAGAACTCGCCACCATCTTCGGCTACCAAATGTCCCACTCCTATTCCTACTGGCCCCAAGGGAATGGAGCACGTGAAAGGAGCCACCACACCCTTCTCAACCAAGTATGGACCCTAATACAGGAAATGAAGAATGAAGATTGGCTGGTGCATGTGAAAATTATACAGTGAGGAATGAACACCTGCCCCAGAGAATTTTGTAATCACCCCCCATGAATGGGTGTTTGGAGAAACCCCCCCTCCTCCTACCCTTATGACATCACCTCCGGCCACCCTCCGCATCTCCGATGTTCAACCCCCTACACCACCTCAAGAACTGACTGCACCACTTACAAAAACACCAAGACTTGCAACCAGACATCACCCCATCCAACCCCTGCAAGACAGGAGACTTGGTGGTAGTAGCACGACTACCGATCCCAAACAAAATCTCACCACGGTTCAAAGGACCCTATACCGGCATCAACATCCCCAGCCCCTATTACACTGTTCAGTACCACAACACCAAGCACACATATCGAAACCGTCATGTGCAACTGTTTTGTCCCTCACCCCACCCGATAATGCCCAACCACGCTGCACCAACTCCAACCCCCATCACACCACCCCACCACCACCAGCCACCCCAGCACCCCAGAACATGCGTCTGACTCATAAGCCTGCTATTTTACGCCCTCCTCACCTACCCCCCCGTCCACAACCACCTCTCCCACCCCACCCTCCATCCATTCCACACCACCCCCCACAAGCCCCCAACGCATCACCAGTAACCTCACCTGACACCTCACCTCCCGCTGCCACGCTGCCACCACAGGACAGGCCCAGCCTCCCGGAGACTCCCACCCACCGCCTGTCACCCTGCCATGTCACCAACACCACTAACCACCCACCACCACCCCTACACCCACACAGTTTTCCTCCCCACACACTCCCCACTCCACAACCACATCCTATGTCAGACCATGCACCAGCCCCTCATCCACCACCACTACCACAACTCCACGTACCCAGGCACCAAGACAATCAACCACCCGCCCACGCCCAGCCGCTGCACCACATGGCCCCACCTGTCCTCACCACCACCACAACCAGATCTGGCCGTCTCTCCCACCCACCAGCCAAGTATGCAGTCATACCGTCACCCACACCCCTAACATCACAACCACCCTCACCCAACTCGACCACACCCAACACAACCCCTATCACACTGAGAATACACCAGGTGCAATGGAAACTTCCACCAACCCAATCCTCCAGGGAGAGGATTTGCACCTGCCCTCGGAACTCTGATGAAACCCAGGCCGCCTCACCCGTCGCCAGCATTCAGGAAGGATAAATCAGCCACTCAACACCACCAGAGATGAAGATACGCCACGTGACCTGGTCCCTTGCCCAGAGGAAATGTCACCATATCCAAGGGACACCTCGCCTACTCCACCTTCTTCTGCAGACACCACAGACCTCCACCCTCCACATCACCTAAACTCTGCACCAGGAACCCAACCCGCTCTCCTCTGCCACCTCACACCGACACACCGGACCACCACCTCGGACATCTATAGTACCACCTCCAGCCACGGGGACGTGACTTTTTCCCACCGACGGTGGTGAAATACCCACCCCAACGGGAGATCCCAGTAGGGGTGGCGCAATACCTGCCCCATGGAGGAGCCATGAACCAGATGTCAAAACACCCACCCCAGGGGGAGACCACAGGGAGGCACATAGGGAGTGTGTAAGGCCCAGTCAAGACGGGCCTATATCCCCGACGACCTTGCACCCCTCTTCCCCTTAATGGAGCCAGGAGCAGGAACGCCGTCCCGGCAGACTACTCTACAGCTGGGACAGCCCTTGCCAGGATCGGGGTGGGACTTGTATTAATACAGTCCCAGACTGCACCACCATGACAGCCACCATCCGCGTCGGGAAGGAAGAGACAGCCACCGTACGTTCTTCTGCTGCTACCCCCTGCAGGACCACGGTGACATCCACTGTCTGTACCACAGTGTAGAGACTCAAACAGTGTGCTCATCTCTGAACCAAAATAAGGTCGGTTTTGCGCAGGTCATCTATGATTGGTGGCCTTGACCCGTGACGTCACTTGGATGGCTGTCTCGCTCACAGGAGCAGGACAACAGTGTGTTTTTACCAGCCATTTGTGATGCATAGCCTGCTTTATTTTATACATTTCATCAAGTTAAAATACTTTTCACGATGTGCAGTGTGTCTGGGTGTTCAGGGAAGACATCTGATGGCAAGTTTCTGAGACGCTTTCGCATGCCAAATGATAAAATCAACAGGCAAAAGTGGATACATTTGTGTGGACGGAAGGACAAGGTTTCTCCCACTGGCCATGCCTGTGAAAGGCATTTCAGCTCGCAACAGTATGCAAGAGATCTGCAAAGCGAGTTGCTGGGGACACCACCACCAATTAGAAGACTGCTTAAGTCAGGAGCAGTCCCTGATCAAAATCTGCCTAATAAACAACAAGGTATGCAGTGAGTGAATAGTTTTATGGTGAAAAATAACTGACTACAATAAGATTAATAATCATTAGGGGATTTATGTTCAAGTATGAGCATCAAATGTTCACATAAGACGATTAAAAGATTTTCTTGTCCCTAGGCAATGCATTATCACGGAGAACCCAAGGGGTGTGTGTAACAGCCTAAATAAATGAATGTGGACCCAGCCATGTCTAACGTACCTCTGGGGCATTATCAGTGCGCCATAACTATATTTTCATTAAACATACAATTATTTATACAATTTCCATGATGAAATTGTGATAGATTCATTGTAATATGAGTGAAGAGGTTAGGTATTGAAATGCATGGCTTACAAAATAGTGTCCCCCAAAACAAGGTGAGAGAAGAACAGCATAGTGCCCCCAGAATTGCACCGACACCCCTACCCGGACCCCATGGAGTAGCCGCATCCACACTAGGGGATCCCATGCGACAACGGCATAAGGCAGCCCGGGCCGTGCGCCCTTATAACACCCAACCATCACACCGCCACCCTAGCAGGAGGAGGACACTACCTTCGGGGAGTGGGATTGCCAGATCAGCCCAGGGTGGAGCCGATATCTCAGTTCCTGACAGCGCCCCTCTGGAGACGGCCAACTGCTGCTCCCGCCTTCGTCAGTCGGCCAAGCGTCGCACTGAAGGTGTTTCCCTCGAGACGGCCTACTGCCGCTCTTCTCTTCTGCCCAAGGAGATGGCCTACTGCCGCTCCTCCCTCCTGCCGAAGGAGATGGCCTATTGCTGCTCTGAAGGCGCTGCCCCTGAGATGGATGGCTTTTTGCCGCTTCTCCCTCCCGCCGAAGGAGATGGCCTACTGCCGCTCTGAAGGCACTGCTCCTGAGACGGCCTATTGCCGCTCCTCCCTCCTGCTGAAGGAGACAGCCTACTGCTGCTCTGAAGGCACTGCTCCTGAGATGGCCTATTGCCGCTCCTCCCTCCTGCTGAAGGAGATGGCCTACTGCTGCTCTGAAGGCACTGCTCCTGAGATGGCCTATTGCCGCTCCTCCCTCCTGCCGAAGGAGACAGACTACTGCCGCTCTGAAGGTGTTGCCCCTGAGATGGCCGACTGCCGCTCCTCCCTCCTGCCAAAGGAGACAGACTACTGCCGCTCTGAAGGTGCTGCCCCTGAGATGGCTGATTGCCGCTCCTCCCTCCTGGCGAAGGAGCCGGCCTACTGCTGCTCTGAAGGTGCTGCCCCTGAGACGGCCGACTGCCATTCTTCCCTCCTGCCGAAGGAGACGGCCTACTGGCGCTCTAAAGGCGCTGCCCGTGAGACGGCCGATTGCCGCTCTTCCCTCCTGCCGAAGGAGACGGCCAATTGCCACTCTGAAAGCACTGCTCCTGAGATGGCCTACTGCCGCTCCCCCCTCCTGCAGAAGAGGACGGCCTACTGTCACTCAAGAGGTGACCAGAGGCGTGCTGACTCCCCCACACAGGCCATGGCCAATTGCCGGGCCTTGGTGCCCTATAGTTGCGCCCCTGGGCAGCCACAGCCAATTGCCGGGCCCCACGGCCAAAAGGAGGTGTTGTCATCACCCCTGCGTGAGGCAGGCGCCCGGCTCCCCAGCACCAGAGAGACCCCGCAAGGCCTAACGGCTTCCTCTGGCCTCCGGTCTCTACGCTTGGCCCTGGAGAAGACCTACCTGACGGACCCTAGTGCAGGACAGTGCCACAGCCCCTCCCTGATGGCGCCCCTCGATTCTGGGGACCGCAGTTCTCAGTTCCTCCAGGCCCTTCCCAGGACACCCGGGTGCGACCTCTCCACACCCAAGAGACAGTGTAAGACCTCCACTTCCGGCCGAAACCTGAGCCAGAGATTCCTGGACCTGTTTGGCCCCAGCCCTGAGGGCCACACTTCTAAACCTAGCCCGGAGATTGCGGGCTCCTGTGCCACCTGCAGCCCTGGACGCGAGAGGACGCCCCTGCGAGCCGTCCCGTGCCCTCTTGGCACACCCTCCTTTGGCGGTGCCCCTAGTCCGGCAAAATAGATGCCGGCGTGTCTCCCCGCCGCCCCCACGACACGAGTGAATTATGTTAAGTGTGGTGTTATGTTAAGTGTGACGTTGCCCTAGAAAACAGGTTACAGTGATACAGTGACTTAATGTATGTCAAATATCGGGGTGAGTGAAATCACGGGCGGATGAGTAAGAACGAGTACAGTGAGTGAGTTCTGAGGAATCTAACTCACAAGTAACACCCTTGTAGAAAACCCGTAAGACTCTTCCCCCGAGGAATCCTCTGTAGTGAAAATATACCCATGTCCCTTGTTACCAGAAAATAATAGAGAAAGTGAGAATAATATCCTCCCGTTTATATTACCTTAAACACAGTAAATATCCAGTGTCCCTTCACTCCCTCGCTTCCTAAAGAATTTCCTCCCAGCAGCTAGCGTAACGTAAACAAGAGATAGAATCAAATGTCAAAACCCTTTTTCTATCAGATGATACTAAGTTTGAATTAATAATACTAACCCTCTCCCAATATTACTATAACTCTGTTCCGGTCCGTCATTAGTCCTTCCCCCTTCCCCCCCCCCCCCGTGTGAGCTCTCTCCCCACGCTCTCACGCGCGCCCGTGTTCCCTGTATACCTGTACACTAGACTTTCTGTATTGGCAACAGTACTAGTTAAGCCAGTATCCTGCGAGATACTAATATCCTAGTTAAGGTTTTATTTCTGTGTCATATATTGTGTTGTAATATCTGCTGCTTTTGTCCTGTGTCTGACTGTGGTAATATACGTGTAAAAGGTTATTGCATGAAGCTTTTGTGTCCTGCCTCTCTTTCATTGCACTAAGCTCCGGTCTCGAAAGAGGACCCCGCTACACGTTAGGTGCTTTAGGACCGAGGGGTCGGGCCTTTTTCACCTATCATTACAGGTATAACAAAACAATTGGTGAATGCAACAAAATAGTAATGCACCGACCTATAAATGTGACAATAATTCTTGTGATAACCTTACATCAATTCAAACCCTTGAAAATACAGTACCGACGGAAAAAACAGAAGTGTTAGGAGAGAGAGAGAGAGAGAGAGAGAGAGAGAGGTATTCCCGACACTTGAGCTTGGCAAATACCCGCAGGTGAAATAGGTGCAGCATCTCTCTCTCTCTCTCTCTCTCTCTCTCTCTCTCATGCATGCAAACATAGCTTACACACACACACACAAACATATATATATATATATATATATATATATATATATAGAGAGAGAGAGAGAGAGAGAGAGAGAGAGAGAGAGAGAGAGAGAGAGAGAGAGAAAAAATCAGTTTCCAAGTGACGTATTCTGGGGGCGGAGTAAGCTGCGTGTGAGCACACTGTTTGTGTCTCTACACTGTGATCTGCACCATGAAGGAAGGGACTGCCACTGTATGCCTTTTGTCTACCCCCTCCTCAGGGAGCAGGACCATGGTGATGGCCACCGTCCGCACCAGGAGGGAAGGGATGGCCACCACACGCCCTTCGTCTGCTGTTTCGGGGCCTGTGGAACCGCGATGACGGCCACCGTCCACGTCAGGAAGGGGGGAACAGCCACTGTACGTTCCTCGTCCACTGCCCTTGCGACTACCTCTACTGAGGAAGTCCCTTACTCGCTTCACCACCCACCCAGAGGCTGAGTGGGACATCCTTCTCTCTCTCCTCACAGGTGCAGTTTCCAGGAGGAGTTGCAGCTGGAGGAGCTCTGGCGAGGTCTTGCCTTGAGCCTGGGAGTCAGTGCCCTGCAGCCAGCGCCCAGGCAATGCCCCTCACTCTCGAACTCCAAAGGGAAGGGATGCTGCAGGCAGCTCCTGAAGGCAACTCGACCCAAGAGAGACCACAGCCCCAGACGCCAAGGGGCACCCCCAGGACTCTGGGACGTGACCTCTCCAGCCCCACCAGCAGGTGGTCCTCCTCCAGTAGGCGAAGGCAAGCCCGCCTGCTCACCCTGTTCGGCCTCAGTCCAGAGGACCGCCTTCGCCATCGAGGCCCCACTACGGAAGGGCCTCCCTCCACTCCAACCAGCAGCCCACTTTGGACTCCCCAGCCCTCGGCATTAGTCCCGTGCCTCCTATAGGAAGGCACACCTGATGAGATTCCTCCCACACCCAGGTGACACCTGTAAGCAGCCCAAGATCACAGAAGCCCGGGCCAGAGTCTACTAGTCCTATTGTGTCCCCTGACTTGACCAGTGTATGATGTTAATATTGTAATCTGTTCACTGTTGTAATTAAGGTAATATACGTGTAAAGTTGGTCGACCTGAGTTTTTATGCCCTGTTCCTCGTTGTTGTGTATTCTAGACCCCGTCTCGAAAAAGAACCCCAGCTCAGTAGCTCGTGTTCAGAAGAAAAGAAGTCGACCCTGGAACACGTAGCATAACATTTCATAACACTGCTAAAGTCACGGCTGAAAAATATGAAGCAGCTGTAATTTCAGGCAGTACTATTAACCCCATACTGATTTAGTACGGAGATCTAAGCATGCCAATAGCTGCCCTGCACAGGTTTAGTATGTAGATCTATGGTAAACGTTTGCAAAGTCCTCTCGACCTCAAGTCCATTTAATAGTGGTTTGGAGACACTTGGGACATCATAATGGGCTGTGTGGCATCCCTTGACTTGGTGTGAAGTGTGTCTGTCTAGCGGTTTAGTCATTAGATGTAGCAGTAGGTCCAGTGACGTTTTTGACATAACTTAGAGGGTGATTTCAAATATTTCCAAAAAAATACATTTTTTTTCCCCCTTAGTTACCTAAACTCATCTACAACCAGTATCAAAACCTGTTTTGCGCACATTGTTGTGTAAAAGGGATTCAAAGCTCATTTAAATGCCCGTGTGTCAGCTGCTGGGTAAGCAAGAATCACCTGACCTGCATAGGGTGAATATGTTGTGTTGTAGACTGCCCTTGAAAGAAAACTTTCGTTACCCCTCTAACATTTTCTTTGTCTGCTGAGAAGAGTTCATTGAAAACGTTTGTGTCACTCCCCAGCCTGACTGACATGAAGAAAGCTTGCGTTTTTGCCAAGTATTTTGACGATATTTCGTGTTTCTTATGGATTACTGGTATGTGAAAGATGCCAAAGCGATCAAAATCACTTAAGACTGTTGCTGAGCATATGACGAAGGCTAGAGAGGCAAAACTTTGTACAAAAGGAGCTGCAAATGAGTCTCTACCGGTTTATCACTTTCCATGTTTTGAGCGGTACCACACTCTTCAGCAGTTCTAGAGGGTGGTGAGACATTGTAAACGGTGTACATGATGCCATTAAACAAATGCAAACAGGAAAAAAATTCAGTGAAGATTGTGACCGGCAGAGTAATGTATTCCACACAGTGTAAACAACAGTTTCTGTAATTATTGCATAAAATTATAAGTAGAACACTAAATAAGCATAATAAGGTGAATTAGTAATTGAAATACGAGATGTACCAAGGGGACACCAAATAGAGGCGCGAGAAGGGAACGAGCAAGACAGACATATGTCCCCCAACCACCACGCACCCCTCTTCCCCTCAATGGAATCCACGAGAGGTACATCACCTGCTGCATTACCCTCTACCTGGACCAGTGCTCACCAGAATAGGGGCAGGATCTGTGTGCCGGAAGACCCCCCAAGTAGGACCGCGAAGACGCCCACCGTGCTCGTCTGGGGAAGGACGCCCACCGTGCTCATTTCACCTACTGCCTCCTGTAGGACTGCGACAACGCCCGCCATGCTCGTTGGGGAAAGGTCGCCCACCGTGCTCCTTTCACCTACAGCCACCAGCAGGACCGCGATGACGCCAACCATGCTCGCCAGGGAGAGGACGCCCACTGTGCTTCTCTCACCTGCAGTCCCAGGGGTTAGCAGGATTGGGACGACGCCCATCATGCTCAGTGGGGAGGGAATGCCCACCTTGCTTCCCTCACCTGCAGCCCCTGCCCAAAGCAGGACCGCGGCAATGCCCACCATGCTTCTCTCACCTGCAGTCCCAGGGCTTAGCAGAACCGCAGCAGCACTCTCCATGCGGATCTCATCTGCTGAACCCTTGGCACCTACAGAGGGTCATGACCCTTGCTCACCTCACTTCTCCAGAGGACGAGTGGGTCACACCCCTTGCTCGCCTCACTCCTCCAGAGGCCGAGCAGGACACCCCTCTCGCTCTCCCTTCACCACAGGGGTTAGAGCAGGCTCCCCAGCAGAGTCACTGCTAGAAGAGGTCTGGAGTGGCCCTACAGTGAGTCCGGGGGTACACTCACCACAACCAGCGCCCCTTAGTCACCAGTCACTGTTGGACTCCTGAAGGAGGAGAAACCACAGGCAGCCCCTGTCAGACTCCCAATGAAAGCGAGACTGCAGACACCAGTCACAGATGGATGCCCCCAGAACTCCCGACCGAGACCTCCCTAGACAAGCTGGTGAACTGTTCTCCATCAAGGGCAGGTGCAAGGCAGCAGGCCTACTCGACCTGTTCGGCCCCGGCCCGTAGGGCTGACCCACCGACGGAGGCCCCTCCAGTGAAAGGCCTCCCTCTACACCACCCAGCAGCCCTCACCCAACGATCCGGAGTACGATAGTGGTCCTGCGCCCCTTCAGAGAGCGCATACCTGACGAGACACCTCCCACACCTGGGCGCCACCTGCAGTTATCTTATTAGCCCACTTGTCTCAGACTCAGACCCTTATACTTCCTGTAGTGTGTATAATCTGCCACATTGTATTGCGTCAGGTCACTGTATTTTTTGTGGGTAATATATGTGTAAGACTATTTAGCCTGTGTTTTTAAGCCCTGTTCCTTTGGTTGCATGCTCTGGACCCGGTCTTGGAAAGAACCCAATATCAGACCCACATACTCAGAGAACAAGAAGTTGATCTCCGAGCACATGGCATAAAACTGGTGGCAGCAGTGGGATCTAGATCCGCAGAGAGCAACTAGGAATGGAAAGGGAAAATCTGACAAAATGGCAGCCAAACCTCATGTACATTTACCAAAATTTGTCTCTGAGCAGTTTAATACAGACATACATGTGTGTATGATTAAACCACTATTGGACATTGGATTTGAACATGACAAGGAAAAGATAGCTGTAACACTACCCCACCTGGGAAAAGCAGTCTCATGCATCACCAAGAAGATCGTCCCCAAGCTGACATGGGCAAAATTTACATGAAATGTGAAATAAGTAGTAACACCATCACTGGGAAAAGTTGTAGCTTTGTCCAAGCTCGACACCCTCACCTACAACGACAACCTGGACGACACTCTCAACCAGGCTAGGTGACTATAGTCTGTCTCAGGAAAAACGAATGTAGAATATCGTCTATTTTACTCCAAAGTCACTGTCAAAGGCCGAAGGCATCTGATTTAACGACCTGTGGGAATACAGGCTGGCCAGGGACAAGGCCTGAGGGCAAGAGGCACACACACACACACACACACACACACACACACACACACACACACACACACACACACAATCAATGAATGGGTATAAGTGACCCGCTATGCTCACAGGTCAATATGAACTGTGGTTCCTGTTTTTGGATGCAACTTTTTTTTTCTTGTCTCCCTCCTCCCTCCCCCATCTACCCTCTCTCTCTCTCTCTCTCTCTCTCTCTCTCTCTCGTGTGTGTGTGTGTGTGTGTGTGTGTGTGTGTGTGTGTGTGCAATCATTATCATGACTAATGGTATGCTTTGTATTGGAAAGTAAAGATGAGGAGAAATATTGTGGAATCTATGGCGAATATTGTGGCAGAAGAGTGTAGACATGTATGAAGGTGAACGTTAATTGGCCCACAGGGAATTAATGACAGTTCCACATGCTGACGTCTCGAGGGGACTTGTTGTAGTTGTTCTCAATAAATATATTCCAATGTTTTATTTATTTTATAATACTTATATCACAGTTAAGTTATAATTTGCATTGACATTATTATTCACTACTACAGAACCTTGAGAGAGAGAGAGAGAGAGAGAGAGAGAGAGAGAGAGGGGGGGGCTGGTCATTCCCAGGGGACAGGTGGTCACTCCTCACCTCTCTCTCTCTCTCTCTCTCTGGCATCACAAGAAATGCAGTGAGGAAAGTGACACCAGAAAACTGGCAAAAATGTATGGAGCATACGAGAAAGCTAGAACAGGAATATATCAGAAATGACATTGTGCGCAATCACATGGTCGAAGAATTCGTCATTAACGTGGCGAATGATTCCACCAGTGAAGAAGAAGGTTTAGATGAGGGAGACATGAATATCGAGAGAGAGAGAGAGAGAGAGAGATTGTATTTTCAAGGGAAATTTTAGAGTATAATGAATATTTATTAAGGAAATGCTACTGTTGATCATTCGATCAGTAAAACTATTGTAAATCAGTTTATGTTTTTTCATAGCATTTTTTTTTTCATAAAGAATAGTAATAAAACAATAAAATTAAATAAAATATTTTTTCTTCATCTTTCATGGCTATATCATTGGCTTACCATAACCCTCCCCACATTCTGACCCGGGCCTCTCCCATCCTCCATCCCTCCTCATATGGACCGATATCTGGGCACACCACCCCCCCTGAACTCAAAACATCATCCTTCCTGCCTTCCTATCCATCTCCATCCCCTCTCTTCACCTAGCTTTTTGCCCACATACACAGAATTTGCACACACACACACACACACACACACACACACACACACACACACACACACACCTGAGCTGGGATCGGCAATCCGTTTCCCATTGTGACCTCTATTTCCTTACCCAAAATTCCTTCCCTATCCCTAAGGACTTCCCACTTCACCTGTCCCTTGTTTCTCTCCGTCTTTGTGCCGTGATTAGAAATCTGGACAGAATAGGGTTGAGACTGAGTGGCTTGTTCTTTGTTACTTTGTTAAAACGATATATATAAACAAACACGTTTTTTTAAATAACTGACGACCTACCAAAAAATCTATCATTCTATCAGAATAAATAAATAAATAAATATATATATATATATATATATATATATATATATATATATATATATATATATATATATATAACTTAGAACTATAAAACTTATATGTAAACTTCAGGAAACTGGCAAATGGGGACCCCCCCTTAGAAAATTCCTTGGTGCGCCCCTGCTGGGCACTGATAGATAAATAGAGGCTTCACATTGTTTTATTACTTAAGCGTCGTGTGTGTGTGTGTGTGTGTGTGTGTGTGTGTGTGTGTGTGTTTTCATAGTGATAGCTGAGTAACCTATAGGGAAGAGGAGGGATCGGATTAACGGGATGGGGGGAGGGGGATTCCACCAGTGAAGAAGAAGGTTTAGATGAGGGAGACATGAATATCGAGTGATAGAGAGAGAGAGAGAGAGAGAGAGAGAGAGAGAGAGAGAGAGAGAGAGAGAGAGAGAGAGAGAGAGAGAGAGAGAGAGAGAGAGAGAGAGAGAGAGGAGAGAGAGAGAGAGAGAGAGAGAGAGAGAGAGAGAGAGAGAGAGATTGTATTTTCAATGTAAATTTTAGAATATAATGAATATTTATAAAGGAAATGCTACTGTTGATCCTTCGATCAGTAATACTATTGTAAAGCACTTTATGTTTTTTCATAAAGAATAGTAATAAAACAATAAAATAAAATAATTTTTCTTCATCTTTCATGGCTTCCCAACCCCTCCCCACATTCCGACCCGGGCCACTCCCATCCTCCATCCCTCCTCATATGGACCGATATCAGGACACTGACAGATAAATAGAGGCTACACATTGTTTTATTATTTAAGCGTCGTGTGTGTGTGTGTGTGTGTGTGTGTGTGTGTGTGTGTGTGTGTGTGTGTGTAGAGGAAAGAAAACGGAAGAGGGAAGGAGGAAGGTCCAGAATCTCGAGGGGACCTCTTAATCCTTCACACGGTCACTCGTGTTCCGATTTTGGCAAAGGCTTTGTAAAATTCTCGCATTCATGTTTCCTGAGAAAGGGTATAGTCACCGCTGCGTACCTGGAGGCCGATGCAGGCACCTGGGAACAACATATTTTCAACACCCCGTTAAGGATCCTCCCCAGCACTGTAAGAGAACATTTCACAATCTATGACACAACAGGAGACCTTGACAGAGATATTCAACTAATCAGGCATCTTCTCACTGCCCACATCATTCCACAACACCTCAGCGCAGTGAGCAGAGTCCCGATGCATAAAGTACTACAACAAAAACCACAGATGCCTCCTACCCACAGCATTTCACCAACACTTCCCAGTGTGCCCAGGGCGCTTCCCATGAAAAGGCGCCCTCCTCGTGAGGAAAATACCAATCTAATCTCCATAAATCCAAGGGAGTTTTCAGCATGTAATCACTGGGAACGACTTAAAGCTGCCCAATGAAAAACAGCTACCCAAGGGCACTGCAAGGTCTCCTCTATAGATGATGATGGCGACAAAGACAGCGCACCCTCCGCCAAGTACTCTGACCTTGGTGAAGTATGGCCGGACAAAGAAGACGCTTCACAACAACTGGATTTTTTAGAACCGCCCCCCTGCACCTCCCCACAATGGCGGGGACCACCTCCCAAATATATTGCCCCTCAAGTCTACGATAAGATGAGACTGAATGGGGTGAAAGCAAGGCTACTGGTTGACACGGGAGCGGCCAGATACTGCCTCTACCACCATTTTTACTCCCGTTATGCCTCGGCTTTTGGCCCGCTTCTCCCCACTTCAGCTCATCTCGTACATGCAAGAGATGGCCCCCTGCCTATCCGTGGGGAAACTCGGGCCTTGCAAGCTGACACTCACCAGAAAGTATCAGCCGAACATCAGTTAATCATTTTTGACTCAGTCTGCCATGCTTATGATGGCTACCTAGGGCTGGACCTCCTACAGAAACTACGCACCAACATCGACTGCCACAAGCGACGTCTCCATTTCCAGAAGTCTCCAGACCACCCCAGCCACACTGCATGTGCATTCCCACACTGTTTCCCTCATCTCACTCTCCTCCTGCTATGTGTTCTACCTTACCCTCACCTATTCCTAACCTTCCCACTCCTCTGCATACCACTTTCCCTGCTACCATCGCCTCCTCCCTTAATATCCCCTCTTAGCACGAGGCCTGGCTTCACCTTACCAGGCCCACCGGAACCTTTATCTTGTTCTCTCCTAACCATGCCTTCTGGAACCATCTCCTCCTGTCTACTGTCTCACACCTTCCTCCCCCCCTCACCTTGGGGTGGTACGCACTGCCAACATTTTCACCACCCCTCTCACTCTACAGGATTAGTGGTTGGAGGGATGGAAGAAGCTGAACCATGTGCACCTCCCCCTCCTCCCCTGTCACCCATCCTCCTCTACCTGAACACCTGACATCACACCAAGCCGACAACCTCCAACGTTTCCTCCTGGACTTGTTCTCGTCAGGACCTGTGGATATCGGCCACACCACGTACCTGACACATGAAATCCACACCACAGGCCCGCCGATTCACCAACCGTCTTGGAGGAAAAACCCTAATCAGCGGGCTGAGGAAGACTGGCAGATCCAGGAAATGCTTGATGCCAGTGTTATATCCCAATCCACCAGCCCCTGGTCCTCTCCAGTCGTGTTAGTTAAGAAGAAAGACGGCACCATGCACGTCTGTGTGGATTACCGATGTCTTAACGACGTGACCATAAAGGATGCCACCCCCCTACCCAAGACAGATGACTCCCTTAACTCCTTGCATGGAGCATCCTGGTTCTCCACCTTGGATCTCCAACTGGGATACTGGCAGGTCCCTGTACACCTGGAGAACAGAGGGAAAACAGCTTTCTTGACCAGCAACGGAAAGCATTATGAATTCAACATCCTCCCCTTTGGATTCTGCAATGCCCCTGCAACATTCTTCCAATTGATCGAGTCAGTTCTCAGTGGCCTCACCTGGGAAATCTGCCTGCCATACCTATATGACGTTATCATCTTCAGCCGAACCTGGGCCGACCACCTCCGGCTCGTTAAACAAGTCCTCATTTGCATCCAACAGGCAGGGCTTAAGCTCAAGCCATCGAAATGCATCCTGGCTGAACGGTCCATCTCCTCCCTAGGGCACGTCATCTCCAAGTAAGGCATGGCACCTGATCCTGACAAACTGCGTGCTGTCACAGACCATCCACTACCACGAGATGTCCATGAAGTTTGCACCTTTATCGGGCTCATGTCCTACTACTGACGCTTTATAATGTGTTCACTAACATCGCAAAACCCTTCCATGACATGATTAAAAAAGGCGAACCTTTCACCTGGACAAACAATCGCATCAACGCTTTTCACACCCTCAAGACCAAGCTCGTCACCGTCCTGATCGTCGCATTTCCTACCTACACCCTGCCTTTTCTCCCGTATACCGCATATTCCTAGTAGCAATCGGCACCGTCCTTGCCCAAGTTCAGGAAGGACGAGAACACATCATCGCCTGCGCCAGTTATACTCTCAATCAGGCAGAAAAGAACTATGCTCCCACCAAAAGAGAATGCCTAGGCATCGTCTAGGCCTTGGACCACTTTTGAGCCTATTTGGCAGGCACTCATATCACCATAATAACATCACCAAACTTTGCAGTGGCTATGCAAGTCTCAGACCCACAATGCCCAGCTGGTCAGATGGAGAGAAATCCTCGAAGAATTTGATTTTGATATAGCGTATCGGCCTAGAAAATTACATACAGACACTGATGCCTTGTCCTGGCTGCCCATCAACGCCATCAATACCGCCAACAGCCTCCTACAAATATGGCAAAACATAGATCACTCAGCTGGATACCAACACAAATATTCTCTAAGCTACACCAACAGGGCGACCACCTATTCACCCATACTGGACTTTTAGCGCTCAATCCTGACACCGCCCTAGAAACCATGACTCACACTCAGACAACAGCATACATCTTGGGACCAAGAAACTCCTACAAGTATTTAATGATATGTACTGGACACCCAGCTCCTCCAACTTGGCCAAACGAGTCATACAGGCCTGCTGTGCTTGTGCGCTGGGAAATGACACGACATGGACGCTAGGCCCTTCAGGAAAAATCACTGCTCACAAGCTGTGGCAATTTTTGTACATAGACATAGTCTGGCCCCTCCCTCCTCAAGCAGGCTACAAATACATCATAACTTTCGTGGTCACCTATTTGAAATTCCTGATTGCTTGCCCGGCCAAGGAGCACCACGCCATTGCCATGGCCAACGCCCTCATCCACCACGTTTTTCCCCACTTTGGCATTCCCCAGGCCCTTCATTTCGACAATGTCCCAGAGTTTACCAACAAAATATGGAAAGAACTCGCCACCATCTTCGGGTACAAGCTATCTCACTCTTCCCCATACTGACCAGAGGGAAACAGGCTGTGTGAAAGAACTCACTGTACCTACTCAACCAAATATGAGTCAGAACAGAAGAAACACAAAACAAAGACTGGCCAACCCACGTAAAAATTGTGCGGTGGGGAATGAACACCTGTCCCAGGGAAGATGGCATTACCCCTAATGAACAAGTATCCCCTTCTCTTACCACTCCAACAGCACCTACAGCCCCCCCTTCACTTCCCCCACATCGGACCCCCTTCACCACCTGAGGCGCCAACTGCATCATATACAAAACCAACAAGACCTTCATCCTGACATCATCCCCATCAGTCTCTACAAGCCTAGTGACTCAGTTATGGTGGCTCAACCACCCATCCCTAACAAACACCCTGATTCTCAGGACCCTACACGACCATCAACGTTTCCAACCCCTACCAGGCAACCACCCAATATCACAACATGCCACGCACATATCGGAATCGCCACGTGCATCTCTTCCACCACTCAGCACTCACCTCACCCACCGTCTCTTGACCACGCCACACCCACTTTCCCACCCAGCAAGCCGCACCACTGCTCACCTCCCTCGCCAACATGACTAATTCATATGTGTGCTACCTCACACCTACATACTCCTCACCCTCACTTACTCCTCATTCCACTCTCATGTCCCCCACCATACCTCCCACCAACTCAACATCCTCCCCACAGATCCCCCCTACACTCCCAGCGACCTCACCTCCCAGATCAACAACTACCACTGCACTACCAAACACAAAGACGCCGCCATGCAGCCCAGGAACCCCCCACCCACCCCGACCACCTCACCTTGTGACCTGAGCTCCTCGCTGCCTACGCCTGTCTTTACTACCACCACTCCTAGATCTGGCCGTCTCACACCAACACACTCCATACCTCCACTCACTCCTCATTCCACATGCACGTCCTCCACCATACCTCACACCAACTCCTCATCCTCCCCACAGACCTCCCTCCCACACCCCCAGCGACCTCACCCCCCAGATCACAACCACCAACCACCACCACACCGCCACCACCAAACACAAAGAAACCGCCACCTGGCCCATGAACCCCCACCCACATCCGGCCACCTCACCTCGTGGCCCGAGCTCCTTGCCGCCAACACCACCACCACTACCAGATCCGGCCGTCCCTCTTGCCCACCAGCAAGATATGCACCAACACCCTCACCTCCAACCCCACCTGTTCCAACACCACCCAGAGAAGCTGCCTACAGCTCCCCCACACCAAACACCTCTTCCATAAGCCTCAAAATGCATCAGGCAGGAAGTAAAATTCCAGTGGCCAGACCAATCAGGACAATTAAGGTGGTTCAGTCCTGTACTTTTCCACCTGTACAACCTCATAAAACCCAGGTAGCCTCACCAATCTCCGGCATTCATCCCAGAGTAACCAGCCAGTCACTACACACCGCACCTCCAGAAATGAAAATCAAGCATGTGCTCTGGACCCCTGGCCAGGGAAACAGACAACTCCGAGGGACACCACAACTTCTGTGTCTCCTACGGAAGACCACACACACCTCCACCCTTGATATAGTGTACCAACCCCACCAAGAGCCAAACATACCCACTCAACACTGGATCTCACTCCTCCAACACCTCACGCCAGCCCACCAGATCACTACCTCTAACATATACCACCTCCAGTCACGAGGACATGACTTCTGCCGCGACGGTGGTGAAATATGAGATGTACCAAGGGGAGACCACATAGAGGCACGTGAAGACAATGAGCAAGATAGACATATGTCCCCCAACCACTACGCGTCCCTCTTCCCCTCAACGGAATCCGCGAGAGGTACGTTGCCTGCCGCATTACCCTCTGCCTGGACCAGCACTCACCAGAATTGGGGCAGGATCTGTATGCCGGCAGACCTCCTCAAGTATGACTGCGACGACGCCCACCGTGCTCGTCGGGAAAAGGACACCCACTGTGCTCCATTCACCTACAACCACCAGCAGGACCACAACGATGCCCACCGTGCTCGTCGGGGAGGGAATGCCCACCGTGCTTCCCTCACATGCAGCTCCCGCTCGGAGCGGGACCACGGTGATGCCCACCGTGCTCACCAGGGAGAGGACGCCCACTGTGCTTCTCTCGCCTGCAGTCCCAGGGCCTTACCAAGACCGTGACGACGCCTACCATGCTCATCGGGGAGGGAACGCTCACCGTGCTTCCCTCACCTGCAGCCCGAGCCCGGAGCAGGACTGCGGCGATGCCAACTGTGCAACTCTCACCTGCAGTCCAAGGGCTTAGCAGAATCGCAGCGGTAACCACTGTGCCCACCAGGGAGGCCCCACCCACTGTGCAGACTTCATCTGCTGAACCCTCGGCACCTACAGAGTTACGCCCCTCGCTCGCCTCACTCCTTCAGAGGCCGAGTGGGATGCCCCTCTCACTCTCCCCACACCACAGGGGGCAGAGCAGGCTCCCCAGCAAAGTCACTGCTGGAAGAGGTCTGGAGTGGCCCTATTGTGAGTCGGGGGGTACACTCATTACAACCAATGCCCCTTAGTCACCAGTCACTGTCGGACTCCCGAAGGAGAAGAGACTACAGGCTGTCCCTGTCAGACTCCCGATGAAGGTGAGACCGCAGACACCAGTCACAGAGGGACGCCCCCAGAATTCCCGGTCGAGACCTCCCTTGACAAGCCATACTCCACCGACAGCAGGTGCAAGGCAGCGTGCGTACTCGACCTGTTCAGCCCCAGCCCCGAGGGCCTACACACTGACAGAGGCCTCTCCAGTAAAAGGCTTCCCTCTACACCACCCAGCAGCCCTCACCCGACAATCTGGAGTACAATAGTGGTCCCGCACCCCTTCAGAGAGCACACACCTGACAAGACACCTCCCACACCTGGGCACCACCTGCAGTTATCCTATTAGCCCACTTGTCTCAGACACAGATCATTATACTTCAAAGTGTGTATAATCTATCACATTGTATTGTGTCAGGTCACTGTATTCTTTGTGAGTAATATACGTGTAAGACTGGTTAGCCTGTGTTTTTAAGTCCAGTTCCTTTGGTTGCATGCTCTGGACCTGGTCTTGGAATGAACCCAATATCAGACCCACATACTCAGAGAGCAAGAAGTTGATCTCTGAGCACGTGGCATAACAGTGATAAAGCTAATAAATTTGCAAAGTGTCCGCCCATATAAGTGACGAAATCGGTGACAACATTACATGTGACACACTGCGTCCTCACAGTTGACCAGGGAGAGAGGGGGGAGAATCCTGCGTAACGTCACAGCCACATGCGCGGCAGGATTCCCTGCCTGCGGGTCATTTAATTCAGTGGGTATGGTACTTTTTGTGTGTGCATGCATTTTTTGTACCAAAAGAGACCTTTGGGGGAAAAGCATGTACTTTTGGTCAACCTGGAGAAGTCAGCTTTGATGTAATTTGGCTGACCAGTAAAGGGTTAAACGTAACAACTGTTTTTCCTGTTGTTTGCTGCTGGTAATATAAGACTATTTTCTTTTACACTCTAGTCTTAAATGTAACATAATATCAGTAAGGGAAGTCGGTCTAACAAGGGTGACTGAACTTACATATGCGACAGAAAATTTATTCTGACTCGGCAGTCTTGCCAGGCAACATTTCACCAGTACGACTGCCTTGCTAGTTAATGAGTGGATGGCAAGTAAAGTGAACATGATTGCCTTTCAAAAGGTTAACAGGCAGCTCTCCAGTGATCATGTTAGCTTGCTAGAGCAGGGTATACGCTAGATGCTAAACCGCTGAAATTTTGACTGCCACATGGCCTGTTGTATTGCAAAACAAACAGCGAGTGTTTTTGTGTTCTTGAACTTGAGTGTTTCTAAAACCTGCTGAGTATATACACAAGTGCATGTAATTTTTTACAGTAAATCAAGTCTTTATCATTCATTCATTTCTTTTTGAAAGCTCCAACATGTTTGCATGCATCGGCCTTGGTCACCTAATGGCGGCTGTCCTTGCTGCTCGATCTCTGGCAGCTTCCCTGTTCAGTCCCTTATCCCTGAGGTCACACTCAATGACCTTGTCCCAGGTTTTTTTCGGTCTACCTCAGCAGTCCTACCCCTAGGATTAACACTTCTCACTTTCTGCATCCAATGGTCATCCCCCATCCTCTCCATATGCCCAAACCAACTCAGTCTACCTCTTCTCATCACAGTGCCAATATACTCCAGTCCCATCCTACCCCTCAACCCTCCCATCGCAAACCTAGTCCCCCCATGCCACACACTCAGTGATGTTCTGCACATCCACCTAATCATTGTCATTTCTGTACGTTTGAGCCTGCAAATATCCTCTTCCTTTATCGCCGAGTCTTACTACCATTCACCATCACACTCCTAACACAAGCTGCTTACACATGTAACATACAAAGGAGAGTCTAGTGCTATGGAGAGGTAATATTGCTTTTTGTCAATATATCCCCAGCAAAAGACACAGGTCTGGCTTCAAAATCTTCGTGATGTGCGGCTGTAAGACTATGTGCAGGATATAGTCCTGTACACAGGTGTTCAGATGGACCTCACTGAAGACAGAAGTTTAGGACTCTCAGGGGCTGTGGTAAAAACGATGATCGAGGAATACCTTCATCGCGGCCACGTCTTATACCTCGATAATTGGTACACAAGCCCCCTTCTCCCCAGGTACCTTCACCTACAGGAAACTGGTCTGTGCGGCACTGTAAAGAAGAACCATCGGCATATGATGAAGGTGGGGAGGAAGGTTCAGAAAAACGAGGTTGTTTTTTACTAATCACATAATATCCTCACAACAGCATGGCACCACGATCGCGAATATTCCTCCTCTCATCTGTTCATTGGCCCCTTGTACACCGCACAGATTACCGGGCAGAAGGGCAGCGCCACATCTGGAAACCAGAAACTGTCTTGGCATGCAATGTGAATATGAGACAGGTGGATCAATCAGACGCCATGATTTCCAGCGTTGACTGTGCCAGGCCCACGATGATGTGGTATAAAAAATTATTCTTCCATCTCCTCGACATCACCGTCCCCAATGCTCACTATCGCCACGCACATACCACTGGCATCCAGGAGACCTTCAAGGGCTATATTCGCGAGCTGGTGTGGGAAAGAGTGACGGAATATGGGCAAGATAGAAGTGCCGCTCGCCACCGCCACACCACCACCACACCTCTCAGCCTCACCTCTAGACACTTCCCCAAAATCGTCCCTCCAAGTGCAACACGTCAGAATCCCCAGTGGAGGTGTCATGTGTGTGCAAACAGCACTGTAAGGCCACGTACTCAGCGGAAGGACTCAAGGTATATGTGTGCAGAGTGCGATGTAGGACTGTGCATATACCCAAGCTTCGAGGAGTACCACACTCTTCCTAACTATTGAGAAACAATAGTGTGGTAATGATGAGCGATAAAAAGACACTCAAAATGTGTTGTAAATATGAAAAAAGACACTCAGAAAGTTTTATAAGTACTGCATAAAGTGATGACATGTAAATATTTTCTTGTAAGTGTAAGGACTGAACGTCCTGGAGTAAAGTTTTACGTATGTTCTCGTAAGTGTTAGACAATGTATTCACAGTGAGATGATCAAAAATTCTCTGGTAATGTCTGTGTATACTGAAGGCATGTTGTAAATAATTTACTGTAAGTGAAAGGGCTGTACATCGTGAAGTCAAGTTACGCATATTTTCTCGTAACTGTAAGACAATGCATTCACAGTGATACGTATAGTGTTAAGTAAGTGATTTTTTCCCCCCAAAACACGATTTCTTTATGAAATTATATATATATATATATACACACACACACACACACACACATATATATATATATATATATATATATATATATATATATATATATATTGTGGGTGTGAAGTGGACAGAAAAGTGTTAAGACCATTCCTATACCTTCCCCGAGTCACGTTGGCGAGAATACCTGAGTTTACCTTGCACAGAAAACAGGTTTTCTCTCACCGCCGCTGGGGATTCCCCGCTTGCTCACCGCGGGCGGCTGGAGGGACTACGAAAAACGCACTACCAGCATCCGGTGAGTTTTTTTTTTATGGTCATATTCATTTTTTTCACATCAAAATCTATCATTTTAGCCTTAGAAAAAAAATCATAAATTGGCCGGCACGGGGATGACAGGGCTTGAAGTGGCCGGCACGCGGTGGGTTAAAAAAAAAAAAAAAAAAAAGCTAAATAATTGCACCCACGCGTGTTATATGTGTCTCTCCAATATATATATATATATATATATATATATATATATATATATATATATATATATATATATATATATATATATATATATACATACTTCGTTTTCGTTTCGTTTTTAAAGGCTCCAACATGCTTGCATGTGTCGGCCTTGGTCACCTAATGGCGGCTCTCCACTCTGCATGATCCACTGCAGCCTCCCTGTTCAGTCCCTTAACCCTGAGGTCACACTTAATGACCTCGTCCCACGTCATTCTCAGTCTACCCCTCATAACCCCACCCCCAATATTAACACTTCTCACCCTCCCCACACAATTATCATCCCCCATCCTCTCCACATGTCCAAACCATCTCAATCTACCTCTCCTCATCACAACACCAACACACTCCAGTCCCATCCCACCTCTCAACTCTTCCATCGTAAACCCAGCCCCTCCAGGCCTTGGACGCAGGGACGCACTGCACATCCACCTAATCATTGTCATTTCTGTACATCTGAGCCGGCGAATATCTTCCTCCTTCACTGCCCAGGTCTCACTACCATACAGCATTACACTCCTAACACATGCTGCATTCAAAGACCCCTTAGCACATAGGGAGAGTCCTCTCAATGTAGGAGAGGCAAGAGCTCCCCGAACTTCTTCCAACCACTTCTCACCCCAGCCACAGAGCCAGCTCCAGCCTCACCTCCAGCACACAACATGTCTCCCAAACAACAAAACTCCTCCACACGCTCAAGAAACTCACCAGCAAGCTCAATCCCTCCACACCTGACAACCTCCACCTGCTCACCCCAACACGCCATACACACAAAATCAGCACCATCTCACAGTCTACCTCCGACACCACCACATCTCCTATGCACCCACCCACCACACACACCGCACAAGATGGAACCACTTCCCATGCCCCCCTTGGCAAACTGCACACGGCCACCCTCCCCCGTCCACGACAGCACCACCACCAACCCTAGATATCATCACCCCTGTCCTATCTGCACCCACCCCTAAACCCTTGTGCCCCACACCATCTCTCCACTTCCTAAACCCTTCCTCTGCCTCCCTTTCGTTCTCTGCAATCAACACCAAATCATCAGCATACAACAACTCCCACGGGAGTCCGTTTCTAAAGTCACGTGAAAGGGCTTCAGGTACCATGATAAACATGGGACTCAAGAATGACCCCTGATGCACACCAACATCCACGGAAAACCCATCACCCAAATCTCCACTCACTCCCACCTGGGTGCGAGCACCCACATACACAGCCACAACCACCCCAACCAGCCACTCCTCCAAGCCAAGCCCTCTCACCGCCCACCTCACCACCTCACTAGGGACTCTGTCAAAGGCCTTTTCCAAATCAACAAAAACAAAACCAAGATCCCTTCTCTTACCAATACATTTTTCCTGAAGCTGACGAGCAATGAATATATCATCAGTGGTCCCCCTACCTGGCATAAACCCAAACTGCATCTCATCAATATTCACTCCTTCTCTAATCATACCTTCTAAAACTCTCTCCATTACCATCATTATCTGATCCAAAAGCTTTATACCTCTATAATTTCCTCTTTCCAGGGCATCACCCTTCCCTTTATACACATTTACAATTACACTCTTCAGCCAATCATCTGGGACAACACACTCATAATTAATCCTATTTATCAGGCCAGTGACTAAACTCACCCCTATATCGCCTGAGGCCTTCAACACTTCGGCAGTCAACCCAGACACACCTGCTGGCTTCCCCACCCACATCCTGCCTATTGCCTCACTCACAGTAGCAGTATCAATCAAAGGCCAAGGGCCAGACACTGGATCTGCTGGCTCCAAACCTTCCCTGTCCCAGTCAAACTCCTCATTCAACAACCGGTTATAATGCTCTCGCCATGCATCTTTAATATCCTCACTGTTCACCACCACCCTTCCTTCATCATTCCTCACACACTGCTCACTTATAATATCCCAATTATCCCTCTTCACTTGACCTGTCACCCTAAATATCATATTTTTCCTTTCCCCATGATTTAGGTTATCAAGTAATAGTCTCTGTGACTCAGACTTCGCCCTGTATACCTCTCTTCCAGCCCCACGCTTGGCAGCCAAATATTCCTCCTTGCTACCACCCTTCTTCCATTCCCGGAAAAGCCTTCTTCTCTCCTTAACTGCAGCTTCTACACCCTCATCCCACCACCAAGCTACTTTAAGTCTTGGTGGTCCTCTTGTCCAACTGCATGTTACATCAGTAACTCTCAAGAAATTGTTCTTGAGGGCTCTGTACTGTTCATTAACGCCTCTGTTTACAGCTCCCCGCTCAGCCACCACTCTCCTCAACTCGCTATAGAAGGCATCCCCCACTACTTGGTTTTTCAGCTTTCATATTTTCCTCCTAGGTACATAAGTCCTCTTTTTCATCACTTGTTCCCCAAGCACCATATCACAAATCAACAGTTTGTGCTGCTGCACACACTCCTCACTTCCTATAACTTTAACATCCCTCACTAACCTCCTATCGGCCCTCCTAACCAGAAAATAATCTATCTGACTGCTATTTCCCCCAAACTCATACAGTATATATATATATATATATATATATATATATATATATATATATATAAGTAATCCCTCCACTATCCGATGTAATAAAGCCAAAGGCATGTCCGGAAAGTGGTCCTGTCCGGAAAGTGGGCCTCTGCTGGACTGGTACTTATGGACCCTAACCCAGCCAAACTTTGAAAGCCACCTAAATAACTCCCTACCAGACATGGATAGTTCTTATTTAAACCTAATTAAAACCCTATTTACACCAATAATGGACATAAAGCATGAAATAAATGAAAAGGAACCAAAGAATGAGGAATTAGAAGCGAGTATGGAAAATACTTAAGTCTAGCAGCATACAGGGTAGTGTACTGTACTTGCAGCACGTCTGTGGCCGCCTCCTCTAACTCTCTAAGGCTCTGGTAGTTGTGAAAATGCTCTTGAAGCACATACAGTAATCCAGTGTTGTGCTACACTTAATTCTTTGCACTGTAAGTTATAATTGTTTAACACTGTACATTCTTATTAACTGAACCACACCAGTTTCAACGCCATTCCAACCGCCACTTTTCACTCCACACTCACTCCACAGTTAATCCTTCGCACTCTAAACTCTAATTTCATAATACTGCACAACACTGTAAACTCCCATGTGGTCTAGTGGCGTGGTACTGTGGTTTATTCACTGTTTATTCACAAAAAACGAGCACATGCAGCATCGATTACAATGGCCATCTTCCCTGAACGAAGGTTAGGCAGTAACTGGGAACAGGGTTGCCAGATCTGAACTCGGCCACATTACCAAACTCCTCAATTTTCATTACCAAATTCTTAAAGGAAGCATTTATTCTTCACTAATTATATATACAAGAGGAAATACATGTAATCACTCTCCTTATAATTCCAGAATGTTGATTATTTTCAGGCTATGTTGGCTAGCAGATTGATCAGAGAGAGCAGACAATCCACCATCTCCATCCTGTGTATCATCATATATGTGAAAAATCTGTAATGCATTATTCTGATTCATTACCAAACGAATTTTTCATTACCAAATTGGCCTACATTTGATAAAGAAAAATACTAAATGGCAACCATGACAGGGGAGAGGGGAGGGGGGAGGAAGGAAGGGGTGAAGGGTCCATGGTGTAACAGCTGTTCAGTGCCGCGTGGCAATTTCAAATTACGGGTGGGAAAAAATTCAGATTTTGGGGGTATTTTTTTCATTTTTTGGCCATTTTTGGGTTCTGAAGGTCCAGGCCCACAATGTCTGGTAAGTGGGGTGTCCGGAAAGTGGGCGTCCGGAAAGTACAGGGATTACTATATATATATATATATATATACACAGTACTCTCGCGTCCAACACGGTAATATTGTCATGTATGGGTCCCATGTTGGACCAAAAACGTGCTGAACAAACAACAGAGCTTATGGGGAAAAATTAATTATATCAGCAACCCTAGGAAAAGTCACCCTAAATACCTGCCATATACCTATACAGGTACAGATATTGGTACTATTGTAATTATAAATGGTACTGTACTATGACTGACAACTAACCCTTTAGGATAGTGTTGGTGGGCTTGCTGGGAATGGAAAGTGGTATCTGAGGCTGTAGGTAGTCCTACTGGGTCCCCGGAGGATGGCTGCTGGTATCTATCTATCTATCTATTGCCAGACGCCTCAATCCCGTTTGGGGTGGCCACAAACAAATCGCCTCCACGTCGGCCTGTCCCCCGCCATTTCACTGCCCCGCTCCCAACCCACACCCCCCCTCTCTCATATACCTCTCCACCCCATCCCTCCATCTCATCCTCGGCCTCCCCCTCCCTTTTCCCCCCTCCACCTCACTCACATACACTCTCCTCATCAGTCTTTCACTCTCCAGCCTCTCCACATGGCCAAACCACCTCAGTGTATTCCTCCTAACGTTTCCTATCACATCCACATCCACACCACAACGCTCCTTTATATCCTCATTTGTCAGCCTGTCTCTCCATGTGACTCCACAGGCTGCTCTTAAATAACTCATTTCCACTGCTCTCACTCTTGACTTGTGTCCTTCCAGCAACGTCCAAGCTTCACTTCCATACGTTAGAGTTGGTATCACAATATTGTCATGTAGTAACTTTTTCACTTCCATGCTCACTTCCCTGCTTCTTATCACTGCTTTCAAAGAACCAGCAACCTTTCTTCCCTGTTGTACCCTTTCAAGCACTTCACCCTCCAAACCTCCATCCTTACTCATCACACTACCCAAGTACTTAAACGTACTCACATCTTCCAATTCCTCACCATCCAACCTCGCTGTACATTCACTGACGTCACCTCTCTCAAAGACCATCACTTTATTCTTCCCTACATTCACCTTTAGATTCCGTTTCTTACACACTCTCCCAAATTCATCCACCAAGCCTTGCAGCTCTCCTTTGTCTTCACTCAACAACACAGTATCATCTGCAAACAACAGTACAGGGAGTTTCCAAACACTATCCTCTCTCACCAGGGCCACTCCAACATCCACTACCCTCCCTTGTACCTCTTTTATTACCCCATCCATGTACAGATTGAACAACCATGGAGATATGACACATCCCTGTTTCAACCCTTCAAAGAGAAAAATTCACTCAGTTCATCATCCACACGCACTGCAGCCTTAGCACCATCATACGTAATCTTCACAGCATTCAGCAACTTCCCATCTACTCCATATATTCTTAAAACTTTCCACAATCCTTGTCTATCCACCCTGTCATATGCTTCCTCCAAATCCATGAAAGCTGCATACAACTTCTTTCCCTTCTCTAGAAACTTTTCCACTAAAGATCTAAGAATGAATATCTGATCTACACAGCCTCTTCCCTTCCTAAAGCCTCCCTGTTCTTCTCCAACTAATTCCTCTGTTCTTTCTCTAACTCTGTCATTAAGTATCCTACCATACACTTTTCCTATTATACTAAGAAGACAGATGCCCCTATGATTACCACACACTTCTTTTTCCCCTTTTCCTTTGGTGCTGGTGTCACTAGCGGGTAATGGCTGCTGCTCCTCCTCAACCTCCCTCATAAATCCTTCAAAATCACACTCAGAATCACTATCCTTGTCCATATCCATGAAAGGTCCTGCTTCTGCCTGTCCTAGCACTCTGTAAGCCTTCACTGCTGCCAGGATCTTGTCTTGGTTTTTTATTATGGTCCTCACGCTGGTTTCATTCACGTCGCAGGCCTTGGCGATGTCCACATTCCCCTCCCCTTTCTTCTTCCTCTCGATGATTTCTAGCTTGGTGGCCTGAAGGAGGTGCCGCCGCTTCTTGGGGTTCTCAGAAGGCTTCCTAGGCATCATGAGCAGGGTAAAATGCAGTAGCAAGGGCAGAAAATGCAGTGAGAAAAAAGCACTGTCCAATGCGAATTATGAGACTGAGTGGCGCTGTGGCAGGAGAAATTTAAACAAAACATCACATGAGAGCAGAAGCATTTTCAATTGGGCAACATCATGATCACGTCACGATAGCGGGCGGGGGAGGCTACTTGATCGGAAGTTTTGATTGGCTGTCAGCGTCATGGGAACGTCCAGTATGACCATGTTGGACTGGGGGTGATTGTGCTAGAGCGAACTCTGCGGAGATCGCTCACTTCTCGGAGCTCTGTCCATGTTATGCTAATGCACCTGTGTTACAGTAATTAAATCGTATTAAATCGTACTAATTTTTAGTCCGGATCACATGAACAGTTTTTAAACTGTTTTGACTACCATTGCGGTAGTGTACTGTGTTATAACTTCACTACATTAATCAAATGGTATAATATATATAATAATACTGTAGTGTACACTGATAAACATGTCTTTTATTTACCTTATTGTGGTGAACACAGCTGAAATGGTCAAGCAGTCTGGACTGCTTCTGGCTTTATCAGACTTTTTCCGATGTATAGGAATTTAGTCCGGTAGCTCCTCAAGTCCGATAAAAGCGAATTTCGGTTTATTGAAGTCCGTTATATCGAGGTTTTAATGTATATATATATATATATATATATATATATATATATATATATATATACAGTACATTCCCCTAGTACGCGCCTATATGGGCGGCAGAGGACATCGTGTACTAAGAATTTGCGTACTGTGAATACATAAACTTATGGGAAAAATAACATATGGGCGGCACCCCCCTTCATGGGCAACCCTTGAGACGCCTTTCAGACCTAAGTATTGTACTAAACAGGAAAACTATCTAAGACATATTACCTAAGATAAAGTAAACCTACAAGATCATGGCTTTACTAGGTAAATCATTGGTGGTTGGTGGTGGCAACCATCATCCACTCACTTGATGTAGTGCTGCCTACTTCTTCCTTAGCTTTTATCATTCTTTTTCTGTGCCTGCCCTCCTCTCTTCCTACCCATCTTTCCTGTCACTTCTTATAGCTCTTCTTTCCTTTACAGGTGGCTTTACATTGAGTGAAAAGCCAAATGGTTTCCAGTAAGCCAAGAAACCATTACGCTGAGTGGTAACCATATAACCAACCCATACGTGCTCCCTATATGTCAACAAGTGGGTTGGTGGAGGGTTGGTCCCCCTCCCTGTAAAACAAATAACTCAAAGTCAAATGGCCACCCCTTATGAGATTATGGCGTCTGGCAATAGATAGATAGATAGGTAGATAGACCTTTATCTATTATCGCTTCTTGGGGGGGCAATGTCGTGTACTTGGGGTAACCCCGGATTTGGGCCACTCTTCGCTGCCTATCTCGCTTACAAGGAGTTCAATTCGCGTATTAATAAAAAATACACTTAAAAAAAAAAAAAGGTCCTCGCGTACAAGGGGGATCGCATACTCGGAACTCGCGTACTGTGAGGATGTACTGTACAGGTATATACATATATATACCTGTATATATATATATATATATATATTTATATATATACTGTATATATATCTATATATATATATATTATAGATAGATATATATGCAGCAAGCTCGCCCCCAACGCGTGGGTTTTGTTTCTAACGTGGCGCGTTTGGTGCGAAACCGCATAAGTTTTAACTACTCCTTATTTTGCTCCCTAGATCTCCTAAACGTGGTCTTTTGCTGTTATCTGCCATTGGTAATCAATATGAAGCACTTTAAGTGGTTAGAAGGTTTATTTAATGTTATAGCTTACAAATACAGTACTGCACAGCAAAACTTCAACATACAAATACGTAAACACAAGGCAACATTCCGATGCCGAAACCAATCGGCGTTGGAATGTTGCCTTGTGTTTACGTATTTTGTATGTCGAAGTTTTGCTGTACAGTACTGTATTTGTAAGTCATAACATTAAATAAACCTTCTAACCACTTAAAGTGCTTCATATTGATTACCAATCGCAGATAACAACAAAATACCACGTTTAGGGAGTCTAGGAAGCAAAATGGTTTCGGGACTATTCGCTAGTTCGCTGTCACAACAATAACAAGACAACATAGACTTTGATGGATCCCCCTGAAATATAGTTATTAAAGTATTGATTAATTAATAATAAAGTATATTTATAAAAGTACTGATTAATATAAGTATATTTATAGAATGACGGGGAATCATCCAGGGTGCGAATTGTCCTGACGGGGAATCGTCCATGTTTTAACGGGGAATTGACATGATGGCGAATAGTCTTGGAACCCACCGATCGTGTGTAATCTATAAAATCAGGTTAACTGGTTACAAGGCTTTATTTAATGCTTTAACTTTCTTTAAGTCCTTTAACTTACAAGTGCATACCAGAATAGTAAATACAGTATTTAACTTACAAATACAGTACTGTGGAAAAGCAGTACAGCAAATATTTAACAAATAAAAAAGGTAATATTCTGACGCCTATCAGAAAACTGGTTATAAGACTTTATTACTTGCCTGAACGTTATTTAATAATACTTCAACTTGCACATAAACTTACCAGAACAGTACTGTAAATATTTAACTTACAAATACGCACTGCGGAAAAGCAGTACTGCGAATCACATCACGTGATCAAAACAAACCGTGCGTGCTGAGCTGATGTTCGAGAATTTGGCCTTTCAAAGGCCTCTCTTGTGTAAATTTATAGTTTTCGTAATGGTTCTTTAATCTTATGTTGTCTTATACGTATCCCAGCATTAAACGCGTATAATTGCGAGCACATTCGGCAAGAACGTCTTCGGGGCAAGATTACTGTATAATATATATATATATATATATATATATATATATATATATAAGATATATATATATGTATATATAAAATATATATATATATATATATATATATTAATCCCTATAATAACCGAACGCCCAATATCCGAACATCCCCACTAACCGGACATAATCATCCCGGGATCCAATATTCCCAAAATGGTCCGAAAACTGCAAAAAATTTGAAAAAAAAAAAAAAAAGAATTTTTCCCGCCCATAATTTGAACTTGGCGCGCAGGGCGCAGGACAGCTTTGTTGTGGCGCGTCATTCCTCCGACATCCGACAGAGCGCCCCTGCATCCTCCCCACTTTCCGCCTGTCTCTCGCCGTGAGTGCACGCTCGTCGTCATGGCTGCCCACGTGCTCGCTTTTGTGGTGGTGCCTTACCTGCTGCAGGCACTCCTGCTGCTCTCGTGCCTCTTATTAGTGTGTGTGATGATGGCCCCGCTGCCTGAGAAGAGGAAGAGAGTGGTGTTGACTCTGGAGAAGAAACAGGAGATATTGGAGAAAGTAGATGCGGGGTGGTCTTCTTCCTGCATCCTCCACGAGTTCAACCTGGCCCGATCTACTTTGTTCGATATCAAGAGATCCCGAGACAAACTCATGCAGTACACGGCTGACTTCTTGTCGAGAAGCAAACGCAACGTGGAGAGGAAGGTGATGTTTACTCCCAAGTTTGCTGAAGTCGACCGCTCCACGTTGATTTGGTATCGACAGCAACGTGCTGCTGGTGTGATGGTACGTGGTACGGAGCTGAAGGCTGCTGCTGAGAAGTTCACCAGGCTTCACGACGCCCTAGACTTCAAGGCATCCGAGGGTTGGCTCTTCGCGTTCAAGTTACAGCATGGCCTTACCAACCGTAAAGCTCATGGCGAAGCTTTGGATGCTAACGAGGATGGAGTTGACGAGTTTCGGCACAAGATGAAGGGCTTGATCGACAGGGAGGCCCTCACTCTCGGTCAAGTCTACAATGCTGACGAAACTGGTTTATTCTATCGCTCTTTGCCAACGAACACTCTTGCCGAGGAGATGGAGAAGCATGTACCTGGCCGCAAGCTCTCCAAGCAATGGATATCTGCTTTGTGTTGTGCCAATGCTAACGGCATGCACCGGCTTAAGCCCGTTATTGTTGGCTGTGCAAAGCAGCCTCGGTGTCTTCGTGGGGTGATGGATGTCCTTCCTGTCGTCTGGTACCATTCTTTGAAGGAGTGGTTTACAGCCCAGATCTTCAAAAACTGGTTCCACCACCACTTCGTCAAGGTCATACGTTACCAGACGAAGACACTGGGAATCCCGCACAACCAGGTAAAGGCCCTCCTTCTCCTCGACAATGCACCTGCCCACCCGTGCGACAAAGACTTGGTGGCTGAGAATGGCTGGATTAGGTGCATGTTTCTGCCACCTAATACGACTGCTCTCATGCAACCAATGGACCAAGGAGTGATCGTGGCAACAAAGCACCTATACCAAAGGAAGTTCCTGGACGAGGTGATGGTTGTTCTTGAGGACGAGGATGAGTGCAGGGAGGGATAGGACACGCGAGGCCAGCAGACTTTGGAAAACCTTCGCCACTACAACATCAAGTCTGCAATCTACAACTGGGCCAGTGCATGCAAGGAAGTCCCTGTCAAGACTCTAGAAAATGGTTGGTCTCGTCTGCTTCTCGGAACGGATGTGGAGTACGATTTCCTAGGTTTTGACGTGGATGACTTCCATGCACGTCTACGTATGCATGGCGACGATGTTGATGTGGACGATGTGCGTGAGTGGTTGGATGACGACGAGGGTGATCCTGGGTATCAGACATTGTCTGATATCGAGATCGCATCTTCAGTTGCATGTGTCAGTACCCAGCTTGAAGATTCCGACGAGGATGGCGACGATGATGTGGACTCCTCTGAGCATGACACTACTCCAGCCATCCCCAAGCTGAGCGCACTCCGGGAACACCTAGAGTTCGTTCTCAACTACCTGGAACACCCGGACTGCGACAGGGAGATGCAGCCCTTGGGACTTGTGGAGGAAGTGCGTGCTTTCAGGCAGTGCATCATCAATCGTCAGAATCGTCGTTCCTTGCATCAATCAACGATTGACAGTTTTTTCAGGCCCGTGATCCCCGCTGTGCCCAGCCCTGGCTCCACTCTGTTGCCTCCCCAAGACAGGCCCTCATGCTCCAAGCCACAGCCCAGCACATCAGCCACGGTGGAGTCACCGCTCGACGTGAGTTTGCGTCTATCTTCAGAGTCGTCTGCAGTGGGTACGCCATCACCACGACCCAGCGACGCACCCCTAGGTCACCTGCCAGTGATACTCTCGGACTCTGACAGTGATTAAAAAGCAAGAACTTCTCCACTAGACCACATGGGAATTTACAGTGTTGTGCAGTGAAAAAAACAGTGAGTTGTGTTAAGGATTTACAGTTGTGAGTAAAAAGACAATTTTTGAACTAAATTTAATGTAAATAGACTTGTTTGTTTTTGCTTTAGAAAATGGTTAGAAGAGTGGGAAAAGTTAAAGTGCAGAGTGCAACACTTAGTAAGTTACAATGGAGCATAAGTTAGACAAGAGTGCGCACTGTGAAGAGAACGGACTTCTGAGTGCGATTGGCTAAGTTCAGTGCAAGACTTCATGAACAGTGTACTGCAAGTGCTTCAGGAAATCCTTCTTACTGTCAGAGTCTGAGAGGAGGTGGTTATTCATCAAGATGGCCATGGACTTGCTGTAAGTAGGCAGAATGTTTCATACTGTACTTTTTTCCATATTATACTTACCTCAAACACCTCATTTCACTCTTTAATGTCCTTTATTGGTGTGAATAGGGTGCTAGGAGTTATGCATGTGCAGTAGGAAGGTGTTTTTCTGAGTTAGGCTAGGTTAGGGTCCATAAGTACCAGTCCAGGAGCCAGGGACTTGTAAGTACCCGGAATGTTGAATATTGTATGAACCTACCTCAAAAACATCATTTTATGCTTCTTCTGCATTTATTTCAGTCTTTTATGTGCCTTATTGGTGTGATTTGGGTCTTAAATAGGTGCAATGTATGTCCAGAGGGAGTTGTATAGGTGTTTCTCTGAGTTAGGGTCCATAAGTACAAGTCCATAAGCTGGGGCCCAATATCCGGACAGGACCACTATCCGGACTTGCCTATGGCTCTATTACGTCGGATATTTGAGGGATTACTATATATATATATATATATATATATATATATACATTATTGTAATTATTTTGATAAGGATGTGGCAGTAACCCTATTCTGTACAAAATACATCATGTAGTTTGGTAGTTAGAGGAGGCTCTTTCCGCCATGCTGGGCTACTTCCCATGTCAGATGTGCAAAATACACCTTGCCTTCTCTCAAAGGGTTCTCCGGGCTGAGAGTACCTGTACTTATGGACATGCAGTTTATTGCAAATGATAGGAGAAAGACTGAAGTTTCTCTAACAAATATTTTAGCTTTAAGATTAAGGATAAGTGGGTTAAAACAAGAGTTGAAAACACACATTTTTTCCTATTTCACCACACTGAGCCATTGGCTGTCATCTCGGGCGATGCAGCCAAAGCGTTAATTAAGTGTAATTCCAAAAGAATACCAACAACTGAATTTCCATCTGTGATGAGTTTGTTTTGATGACTCAGCAGTTTTGCTAGCTAGTAAGCTCTCGAACATAATCACATTTTTACCAAGTGGACAACACGCAAAGTGATCAAGGCTGCATCTCAGAAGGCAAGCTGACTGTTCAAGTTGTCTGTTATGGTAGAGTGAACACACTCTTGGTGTTGGAAAACCTAGCAGCTGCCACAAATGACAGAGTGTTATTTTTATGTGATGCTGACAATCTACATATCATTACAAAAAAAAAAATCAGTAAAAATTATGTTATCATGTAATGTTCAAACAAATCATGTTTCATGGTGAGATGATGTAAAAAAAAAAAAAAAATGTTATCGACTTATCTCAACTTGATTATTCTTCACTGAAAAATGACAATATGAAACTTAAGGAGTATACTAAAATGGAATAAGGTGTGAATTTCTTCATTTCTTTTGGATAAATGATTAAAAAAAAAAAAAAAAAATCAATTTACATGCAATGTGTGTAACGCCACGACTTCACCCTGACTTCAGAAATGGATACTACATCTACATTTAGAAGTACTATAGGCTTTCTATTTTATGAAGGCAGTTTGGGTGGGGCTTCCTAAAACCTCACACCGCTAGCTTTGTTGCCACATCACCGCCACACACGTGCTTCTCTCCCCTCCCTCTTCTCTCTCTCTCTCTCATATTTATATTAACTATTTGTTTTTATTTTATTTTTTTTCTCTTTTGAATTTTGATGGGCAAACTTCCATGGTGGGAGACTTACCAAGTATGAGCCGCACACACAAGGCTATCTCCCATGTCACTCCACTTGACAACATCGCAAAAGCAACGCTGACAAGTCGTCCCAGATTTATACTCTCCTTTAGTTTTTTTTTTTTAATTACAACTATAAAGAGTATTTAAAATTCATTTATAAGTAGTTCATTCATTCATTCATTCATTGCCAGACGCCATGTATCCCAGATGGAGTGACCAAGGGCTTAGAGTTAATTGTTTTACAGGGAGGGGCACTAATCCTCTACCAACCCCACTTGACACGTAGGGATGCCAACAGCATCTGGTGTTCCCACGTGGTCACCCATCCAAGTACTAACCAGACCCAATGTTGCTTAACTTCGCTGATCGGACGGGAAGCGGTGTACGTTACTTAAAATAGGAGAGAGAGGTGAGCAGGCGTAATTACATGTGTGTGGCGGCGGTGATGTGGCAACAGAGCTAGTGGTGTGAGGTCTTAGGCTGCCCCACCCAAACTGCCTTCATAAAATGGAACGACTATAATGACTAAACATTGGTGGTGGGTGATGGCAACCACCTACAGTGGAATCACCTAAATTGTGGTCTTACAATATTGGGCACATGTTGCGATTTCAGAATTTTGCAATTTAGAAAGAACTAATCTCATGGGAAAAATTACTTACGATTTGTCATTTAGGAAAAGTTGCCTGCTTTACCCCCAAACCTACACCAAACTGGTCACCAGTGAACACAGCAACCTTGAAAAGATTAATAATGCATTTAATGGGACTGAACAAAATTTATTGCAAGGTTCTTACATGGCACTGACTGATGACATTGCTTGAATGGACGGGGGAGTGGGGAGGGGTTCCGAGGCTTGAGGACTGTGATTGGCTTAGGGTAAGTGCTATGCTTTTTATTTATTTATTTTTTTCATGTGTCTGACTCTGGGCATATGCTTCACAGCCTGCTCTCAAGGCCCAGTAGTCCTCCTGCATACCATACACCTCTACACGTCACCATTTCAGCATTAACACCCACCATCCATATTGAATACATGCTAGGACTGTCTCATACAGGACTGGTGTATTGGTATTAGCAGGGGTATTTTTACATGTCGGTGGGTCTTCTGGTAGATCTGTAAAGTCTGATTTTTGGAAATTCAAATCCTTAAACTGTTCCCCGCCCCAGCCGAGATTTGAACCTGGGTCCGGTAGGAATGCAGGCCACCTCTCTACCAATTGAGCCACCACCTACCCCATTATGATTGCTTTAGTACAGAGACCTTACAGAAATTAAGTTGCTCACTGATTGGTCAGCCAATATTGCACCATTTTTGTGTAAACGTCTCACAGCACAGGTGCTGCCTGGCTGCAGATTTATCTAAAAATACATCTCGTCCCCTGCTGTGATACATGATTGGTTGATGAATACAATAATGCTTTAACAGCAGCAGATTTCGTTCATTTCAGCTACTGAAGATTTCCATTTTAACCCCTTCACACATGATAAGTTTCCGTAAGTATTCTGGTTCACAATTTTATTCCCCCTCCCCCTATGCCAGCCCCCCACCCCCTGCGTGCCTATGAAAACATGTATTCTCATCTTAATTTCACCACCCAAACATATATTTACTGCCACAGAACCTACATCATCTTATTCGCTGATGTTTGTTCTAGCTGATAAAAAAAAAAAAAAAAAAAAAAAGTACGAATAAAAGTACGTTAGGCCGGTGTGAATAAACATTCTGGGACGTCACTCTCACTTCCAAAAATCATAGTTCAAATGTTTTCCATCATAAAGAAAAATGTTATTAGATGTTTAGAAAGATAATTTCATTTTTCTAATACATTTTGCGGATTTGTGATACGCTTTTGAGTTTTCATGAAAACAGCTAAAAACTGGAAGTCATTTCCTACCGGAAACTAACTTTTTGTGCAGGGAGCTCTAGCACAAAAGTTTTCTCATAGAGGTTATGTTTTTATTTCATAATCTTGTGTAGAATTTCATGGGCTTTCTCAGGGTATCTGCAGATTTTTCATGTACCTCATAGTTTCCCAGTAAATCACAAAAACCTACTGGGTATCCATGCCCGTGCTGACCTTTTGTCATGCACGCACAGTAACCGTTATATTCCCACCTATGTAACAACGACTTTTTATAACAGATATTACATTGTTATTTCATGTACAGCTGCCAGCACTCCTGCATGTTACAGAGGCACGAGGATTTGAAGAGATGTGGTTATTTACTTCGAAACAGTCCACGTAAGTGAAGCGGAGTAACCTCGATATAGTTTCATTAAAGAGAGATGTTTGTTGTATGTAAGCTCCATTTTGCAAGGTTGACATTTCAACCCGAATTATTGGTATAATTTACATTTTTCTACAGAAAGATAATAATCGCCCTTATATGACGTATTATGACTGTCCACAGTTTTGAGGTGAACTGACGTGTAAAGGAGGGTGGGAGGGGAGGGAGAGTGTTCCCCAACCCCACCAGGGGTAAGAGGGAGGATCCCCACATGGAGTCAGAGAGAGGGGGAGGATGCTGTAAGTTTCGCACATGAAACGGTGAGACGAGACCACATCTACCTCATTACCTTCAATACGGAAACTCAGCAATACAGAACAGTTGTAAAATAATGAGTAACTTCATGAACTATGTATATGTGAGGAATAAATCATGACAAAAAAGAGAAAACTATATGTTTCAGTTTATGTATTAAGGAAATATTACACTGTATAATCTTAAACTGGGTGAAGCCATGCCTTTCACTTGAGAAGACACTGATCCAGACTGAGACTTGTGGATGGAAGCCTTCAGAGAGCAAGGTCACCCCACTCTAGTAGTGTTAATCTTATCTTTATAATGATTATAACATCTTAGGCTAAAAGACAAAATAACATGGTGATCCTAGCATTAGCACCTACACTGAGACAAAAACTGATAATGGAGTTAAATTACTTAATAAATAATGAAGGATTTTGATACAGCAAATAAATGTGCTTAAGTATATTATATATATATATATATATATATATATATATATATATATATATTTAGCCTTAACAATTTTAGCAATTTGAATCACACTATCAGTTTTTGGCTCATAAGGATATACAGTAGGCAAAGAGTGAATCTCTCTCTCTCTCTCTCTCTCTCATGACATACAGGTTTTATATATACATACATATATATATATATATATATATATATATATATATATATATATACACACAGTAATCACTCCAATATCCGGAGTAATAGAGCCATCGGTAGGTTCGGTTATTGGTTTCATCCGGATATTGGGCCCCAGCTTATGGACTTGTACTTATGGACCCTAACTCAGAGAAACACCTATACAACTCCCTCTGGACATGCATAGCACCTATTTAACACCCAAATCACACCAATAAGGCACATAAATGACTGAAATAAATGCAAAAGAAACATAAAATGAGGGTTTAGAAGTATGTTCATACAATAATAAACATTCTGGTACTTATGGACCCTAACCTAGCCTAACTCTGAAAAACACATTCCTACTGCACATGCATGAGGTAAGTATAGTATGGAAAAAAGTACTGTATGAAACATTCTGGTAAGTATAGTATGGAAAAAAGTACAGTATGAAACATTCTGGCTACTTACAGCAAGTCCCTGGCCACCTCGATGAATAACCGCCTCCTCTCGGATTCTGACAGTAAGAACGATTTCCTGAAGCACTTGCAGTACACTCTTCCTGAAGTCTTGCACTGAACTTAGTCAATAACACACAGAAGTCCGTTCTCTTCACAGTGTTCACTTTAGTCCAAATAATGTTCCATTTTAATTTAGTGTTGCACATTAACTTTTCCCAAGTTTTTTTTATTTTCCAAAGCCAAAACAAAGAAGGTTAGTTACGTTAAATTTCTCTTCTACTGAGTCTTTTCTCTCAACTTGAAAACCTTAACACAACACACCGTTTTTTTCACTGCACAACACTCAAAATTCCCGTGTGGTCTAGTGGAGAAGTTCTTGCTGTTTATTCACTGTCAGAGTCCGAGAGTATCACTGGCAGGCGACCAAGGGGTGCATCGCTGGGTCGTGGTGATGGCGTACCGACTGCAGAAGACTCTGAGGAAAGCCGCAAACTCACGTCGAGCGGTGACTCCACTGTAGCTGATGTGCTGGGCTGTGGCTCGGAGCATGAGGGCCTGTCTTGGGGAGGCAACGGAGTGGAGCCAGGGCTTGGCACAGCGGGGGTCATGGGCCTGAAAAAACTGTCAATCGTTGACTGACGCAAGGACCGACAATTCTGGCGATTGATGATGTGCTGCCTGAAAGCACGCACTTCCTCCACAAGTCCCAAGGGCCCCATCTCCCTGTCGCAGTCCGGGTGTTCCAGGTAGTCTAGGACGAACTCTAGATGTTCCCGGAGTGCGCTCAGCTTGGGGATGGCTGGAGTAGTGTCCTGCTGAGAGGAGTCCGCATCATCGTCGCCTTCGTCGTCGGAATCTTCAAGTTCGGGACTGACACCAGCAACCGAAGACACGATCTCGATATCAGACAACGTCTGATACCCAGGATCGCCCTCGTCGTCGTCCAACCACTCACGTACATCGTCCACATCAACAACGTCGCCGTGCGTACGTAGCCGTGCATGGAAGTCATCCACGTCAAAGCCCAGAAAATCGTACTCCACATCTGTTCCGAGAAGCAGACGAGACCAATCATTTTCAAGAGTTTTCACAGGGACTTCCTTCCATGCACTAGCCCAGTTGTACAGCGCAGACTTGATGTTGTAGCAGCAAAGGTTTTCCAAAGTCCGCTTGCCTCGAGTGTCACGTCCTTCCCTGCGCTCGTCCTCGTCCTCGAGAACAACCATCACTTCGTCCAGGAACTTCCAACGGTACAGGCGCTTTGTTGCCACGATCACTCCTTGGTCCATGGGTTGAATGAGAGCAGTCGTATTAGGTGGCAGAAACATGCACCTAATATGGCCATTCTCAGCAACCAAGTCCTTGTCGCACGGGTGGGCAGGTGCATTGTCGAGCAGAAGGAGAGCCTTTACCTGGTCGCGAGGGATTCCCAGTGTCTTCGTCTGGTACTGGATGACCTCCTTGACGAAGTGACGGTGAAACCAGTCTTTGAAAATCACGGCTGTGAACCATGCTTTCAAAGAATGGTACCATACGACAGGAAGGACATCCATCACCCCACGAAGGCACCGAGGCTGCTTTGCACGGCCAACAACAACGGGCTTAAGCCGGTGCATGTCGTTAGCACTGGCACAACACAAAGCAGATATCCGTTCCTTAGAAAGCTTGCGGCCAGGTACACGCTTCTCCGTCTCCTCGGCTAGAGTGTTCATTGGCAGCGAGCGATAGAATAGGCCAGTTTCGTCTGCGTTATAGACTTGACCGAGAGTGAGGCCCTCCCTGTCGATCAAGCCTTTCACCTTGTGCCGAAACTCGTCAACTCCATCCTCGTTAGCGTCCAATGCTTCGCCATGTGCTTTACGGTTAGTAAGGCCATGTCGCAACTTGAATGCGAAGAGCCAACCCTCGGATGCCTTGAAGTCTAGGGCATCGTGAAGCCTTGCAAACTTCTCAGCAGCAGCCTTCAGCTCCGTTCCACATACCATCACACCAGCTGCACGTTGCTGTCGGTACCAAATCAACGTGGATCGGTCGATTTCTGCAAACTTGGGGGTAAACATAACCATCCTTTCCACGTTGCGTTTGCTTCTCGACGAGAAGTCAGCCGTGTACTGCATGAGTTTGTCTCGGGAACGTTTGATATCGAACAAAGTCGACTGGGCCAGGTTATACTCATGGAGAATGCGTGAAGAAGACCAACCCGCATCAACTTTCTCCAATATCTCCCTCTTCTTTTCCAGAGTCACCACTCTCTTCCTTTTCTCAGGTGGCGGGGCCATCATCACACACACTAAGAGGAGGGCCGAGAGCAGCAGGAGGCCTTGCAGCAAGTACGGCACCACCACAAAAGCGAGCACGTGGGCAGCCACTGCGAAGTGCGTAGGTCCAGTTGCGGTGAGAGACAGGCGGGAAGTGGGGAGGATGCAGCGGCGCTCTATCGGACGTCGGAGGAATGACGAACCAAAACAATGCTCTCCCGCGGTGCACGCGGCAAGTTCAAATTACGGACGGCAAAAAATCGATTTTTAACATTTTTTTTTGGGTTTTTGGACCATTTTGGGAATGTTGGATCTCAGGACGATAAGGTCCGGGTAGTGGGGATGTTCGGTTATTGGGCGTCCGGATATTAGAGTGATTACTGTATATATATATATATATATATATATATTATATATATATATATATATATATATATATACATACACAAGTATATATATAATCTCATCAAACATTTGAGAGTCCACTGCAGGACCGGCCTATCCTGACTGAAGTGGGGAGATACAGCCAATGTATATCTACCAAGTGGCTTAGGCTGTCTAGTTGAGATTGTATGTTGGGTGAGAAGTGCTTGTAAGTGTAACTGTAGTGTAGGAGTAGCTTTGGATGTGTGTGTAGTCTGTGAACCAAGTGTAATCGGGCCGCGCAAGCCGACTAGGTGCAAGCATACTTTATAGTATGCGACACTGGTTCAACCACAGCACCCCTTATGTCTGCCAATGCAGTACTGTACATGGCCTGAAGAACGCTCCCAAATTTTATTACCATGGTGGGGTGCGAACCCTTGTTCTTCAGTGTACGAAAATGCACACTTTACCACAGTACCACAGAGGCTCATATTATATAGATAGACATACATACATATATATATATATATATACAGGTATATATATATATGTATACACTCAATCCTCATAAATTGCGTGTTTATAAATCACAGATTCGTAAATCACAGCTAAGTGGCTGTCAGACTGCTGGCACCCTTAAATCGCTGCTAAGTCACGAAAATCACGGACCTAGGCACCGAAGTGGGCCTTGTCCGAGAAGAATCGTAAACCGCAGCATTCAATTTGAAAATCGCGACCCAACAACCAAGCACCACCCGTCCCTGGTGGCAAGTGTGCATACTAATGCCACCACGTTGTTGTTGTTCTTCTGCCAGTCCGCACACTATAGACCATCGCCGTGGAGTACGAGAGCTACCTGCCTTTTTTTTGTACACCTTCCCCCTCACCTCCTACCTTCCATGGCCCCTCTCGAACCCCCGATGAAGTGCTGTAAGCAGTATGGCATCAAGAAGCAGCCGCCGTTGTCATACAGTCAACATTTGGAGCTCATCTGTCGTGATGAGAAGGGAGCACCCCCACCTCATGCTGAGAGGTTCTAAGTTCTTCCCAACACCACCCCACTCCATTCAATTAAGCAATATCATCATAGGATTAAGGTGAGATCCATTAACATTGCTTATTTCTATTATATACATGCACTGAATATTCCTAAATTTGTATGTTTGTGTTTGATGGTGCCTAGATAGGTGTAGGTAGGGTGCTGTGGGGGGTGGTTGGCCAAAGTCCAGACCCAAATTCATTTTTCAGATGAGTTATTATTTATAAACCACGGAATTTGTAAATCGCGGCAGTGGTCCAGACCCAAATTGCCGCGATTTACGAGGATTCAGTGTATATACCGTGTATATATATATAGAGTATATATATATATATATATATATATACTTACCACATACATTTGCTGTATCTAAATCCTTCATTACCTATTAAACAATTTAACTTCATTATCAATTTTTGTCTCAGTGTTGATGGTAATGCTAGGATCACCATGTTAATTAGTCTTTTAGCCTAAGATGTTATAATCATTATAAAGATAAGATTAACACTACTAGAGTGGGGTGACCTTGCTCTCTGAAGGCTGCCATCCACAAGTCTCAGTCTGGATCAGTGTCTTCTCAAGTGAAAGGCATGGCTTCACCCACAGTTTATGATTATACAGTGTAATATTTCCTTAACCCGCGCCGTGAATTAACGCGGCAACATTGCAAGGTCCCTAATTTGCACAATTTTCAATTTTCGCGAGTGATTTCGCGAGTGATTTTTGGCACGTATTCACGAGACACCTTCCTCTATTCCTCTACAAGATGCCAAGCAGGAACAATGCCTTACACCGCATAACCTCTCCCCCCCTCCCTGCACGCCATTGTCTTGACAATTCACCTGTTACCAGTGACCTGGCCAATAAAGACATTCAGGGCTAGAGTGATTCCCCAATCGATGACAATGTGGAGGACAAAGTTTACATAGCATTACAGGAAGAAACAGTCAGAAATGATGATCAGGTAATGTGAGAAAAAAAAGGTCATGAATGGTGATGAGTTAGTGAGTGAAACAATGCTTATAATGCCTATATTACTGTTTGAAAACCAATATACTCTTGTACTACATATAAATTCGTACCAAGTAAATAAATAAATACTGTCTATGAGTGGATAAAATAGTTACCCTCCCGTAGAACTCGTTTTCTTTGGTGCCAGCCTGTTAGAAAACCCAGTCAGGTAAGCAAGTACTCGCACCTAAAGCACGTATTTTAAACCTCAGGTGAGCGATTTCTCCATGAATTTTCGATGTTTCTCACCAAAAGCGGATGTTTGAGCCCAAAAAAAAAAAAAAGGTCCAAAAATGTCGGGATGGGGCAGGTTAATACATAAACTGAAACATATAGTTTTCTCTTTTTATCATGATTTATTCCTCACATATACATAGTTCATGAAGTTACTCATTATTTTACGACTGTTCTGTATTGCTGAGCTTCCGTATTGAGGGTAATGAGGTAGATGTGGTCTCGTCTCACTATGTCATGTGCGAAAGTTACAGCATCCTCCCCCTCTCTCTGACTCCATGTGAGGATTCTCCCTCTTACCCCAGGTGGGGTTGGGGAACACTCTCCCTCCCCTCCCACCCTCCTTTACACGTCAGTTCACCTCAAAACTGTGGACAGTCATAATTCGTCACATAAGGGCGATTATTATCTTTATGTAGAAAAATGTAAATTATACCAATAATTCGGGATGAAAGGTCAACCTTGCAAAATGGAGCTTATATACAACAAACATCTCTCTTTAATGAATCTATATCGAGGTTACTCCGCTTCACTCACGTGGACTGTTTCTAAGTAAATAATCACAGTGGTGCCACATCTCTTTAAACTCTTGTGCTCCTGTAACACGGGGAGTGCTGGCAGCTGTACATATGTAGAATTTTATGTGCTTTATCATGGCACTTTCAGGAAATCGATATGTCCAATACTTTTTGAGTAAATGGACAACAAAGGTAGAACACTCTTCCTCACACAAAATCGAGATAAAAACACTCTCTTCCCCTGCCTCATCCACACCTACATATTTTTGCTCATTAGGTTTAATTTTCTTTATTCAAAGCATACATGTAAAATATCATAAGCTTTTTGACAGTGTTCTCAGAAACTCGACATGACCACTCGTCTTTTTGATAAGTACTAATCCCTACCCTGACGTATGGAAGCAAGGCATGGACATTGCAAGAGGGGAACAAGTCAAGAGTGAGAGCAGTGGAAATGAGTTACTTGAGAGGAGCATGTGGAGTGACGTGGAGGGACAGGTTGACGAATGAAGAAGTGAAGGAACGATGTGGGGTAGATGTGGATGTGGTTGAAAAGATTAGGAGAAATACACTGAGGTGGTTTGGACATGTGGAGAGAATGGAGAATGAAAGACTGACTAAGAGGGTGTATGTAGGTGAGGTGGAGGGAGGGAGAGGGAGGGGTAGACCGAGGATGAGGTGGAGGGATGGAGTTGAGAGGTATATGAGGGAGGGGAGTCAAATGGTGGGTGACAGAATGACTTGGAGGCGTTTTGTCTGCGGCCACCCTTTGCGGGATTAGGGCGTCGGGCTATAGATAGATAGATAGACTAATACTGAAGCTGAACTTTCTTCTATCTCATATGTGTATATGTAAAAAAAATACTTATTTGTGTAAAAATTATAGAAATATAGAAATAGGTCAATATACAAATCAACAATATATGGATAACTCCCTTCCTCCAGAAATGTTGAGCTGCTGGCAGGACCTTGAGGGGTTTGAAGATGAGAAGTTATGTAATGTGTGAGTAAGGAGTTAAGTAGTGTGTGTGTGTGTGTGTGTGTGTGTGTGTGGCATATCTATTCTCTCCTCCTTGCGCTACGTTTGCATAACACAAAGATTTTTCCACGAACACTCGCTGCACGACATACGTATATATATGTGGTTGTGTGACGTATTTGTTGTCTTTGATCCTTGTGCTAGGTTTGTACTAAGTCAGTCAACACATGCAATATTTCTCGGCGAACACTTATAGTATTGCACTATTTTATACATATACTTCACACTAAACCATACACAATATACTGTAACACTGTCTGAGATTGGTACAATACTTTTTCACTCAAGTCTGTGGTTGTGTGGCATATTTGTTGTCTCTGATCCTTGCGCTATGTTTGCGCTAAGTCAGTCATTGCACGGAATATTTCTCAACGAACATTCGCTGCACTAATTTATACATATATTGCACACTAAACCATATGCAATATAAAACACTATAACATGATTCCATCCCAACCTCCTCTATCATTCCCTTCTTAATTTTGGTGTACGTGACCGCCTGTCCCCTTAGCAAAGACGGCGTACCTCTATGGCGTACATAACGCCTGCTGAGGTAGGTCAGTTATTTCACTAATCCAGGCACTATATGTTTCACACAATATAAGTACTGGCTTCACTATATAGATAAAATACTCACATCATTTCTGGGCAGGGTGAGGCAGAGTTGCAAACCCCACTATAGCAAACCCGACTCCTGTCTCTAAGCCTAACAGCTGATAAAGGGTCCTAATGCTTTACATACAATATCTCTATGTTCCATAGTCACAATCACTTCACAGTATAGTCAAAAACACTATATAATCACAATATTTCAATAATGGCTTCTGCCTCCGACGGGAGGGGGAAAATGAAGGATTTAAAGGGACTGACGCAGCGCTACCCTTCAGCCTGGCTGGTTGTGAGGTACTGAGGTTTACAGCTGCACACTGTCTCATCAAAGCAGTCACAGTGTTGCCAAGTATTTACTTTGGACACGAGACTGGCCTGCTAGAACGCACCAAAATTTGATGCAAATCAGCCGAAACCTTAATTTTTGGTGATTTTTTTTTTTCTGCTTTTTCAAACGATTCGCATCAATGTGCATTTACCAGGAAAAACCCATGGGACACATATTGCATCATCATGCATAGGAAGGTTAATCCTCATCTCTACATACGTAAACGCTGAGAAAATCGCCAATCCGTAATGTTGTAAACCAAACTGTTGCAGCCACTACATTTGGGGGGTGCTGTGTTTGCTTACTGGTGCTTTTTTGTCCTTATTAATGGTCTGATTGTGCTGCATTTGGGTGCAATAACACTGATGGACCTTCTGTGTGACTTTTCTGACTCCCTTGTGATCCACCAAGAATGAAGGTAAAGAGAGCAAGCTGGTCTGCGAGTAAGTGTAGTTGGCTTTGCTAGGCAAGCTTCATGTACAGCATTTGGCCCACATCCACATAAGGTGGTAAGCCTAAATAATATCTCAATGGAAACCACTTTACCACAATTATGGATATCAAGAAGCACGACAATATTTAAATTCAACTAAAACTCCATCAAACTTAGAAACCGCAGGCAAAATTAGTAAACACTGTTGGTTTTAATCATCCTAGCATCATCTGGCAACTCGTCCCACATCTTCAAATGCTTCAAAATTTACCTACCTCATACAAAGAGGAAAACTTCATTTTCATACAGGTTTACTTACTAAGAAACCACCATTTGTGCAAACACAGCATAACAGATGTTCAAAACTGCATCAGAAAACCTTCACTTTCGAGGCTCCAATCGTGATATATGTGTAATTTTTGCACTTTACTGATGTTGCAAACTGCTGATGATTTACTGCGCATTATGAATTCGCTGTTTGAAATACGCGATTTAGGAGATTCCACTGATTTAATGTCGTACTGCCAACTTCTTCCTTCACATTTATCTTTTTACTGTGTCTGCCTTAATCTATTCCTACCTCTTGCATCCTTGCTGTCACTTTTTATTTCACTTCCTTTGTCTTCAGGTAAATCTACACTAAGTGACAGGCTTGATGGTTTTCTGTAACCTGGGAAGCCTTTTACAATGCTGGGTGGTAACCATATATAGCAGAGTAATAATGAATTGTTGTGGAGGATACTGTGGTACTCCTGTTCCCTGGGCTGAGAGATGCAAATGCAGCATCCCTCCGGGAACCAGGCCTCCACACACTTCCGTGCTCTTTGTTGTGGTGAGCCACTATCTACTGCTAGAGAATATCAATTCACTGCAGAGCATGGCCCTGCAGGGGCAGTTGCTCGACTATGGCCGATGAGTCTGCTCAGCAGGACAGATCAGTGTTGCTCATCAGCAGAAATGACCAGCACTCTTACCATAAGAATGAGAATGGGTGAGGGTATCAGAAAAAATAGTGTCAGTTTTCCTACAAGTACTCTGTGATACAGATACAAAAATTTCTGTGTAGCATTAGTACTAGCTAATATCACAAGAAAAAAAGAAGCATTGCATGCTAAAGCACTGGATACAGTTATTTAATAAGACTATAATGTTATATAATCATGGTAATGCTACTGGTAAATAATCATTAGCTGGTAAAGCTCAAATATAATTACTGCAGTTAACAGAAGTACCACTTCTATATTTGTCTCCAAAGTTGAAACCCTTAAGTGCCACATGCTATGACATTTTTTTTTTCTTTTTTTTTTGGCCACAACTATAAGGGATTCCAAATCTAGTATATATTCCTGTGACTTGTCAGTGATTATAGTTATGCATGTGGGTGCTCGACCCAGGTGAGAGTGAATGGAGATTTGGGTGCTGAGTCTTTTGTGAATGTTGGTGGGCATCAGGGGTCAGTCTTGAGCCCTTTGATGTTTGTCATGGTGCTTGAAGCTTGCTTATGTGACTTCAGAAATGGACCCCCATTGGAGATGTTGTATGCTGATGACTTGGTGTTAACTGCAGAGAATGAAAGAGAGGCAGAGGGAAGATGTAGAAAGTGGAGAGACAGAATGGAGCACATACGTCGGAGAGTAAATGCAGATATAACAAATGTGATGATATCTATGGCTGGTAGTGGTACTATCAAAGCAGTGGCAGAGTGGCCATATGTGATTTGATGCAAGGGTGTGGGAAGTAACCCCCTCTTGTACAGTATTGGTGATAAGAGGGTGTAGTGGATGTAGTGATATAGTGGTATTTGAGGTTGCCTGCAAGTTAATACCGATTTCATGTACGTGACGCGACGCGTTAGGGAGAGCACCCAGAGATTGTAATGTGTGAGAGGACTGATCTTGCTGATGAGTCTCTTGAAGTCAGTGGAAGAGTTTTGTTACTGAGAGACACGTTATGTGCTAGAAGTGAGGTTGGAGCTAGCTCTACGACTAGGGTAAAGCGTGCTTGGAGGAAGTTCAGGGAGCTGTTGCCTCTCCTGAGATTGACAGGGTTCTCCCTCTGTGGTAAAGGATCTCTGTATGCAGCATGTGTTAGGAGTGTGATGCTGTATGGTAGTGAGACCTGCGCAGTAAAGGAGGAGGATAGCCATACACTCAAACAAACAGAAGTGAGAATAATTAGACAGATGTGTGGTGCGTCCTTGAATGCAAGGCCTGGAGGGGCTGGGTTTACGATTGAAGAGTTGAGAGGAAGTACGGAACTGGAGTGTATTGGTGCTGTGATGAGGAGGGATAGACTGAGATGGTCTGGGCATATGGAGAGGAAAGAGGATGACAAATGGGTGTGAAAAATGAGGAGTGTGAATGTCAGGAGTAGGACTGCGGGTGGAAGACCGAAAAAGACCTGGGATGAGGTCATAGAGTTTGACCCCAGGGAAGAGGGACTGAATAGGGAGGCTGCCAGAGATTAACCCTTTAACCGCGGGTGTCATCCCAGAATGACATTGCAAAAACTGGACCAAACCGCGGGTGTCATTCTCGAATGTTTGTGAATATTTTGAATACCCCGCGTTTTTTCCGTGCGCCAATTGTTTCAAGGGAGAGTAGCTATTAAGTTCTTTCACTCCAGCTGACCCCCAGCTCCCTCCTCCCACCCCCCGGGTCCCCACCTCCCACCCCCTGGGCCCCCCACCCCACCCCTGACCAACACGCATCAGTATCTGTCCAGCTGTGTGAGTGACAACACCGCTGATGTGGCAGTGAAGTGCGGGCAATTACAGTGCCTTTTACCTGCCTCAGTGAACACAGAGTGGGTGTTTATCGTATGTGCAGTGTTCATATATGTTTATAGTATTATTATCAGAATGAGGTTGGCATTTGGTAATGGTGTGTGAGCAAAAAATAGTGATTACAACACCGCTGATGTGGCAGTGAAGTGCGGGCAATTACAGTGCCTTTTACCTGCCTCAGTGAACACAGAGTGGGTGTTTATCGTATGTGCAGTGTTCATATATGTTTATAGTATTATTATCAGAATGAGGTTGGCATTTGGTAATGGTGTGTGAGCAAAAAATAGTGATTACAACACCGCTGATGTGGCAGTGAAGTGCGGGCACTTACAGTGCCTTTTACCTGCCTCAGTGAACACAGGGTGGGTGTTTATCGTATGTGCAGTGTTCATATATGTTTATAGTATTATTATCAGAATGAGGTTGGCATTTGGTAATGGTGTGTGAACGAAAAATAGTGATTACAACACCGCTGATGTGGCAGTGAAGTGCGGGCAATTACAGTGCCTTTTACCTGCCTCAGTGAACACAGAGTGGGTGTTTTATCGTATGTGCAGTGTTCATATATGTTTATAGTATTATTATCAGAATGAGGTTAGCATTTGGTAATGGTGTGTGAGCGAAGGTAATGGTGTTTGAGCGAAGGTAATGGTGTGTGAGTGAAAAATAGTGATTTTAGATCGCTCACTTCTAATGGCACTGCCCATCCAGTGATAGTCAACGAAATCATGAAACCTACATCATTGTAAAGCCGAAGGTTAGTACTTTCTAATGGTACCTTATTTTTCGCTCTAGATTTATTCTGTGCAGAGTTATAAAGGTTTAAAGTTTGTTTACATTTTGGCTGAAACCCCCGCGGGAGAGGCCAGTCAGGGCAAAACAATGCCCGCGGTTAAAGGGTTAAGAAGCATGAAGAGTCGCCAATAGGTGACCAAGAATGATGCATGCAAGCATGTTGGAATCTTTATAAACAATGTGATATGAATGATACACTCAGAGAAATGCTGTACCTCTCTGAAGGATGATATCTGGTATGCCAGAAACACTGATCTTTATGAGCATCATTCCCTACCTGAGTGGTAGAAAAAAAAAAAAAAAAAATGTTTTTTCTCTTTTAACTAAAACTTTTTTCTTTTAGATATGCTGGAAAATGTTTTCTGCAGATGTCAGAGGGTTTAATGGTCTCTTAACCACTTTCTCTGATTCACACCAAATTACAAATATTCAGCAATTTTGACTGCACAACTGTTATTTCAAGTACAGAAATACTATTTAAGTGCCTATTAAGTAATGTATTAGTAAGTACCTCTTAAACCACTTTCAGAATAAAATAATTTACCACATTCAACATGCATGACTTAATAAGTGCCTGCTGAGTCCACTTTTAGTACTGAATACTTCACTACATTTGCCACACTTGAACTCCTTCATTCCTGAATGAACAAGTAAATGTTTTTTTAAATTGCTTTTATGATTAAAGACTTTTCCACATTCCTCACACCTTAACTTCTTCACGCCTGAATGAATTAACAGATGCTGCGTGAGGCTGCGTTTTCTCCCAAACATTTTACCACACTCATTACACTTAAACTCCTTCACTCCTGAATGTATCAGCAGTATATGCTTTTTGAGAGCACCTTTAGAACCAAATAACTTACCACATTCCTCACACGTAAACTTCTTCACACCTGAATGTATAAGTAAATGTTTTTTTAGATAACCCACAGAACCAAATAACTTACCACATTCCTCACACTTGAACTCCTTCACTCCTGAATGAACAAGAAGGTGATTTTTTAAATTGCTTTTATGGGCAAAAAGTTTTCCACATTCCTCACACCTGAACCTCTTCACTTTTGAATGAACAAGAGAATGGTCATTGAGATTACTTTTATAAGTAAAGAGTTTATCACATTCATCACACTTGTATCTCTTCACTCCTGTATGAAACAGTCGGTGCTGGGTGAGGTGACTTTTATGACTAAAATCTTTACCACATTCATCACACTTGAATTCCTTCACCCCGGAATGAATTAGTAGGTGCTGCTTGAGGGTACCATTTGTCCCAAATAGTTTACCACATACATCGCATTTGGATTTCTTCACTCCAGAATGAATTCGTAGGTGCTGGTTCAGATTACTCCTTCTCGCAAACATTTTACCACATTCATTACACTCAATTTCCTTTGTTCCTAAATGAACCACTTTGTGTCGAGTCAGCTGGCCCTTGCATTTAAACAATTTACCACAATCTAAACATTCAACCTTCTTAACTTCAGCTGAAGGGGTGTCTATGTCTTGGACAATCTCATCACTGACAAACATTTCCTCACTCTCCTCATATTCTGACTTCACATCTGGTTCATCTTTAATCTTCTGGTTTAAGTTTTCAATCACCTCACACTCTAATTTCGTATATGGTTCCTGCTTAACCTCATGCTTTAATACCTCATTCACCTTACACGCTATCATCACATGAGGTTCTTCCTTAGGTGCCTCCATTACATTCTCCTGCCTCTACTCACACATTAACTGTTTCCTATGTTTTATAATGAAGGACATTAACATAAACTACACAAGCCTCTGACTAAGGTGTCTGTTGCAAAATGTGCTCTGACAATTCAATCAAATGTTCTTTTGGACAACAATACAAAGCATGACCTCATTCTTGTCTACATTTATCACTGACAAATGTCAGGTGATTTCCTTATGATCACACTTGATGCGTCTGCTCCACCAAACTGACTTCACCTGTGGATCTGGAAGAAGAGCTGCCATTAGACCATCATCTTTGTGAACTGGATTATACTGAGCAGGACTTTATGCACATAGGTCAGGAGGAACAGCATAGAGATATAAGACATTCCATAACCATACCTTACAGATGGGATAAGCAGAGTCCATGTCAGCCACTATGATGCACTGCTTGCTGGCTACATTAAACATTAGACATTTATTCTTCACCTGTCGTGTCACCATTGACCTGAAACACAACACACTTCATTATATCCTTTGTCTACCGGGCGGATACATTAAAGCCTATACGTCAGGGAAGGTATAAGTAGATTCAGGGTCAGAGGTAGCAGCGTGTCAGGAAAGGTGTTAAGACCATCTGTCACTGTTCAATGTCTGGCAGTTATGGTTTGTACTCCAACACTTAAGTCTCTCTACCATTCAGCGCCTCCTGGCCCAGCCCAACACTTCAGTCACCCAGAAATAACTGGAGACTGAGACTGTATGTGCCTGCTAACTTCTTGGTGAATTGTGATAACTCTGGAAAACAGTGAATTAGGAATGCACAATCAATTTGTGAAATAAAAGTGAGTGAAATAATGGTGACTTTTAGAGTAAAAGTGTCTGTATGCAAGCCCTAGGAATGTAGTGCTTTAATACCTAAATATCTCTTTCCAAGCCACTCCTAGGCCTAATGCAAAACAAACTGCTTGGAAGAGAGAAACGTTAATGAAAATCATCTGCAGAGGAACCAACATACTGTGAACTCTTCCTGGTGTCAGCTAGAGAACAGTCTGCCATGGCATTTTAGAGGCCTGAGCTTGCAGTGTTCTGCTACTTACTTTTCATTCATGATATCCACTTTAACCAGGTGGGTACACACAGGGAATACATAATTATGAAGGCAGGAGGAAAGGACTGAAACAAGTACCTGGAGTAGACTGTAGCACCAGTCGAGCAGGGCAGTACTCCTGAGGTGGATGGAAAGCTGATGACAGGGAGTGCTGGAGCTCCCGTTTCATCAGCCCTCAGGACTAGTTCCTGACCATCCCCCTTTGCTGAACTTTTTCAGTGTCTCAGTTACACAGAGAGTAGGCCAGCATGCTCTCCAGTACAAATTTCTCTATCTATCTTCACCAAACTACATGCACAGTACACACTACACTTCCTATTCAAAATTCACCAAAATGGCGTCAATTCACCCAGCCTCGGAGTCCCCAGGGGGGGGGACCATAAATGCCCCCGCCATCTGCCCCTCTCCCGGTGACGACTCGAGTTTCCTGGAACCACTGTCTGACTCTCTTCTTCTTCATTTCTGCAACATTCGCGGCCTTTCATCTAACTTTCGCTCTGTTGAGCACCACCTCTCCTCCTCTAAACCTCACCTTCTTTTTCTAACGGAGACTCAGCTGTCTGAGGCAACTGACAGCAAACCCTTTTCTGTATCCTCCTACTTCTCTATACTCATTTCAAAGCCAAAGGTGGCTGTTGTGTATACATACGCAACGACTTATCTTGCTCTCGTGTTCCTGAACTTGATTCTTCTGAATTCTCCACTCTCTGGCTTCGGCTTTCCTGTCATTCTCTGACTAAATATATCTGTGCTGTTTACTTATCCCCTAATTCTACTGACTATCAGAAATTCTTAGACTATCTTACTTCTACGATGGAACACATTCTGTCCATTTCTCTTTTCTCTGAAATCTCCATTCTTGGAGATTTCAATGTTCACCACCACCTTTGGCTCTCCTCTCCTTTCACGGATCCACCTGGTGAACAAGCCTACATCTTTTCTATCCTTAATGACCAAGAGCAGCTTGTACAGCAACCTACCCGTATCCCTGACCGCCTTGGAGAGAGCTCCAACATACTTGACCTCTTCCTCACAACTAATCCTTCTGCTTACTCTGTTAATCTTTTCTCTCCGTTGGGCTCCTCCGATCACAACCTTATTACCTTAACCTGTCCTATCGCTCCAGTACGGCCTGCGGACCCTCCAGGGAAACGTCGTCTCTGGCATTTTGGAGCTGCGGACTGGGAGGCCCTCAGGCAGTACTTCTTTGATTTTCCCTGGAATGATTATTGCTTCCATGGCCGTGAGCCATCTGAGTGTGCCTTGCGTATTACGGAGGTTATTCTCTCGGGCATGGAAGCATACATTCCTTTCTCATATCCTTTGACTAACGCAAGAAAGCCTTGGTTTAATCACGCTTGTTCTAATGCTGTCCACAACAAGGAGAAGGCCTACAAAAGGTACCGGAGCCAACCCACCCCTGAATCACATAATCTTTACGTTTCTGCCCGGAATCGTGCTAAGTCTGTTCTTCGGTCTACTAAAAATAATTTCATCCATACTAAATGCTCTCAACTCTCCAACTCGAATTCTTCCCGCTCCTTCTGGCACCTTGCCAAAAATCTTTCTAACAACTTTACCTCATCATCCTTCCCTCCTCTTTTCTACTCTGATGGTTCTGTACCTATTTCTTCTACTGATAAAGCAGATCTCTTCGCACAGACTTTCTCCTCCAATTCCACCTTAGACGATTCCGGTGCTGTTCCTCCATCACTTCCCCCTCTGACTTCCTCATGGCTGACATTAAAATTTCTTCAGTTGATGTATTTTCTGCCATTACTGGCCTCAGTACTAACAAGGCATATGGGCCTGATGGGGTCCCTCCTGTTGTTCTCAAAAACTGTGCTTCTGTGCTTACACCCTGCCTAGGCAAACTATTTCGCCTTTGTCTGTCAACTTGTACCTTTCCTTCTTGCTGGAAGTTTGCTCTCATTCAGCCAGTCCCAAAGAAGGGTGACCACTCCCAACCCTCCAACTATCGTCCAATTGCTTTAACGTCCTGTATTTCAAAAGTTTTCGAGTCAATTCTTAAAAAAATTTTAAGGCATCTTTCCTATCACAACCTTCTTTCCGATCGTCAGTATGGGTTCCGTCAGGGACGCTCCACTGGCGATCTTCTCACCTACCTTTCAGACTCCTGGTCATCCTCCTTTCGGGACTTTGGTGAAAGCTTTGCCATTGCACTTGACATCTCAAAGGCTTTCGATCGAGTCTGGCATAAATCTTTAATTTCCAAACTGCCCTCCTACGGTTTCTATCCTTCTATCTGTGCCTTCATCGCTAGCTTCCTTTCTGGTCGTTCTATAGCCGCTGTCGTAGATGGCCATCGTTCTTCTCCTAGATCTATCAACAGTGGTGTTCCTCAGGGCTCTGTCCTATCACCAACTCTCTTCCTTTTATTCATCAATGATCTTCTAAGCTGTACATCTAACCCTATCCACTCATACGCTGATGACTCCACCCTTCACCTTTCCATTCGGTTCCCGCAACGCCCATCTCAACAGTTACTTCAAGAAACAAGGGATGAGGCTATGGCACACCTAATGTCTGACTTGGCCCATATCTCTGACTGGGGTAAAAATAATATGGTTGTCTTTAATGCATCTAAGACTCAGTTCTTACACCTATCAACCAGACAAAATCTTCCACAGGTATACCCACTAATGTTTAATAATATTCAGATTAATCCTGCATCATCCTTGAACATGCTTGGGGTTTCATTTACTCGGGACTTATCTTGGAAAGATCATATTACATCTCTTGTAAAATCTGCTTCCAAGAGATTGGGTGTGCTAAGCCGACTCCGCTCTTTCTTTACCCCTGCACAATTGTTGACTCTATACAGGGGTTTTATCCGCCCCTGTGTGGAGTACAACTCTCATGCGTGGGGAGGCTCCCCACATACAGCTCTTCTCAATAGGGTGGAGTCAAAGGCTTTTCGTCTCATTAACTCTCCTCCTCTTACTGACTCCCTTCAACCTCTGTCTCTTCGCCGCACTGTTGCATCTTTATCTCTTTTCTATCGCTACTTTAATGGTCACTGCTCCTCTGAACTGTCTGCTTGCATTCCTCCACCTCTACGACGGGCGCGTAGCACCTGTCTGGCAGCAAACTCTCATCCTTTTTCTGTCCAACTCTCTAATGCAAGAGTTAACCGTTACTCCCAGTCTTTCATTTATGCAACAGGTCAGCTCTGGAACTGTCTCCCTCTGTCTGTATTTCCTCCTGCCTATGATCTCCAGTCTTTCAAACGTAGTGTGTCCAGGCATCTGAAAATGATCGGATCTTGAATTTGGCTCTCTATTGTATTTTGTTTTTCTCTTGAGGGAACTGTTACTGCGGGCTCATGGCCTTTGGTTCCTTCTTCCTCGCATAAAAAAAAAAAAAAAAAAATGTAAAAGTAGGGAATGATTCAGCATGGCGGCAGGGAGGGAAGGAAGGACTGAACCAGGTTAGGTATAAGTAGGGAATGAGTATGTATGAAGGAGAGAGGGCAGGAGTGAACCAGGTTTGGCTTAACACCTACGAGCCGGCATTGTTTAGGTGCAGCTGCTCTCTCAGTACTGTACAGCAATATTCCCAAAATAGCTTTAATTCAAACATTCATATCTGGGAAAGTATAGCAGTTTGGGAAACAAATTAAATATCATATTGCTCAACAGTTCTTCTTGTGAATGAAAGCATCCTCAGGTCTGCAGGTGGTCGTGTCGATGAGTAAGGAAGTGAAAAAGATTATTAACTTTCAGTGCTTGAGGCAGGACGTATTTGTGCGTGTGTGACTGGCCCTGTCTCTGGCTTTGCTCTCAATGTGATAACTTCTCCATTACTAGAAAAACTAGACACAGTTGCGTCCAATGCATGCCCTACGGCACTATCACTGAGCCCTCTCCTAGCATCCTTGGAAAGAGGCTTGGCAGGAGTGGATGATGCAGGGCAACGGGGACCGAATCGGACAAGGAGGAACCTGAAGACATTGTCTTACACCTGGCAAAGGCAAGGAACAGACTGACTCACACTCGTGTGCAGTAGCAAGAGTCTCTGGCACACCATCATGACAAGATCAAATAGTAACCGGTTCAAATGATGGTGGGAATACATTTGCGGCTCCTCCCCTCCCCGGTGGTCCCTGGCCACCCATTTAGCCATGGCATGTGCCACTTCCCGGTGGGTGGGGGTTAAGTAGAGAATGAGTAGGCATTAAGAAGGGGCAGAAGGATTGAACCAGGTTAAGAATGAGTAGGGAATGAGTATGCATGAAGGTGGAAGGGAAGGACTGAACCAAGTTAGGTATGAATAGGGAATGAGTAAGGATGAAGGAGGAAGGAAATGACTGAACCAGGTTAGAGGTGAGTAGGGAATGTGTATGCATGAAGGTGGGAGGGAAGGACTGAACAAAGTTAGGTACGACTGGGGACTGAGTAAAGATGAAGGAGGAGGGAAAAGACTGAACCAGCTTAAGAATGAGTAGGGAATGAGTATTGAGTATGCATGAAGGTGGGAGGGAAGGACTGAACCATGTTATGAATGATTAGGGAATGAGTAAGGAGGAAGGAGGAAGGAAAAGACTGAACCAGGTTAGGTATGAGCAGACAATGTGTATGCAGGAAGGGAGGAGGGAAGGAGTGAAATAGGTATGAATAGGGGAACAAGTAAGGATGAAGGAGGAAGGAAAAGACTGAACCAGGTTAGGTATAAGCATACTGTGCAGGTATGAAGGAGGGAGAGAATGACAAACACTATGGGAGGGCAGTGTGAAGGCACTTCATTGCCAAAGTCTGCAAACTGCATTATTTTCTAAAGTTTTCTAACTTTACAAGACCCACTGGAATACAGTATCTGTACCTATGAATAACACCTGGAGGAGGCAGTTGATGCAGACTTAAAACTCAGAAAATGTGTTCTATGTAAGGTCCACAGGACTGCGGTGAACTATGATGTGTGGGAACTTAACCCATTAATTGCTCTATACAGCCTGGGCTGTTCCGAGTGCGACTGCTCAATACAGCCCTGGCAGTGCAGGTGAATTTCGAATATATTGCCATGGTGACCAAGGCTGACCCATGCAAGCATGTTTGAGCCTTCAAAACCGAAACCGAATCCGAAACCGACAAAAACGAAAACCATACATTCCAATAGGAAATCAGACACTTCGATGTTCATCCATGGCTTTACCACGGTAAATACCTGTATTGAGCTAATATTTCGTTACTATATATTTTGGCATGTGTTCCCTCAATTCCTAAGACAAAATTTGGCCTTTGGGAAATTTCATTTTTACCCCTATGTCTGCGCACCTTCAAAAAACCGCCTTGGACAGTTAATGGGTTAATACAAACCAGCAAGGATGCCCTTCAAGACTATACCAACTCTAACGTATGGAAGTGAAGCTTGGACGTTGTTGGAAGGACACAAGTCAAGAATGAGAACAGTGGAAATGAGTTATTTCAGAGGAGCCTGTGGAGTCACATGGAGAGACAGGCTGATGAATGAGGATATAAGGAGCGTTGTGGTGTGGAGGTGAATGTGATAGGAAGCGTTATGAGGAACACACTGAGGTGGTTTGGCCATGTGGAGAGGATGGAGGGTGAGAGACTGACGAAGAGAGTGTATGTGAGTGAGGTGGAGAGGGGAAGAGGGAGGGGGAGGCCAAGGATGAGATGGTAATTTCTCTGACTATACATGAGGTTGCAAATGTTATGTCTCCATGGTTGTTCAATCTGTACATGGATGGGGTAATGAAAGAGGTACAAGGTACGGTAGTGGATGTTGGAGTGGCCCTGGTGAGAGAGGATAGTGTTTGGAAACTCCCTGTACTGTTGTTTGCAGATAATACTGTGTTGTTTAGTGAAGACGAAGGGGAGCTGGAAGGCTTGGTGGATGAGTTTGGGAAAGTTTGTAAGAAACGGAATCTAAAGGTGAATGTAGGGAAGAGTAAAGTGATGGTCTTTGAGACAGGTGAAGTCAGTGAATGTACAGCGAGGTTGGATGGTGAGGAATTGGAAAATGTGAGTACGTTTAAGTACTTGGGTAGTGTGATGATTAAGGATGGAGGTTTGGAGGGTGAAGTGCTTGAAAAGGTACAGCAGGGAAGAAAGGTTGCTGGTTCTTTGAAAGCAGTGATAAGAAACAGGGAAGTGAGCATGCAAGTGAAAAAGTTACTACATGACAGTACAGTATTGTGATACCAACTCTAACGTATGGAAGTGAAGCTTGGACGTTGTTGGAAGGACACAAGTCAAGAGTGAGAGCAGTGGAAATGAGTTATTTAACCCCTTAACCGCGGGGCGTCACTTTCGTGACGCTTGGGAGCAAGGGATCATACCGCGGGGCGTTGCTTTTGTGATTCTGTGTTATTTTGAATTCACCCAGGCTTTCAAGTGGGGGCTTGTATCATCTATCAGTACTGCCAATGTCCAACACCAGTCAGCACTCCTAATCTCATCTGTACTCCCATCCATTGTTGACAATTTAGCCATTTCTCCCCGTTCTTGACTCCCCTCCCTATCCCCCCTCCATTACCCTACCCTCTCGCCTGCCCGGCCGTGCTACGCTAAGTAAATCTTCCCTGGAATTTTTCACTGATTTCATCCATTGAAATAAGCCCTATGTCCTATTCTTATACCAACTAATATATACAAGAAAGAAATAAGGTAAGTGAGAGTGCCATACACCTGGAATTGGCTAATTATCACCTGACAACACCTCACGTGCACTCGTTCGCTAATTTTCGCTGTTTTTTTCCCCTTGAAATATGCCGTATAATCTATTTTCGTAATAAATATACATGTAAGGAGGGAAGGGAGAAGCCTAAGTGATATTTATATTCACCTGGAACTACCTAATTTATAATGTATTGTCTAGATTTCCTGCCAATCATATCAGTGCTACACAAAGCTGTTTCAAGATATAACATTGGTAGGTCTGAATATATATCTCCTAAGTAGGCCTCTAATCTATTTTCGTAATAAATATACATGTAAGGAGGGAAGGGAGAAGCCTAAGTGATATTTACATTCACCTGGAACTACCAAATTTATAATGTATTGTCAAGATTTCCTGCCAATCATATCAGTGCTAGACTTAGCTGTTTCAAGAAGTAATATTGGTAACTCTGAATAACCCCTAGCAGGCCTCCACGCTGGTGGTCCTCCGTTATCAGTTCTCTCTCATCTTCCGAAGTGAGAGTATGTATGTTTCTTCTTGCTGACTTCAAGGTCTTTTTTCACCCCCATGCAAATGGCCCTATGACCTTTACCCCCTACTAAACCTCGTGTGGAAAGAGGTAAAGGGCTGACAATTGATAAAAGAGTGACTACGATCTTTCTATTGAGTAAAACAGTGCAAGTGGAATTGTAAATAATGTGCAAATAATGTGTAAACAGCAAGTGAAAGTAATGAATGTAAATATACGTGAACAATGGAAAATAGTTTTATAAGTTATTTCAAGTGACAGTGCACAACACAGTGTAAATAAAATAGAAATGTAAATAACGTAAATAAAATAGAGAACGTAAATAGAAATGTAAATGAGTAGTATTATAAGAATACGAGTATATACCCTAGGAGTAATGAAAGTGAAAGTTTCACTCTAGCATGTCTGAATGCTATGAGTTATGAGAGTGAAGATGAAAGTGACATTCAATGCCAGTATACAGGACGAGAAAGTGAATGCTACGTATTTTACTGAAAGAAATTGAATCCCTACAGTGACAATAAACTAATACTACTGAAGGAAACTTATGGATGAAGACTGTAGATATATATAAGTGTTATATAGTAATAGAAATATAAAGTGTGAGGGGTTTTATGAATAATAAATGACAGACTACCAAGAGTGAACTAGTGCCAGTGCGACGATCAGACATGCTCGTAATTTCCATTGCTTTCACAGTGTTTTTTTTTTTGAGTATGGATCCCAAACTACTTGAAAATTGTAGAATAGTGTTTGTATCTGGCTGTGGTAATCATATTATGGGTTGTCGGGAAGTGTAAAGTGGAGACTTCGTTACCCTACTTCAGAGGTCTCCACAATTCCTACGGTAACAGACGAAGGCTCAACAATCATTCCAGGAGAAAGCTGAAGGTATGTGCCATAAGAATATGTAATTTTATTATTCTAGGACTAATAACTGATTTTTGGCAAATATTTTTTGAGAGTCTGTCAGAGCCCAAATAACCCCGCGGCACACGCAAGTCATTGGTAAACAAGCCCGCGGTGTAAGGGTTAAGAGGAGCCTGTGAAGTCACATGGAGAGACAGGCTGATGAATGAGGATATAAAGGAGCATTGTGGTGTGGATGTGATAGGAAGTGTTATGAGGAACACACTGAGGTGGTTTGGCCATGTGGAGAGGATGGAGGGTGAAAGACTGACGAAGAGAGTGTCTGTGAGTGAGGTGGAGGGAGGAAGAGGGAAGGGGAGGCCGAGGATGAGATGGAGGGATGGGGTGGAGAGATATATGAGAGAGGGGGGTGCGAGTTGGGAGCAGGGCAGTGAAATGGCGGGGGACAGGGCGACTTGGAGGCGATTTGTTTGTGGCCACCCCCAAACAGGATTGAGACGTCTGGCAATAGATAGATAGATAGATAGAACTAACGTAGTACTCAAATTACTTTAGCTTAAAAAAAAAAAAAAAAAAAAGCTTTAATCCATGTGTCACTCAACATTTACCATTTCTAGAAGAGCCTATTTGTGATGTTAATAACATACTCTTGAGTTCATACACTTGGTCTGAAATAACTTATTTTTTCATCAGTATTATGCTATGAAGTGCTTTTCATCCTGCTTTACATCACTTGGGATTTTTGTACTATGCTGAGTGAAGCCCTGACTAATATCGATGGTAACACTTAGGCAGTCCACTCACCAAAGTATTGGTCGACATACTATCTATCTATCTATTCCTAGATGCCACAATCCCACAAGGGGTGGCCATTTGACTTTGAGTTATTTGTTTTATGGGGAGGGGCACTAATCTTCCACCAACCCACTTGTTGACACGTAGGGAGCACGCAGGGTATGGTTATATGGTTGCCACCCAGCGTTGTAAATGGTTTCTTGGCTGACAGGAAACCATTTGGCTTGTCACTCAATGTAAAGCCACCTGTAAAGGAAAGAAAAGCAATAAGAAGTGACAGGAAAGATGGGAGAAATAGGAAGAGAGGAGGGCAGGCACAGAAAAAGAATGATAAAGGCTAAGGAAGAAGCAGACAGCACTACATCAAGCGAGTAGATGCACTAGAAACAAAACGGTATCACGGGTCGACTGACATCGTAAACAAAACGGAATCACTGCAGTTATCACATCTCACAGTACTGCAGTGGACTGTGACACTACAAAAATAACATGAGATTATGTATCCGTTACCAAGCCGATGAACGATACCGCCGGGAGACGCACGTCCAAGGAGTGACGGCAACCGAGTCTCGTCAAGACTAGAACGACGAGCGCAGTCTACCCTGCAACAATAACATCACCGAATTTGAAGCAACTCCGCCATCTTTACACAACCTATAGGACAGCAATCTTATAATATCAGTGCTTTGAATATTTCTATATATTCCCAAATATCACATAAAAATTTGTAAAGATATGTACTTTATATTATTAGTGTGTTAAAATCACATTTACAGTAATAACTGACGATATCATTTATTTTCCCCGAAAGAGGGAGATCTTATTGCTTCATAATGGTGGCATGCCTTTAGTTATTAACTTATCCAGTGCTACTTGCATAGACGAAAGATTATCTCTATTCTGACGCACACTGACGGCCATCATTATACGCCATGGAGTAGTAATAATAACTGTGTGGTTTACGATGATCTACAAAATGAGTAAACGTACGCTTTGTTTATAGCAGTAGAAGCACCTTACCAAATCAGTTCTTCTATTTCCTGATGGTCTGTTATATTTTTCCGATTATTTCTTGGGTGGTAAATAAACTCCCTCAGACCGTGATATTGCCAATAGATGAAACGTTTCTTGTTAAATCTGTTTCTTCGTTGTTTTTAACTGTTCTCCTTTAAGTCTACTAATACCAAGTCCGATCACATCCATCTAAAACGGGTCCAAGTTGGAGAAGCATCGGAATGACGTTAGCTGGCACGAAATTTACGAAACCCAAATTCAGTACTTCAGTTGACGCCTGACCGTGGTGGTTAATGGATGTTTGCTGCATTCTCCAGATCATGACACATTTTCAGTCCGAAGTGAGGGGAGGGACTGAAATGTGTGAGGGAAGGTATGGGTGCGTGAGGGAAGGCGTAGGGGTGTGAGGGAACCTACTGCTAAGTCTACTTATACGAAGTCGGTTCACTTTCCATCAGAGCGCAGGGAGGCGTGGCTTGTGTGTGACGTCCGTTGGCTTAAGAAACAGAAAATGTATAAAACCGCCAATTCAAATTAAATATTTATAACAAGGGAAAACGAAGCATGGGAAGAAGTGCTTCCCTCACACCCTTACACCTTCGATCACACCCCTATACCTTCCCTCACACATTTCAGTCCCTTCCCTCACTTCACCAAACCGAAAAAGTGTCATGGTCTGAGTAGTGTAACAATCATCCACCCTCCATCATGGTCAGGAGTCAACTGAGTTAGCGTTTCGTGCCAGAGCCAGTCGACGTCACTCCGATGCTCCGCCCCCTGCGCGAGCTTGGAGCCGTTTTAGAAGGAAGTGAACCGACTTGGTATTATATCTTAGACTGCTATGTTATACGGTTAAACGAGTCCGCACTTCTTCCCCCTCTTCGTTTTCCCTTATTATAAATGTTTAATTTGAGTCTGCCCTTTTATACATTTTCTGTTACTTAAGTTAACTGACATCACACACAAGCCACGCCTCCCTGCGCCCTGAGGGAAAGTGAACAGACTTGGTATTATGGTGGTACCACTCTTAACCCATTGGATCCCAGCGGTGGTGGACGAGGCATGGCACTGGGTGGGTACTAAGCGTACCGCCCTCCGCCTGTCGGCTCATAGTCGCGAAGCTCATTAGGTCCCTACCCGGGGCTTCCCTACTTTATAAAGACTCGAAAAATCCCAGTTCCGTCCAATATTCCGGACACTGGGCTCCAATGGGTTAACTGGAGGTTTGGGTGGGGCACGAACCTCTGTACAGTGTGCTACGTGTTCCATACCCCCGGTGTGAACGATTCTGATATATGTAGGCATCACAATAAGATAAACACATAAGAATATAATGGTAACGTGTGTATTATAATATATGAAAGAACAGTAAACTTATTATGCGTAAAATATTTATACGGCAATACAGAAACGTGGCATAAATATTTTACAGTGATGCTAAAAAAAAAAAATAGTCACTTTTATTGGCTGTTACCGTATTTCTGGGGTTGATAATAGTGTCACAATTATGATTATAAGATAATGTGCAGGAATATAAGTAAAAATATGACAATTTCTTAGTAAAAAAAAAAATAATACATTAAACCCTCGTGAGCGGCAACACACACACCCAGTCCGACCTGGCCAGAGCTTCTTCGTATCACCAGAGTGGTGTGGAAATAAAGTCAAATTTGCAATATGTACATTATAACGTAAAAGAAAATAACAAAAATGTATCCTAAAATACCACAGACGAGAGAGAGAGAGAGAGAGAGAGAGAGAGAGAGAGAGTGAGAGAAAGAGAGAGAGGGGGGGGAAGGCAGACCAGGGGCAGTGTTGAGTGCAGCTTTGTGAGAGATGGAGGAAGGGAGGGAAGGAAGGAGGGAGAGTGTGATTGAATTAAAACAAATCATGGCGCCACATCAGTCAGGTCATCTGGCGCCATATGTAAAACAATAATGTTTTAATATAATTAGATATATAAAATAAAAACAAAATAAAGAAATGAAAGCACAAGTTTATAAGTCACTCATAAAAGAAACAAAATTCCCAAGGGTGATGCACATCTCCCCCCAGGAGAGAGAGAGAGAGAGAGAGAGAGAGAGAGAGAGAGAGAGAGAAGGCAGGCCAGAGGCAGTGTTGAGTGCATTGTCAAGCTGAGGGAAAGATGAAGGGAGGGAAGGAAGGAGGGCGAGAATGATTGAATGAAAACAAATCAAGGCACCGCAACACCGAGATCATCTGGCGCCATATGTAAAACAATAATATAATGAAAAACAAAATAAATGAAAGCACATGTTTATAAGACAGATAAAAGAAACAAAATTCCCTAGGGTGACGCACATCTCCCCCCAGGAGAGAGAGAGAGAGGCATCACGGGTATGGAAAATGTGGCACCACTGTACAGAGGTTCGTGCCACACCCAAACCGCCAGTTTAGAGTGGTACCACCATAGTAGACTTAGGTTCTCCTGTGGCAACTTTAACATGGATGATTCCCCGTCAGGACAATTCTCACCTTGGACGATTCCCTGTCATTTTGTAAATATACTTAATATTAATTCATTAATGCTATAAATATACTTAACATTAAATAATTAATACTATAATACCCAATTTTCACGGGGAACTATCAAAGTCTATGTTCATTCAACACCGTAGGCTTTGGATATCGGCTTTGAAGAGATACAAATATACATTCATCTTAAATGACAATATCCAATGTCTTGCTCTGATCGGCCATAGTGGACGCAAACTTTGTGGAAAGGTATGGCTGAGTCTTAACAGATTTCACTATATGCGGTGGCGAAATGACCGATATTAATTGAACCAATGGATAAACAACCAGTGGCACAGAAGAGGCTCCATTATTTCCATTTTTCTCTGCACCGGAAGCGTTATGTTCGATAATGGTGTAGAAAAGCATATATATATATATATATATATATATATATATATATATATATATATATATATATATATATATATATATATATATATATATATATATATATATATATACATATATATATATATATATATATATATATATATATATATATATATATATTGAAATGCGTGGTGTACAGCATAGTACCCCCGGAAACTCACTGACACCCCCACCTGGACCCCACGGAGTAGCCACAGCCGAACCACGGGATGCCGTGCGACAACGGCATAAGTCAGCCCGGGCTATGCGCCCCTATAGCACCCAGCCGTCGCACCGTCGCCCTAACAGGAAGATGACACTACCTTCAGGGAGTGAGACCGCCAGATCGGATCGAGGCGGAGCTGCTTATTCAGCTCCAAACAGCGCCCCTCAGGAGTGTGCCTATAGCCGCTCCCACCTTCGTCAGATGGTCGATTGCTGCTCAGAAGGTGCTTCCCCCAAGTCAGCCTATTGCCGGTCCTCCCTCTGGCAGAAGGAGATGGCCGATTGCTGCTCCTGCCTTCGTCAGACGGCCGATTGCCGCTTCGAAGGTGCTGCCCCCGAGTCGGCCTACTGTCGCTCCTCCCTCCGGCAGAAGGAGACGGCCTATGGCCGCTCCCACCTTTGTCAGATGGCCGATTGCCGCTATGAAGGCGTCCAGAGGCGCACTGATTCCCCCACTCAGGCCACGGCCAGTAGCCGGGCCTTGGCGCCTCATAGTTGTGCCTTTGGGCAGCCACAGCCGATTGCCGGGCCCCACGGCCAGAGAGAGGTGTCGGCAGTGTCATCGCCCCTGCGTGAGATGAGAGCCTGGACCTCCAGCAATGGAGAACCCCAGCAAGGCCTTACGGCTTCCCCTGGCCTCCGCTTCCTATGCCTGGCCCTGGAGAAGACCCACCTGACAGACCCTAGTTCAGGCTGGTGCCATAGCCCCTCCCTGACGGCGCCCCTCGACTCTGGGGACCACAGCCTTCAGTCACTCCAGATCCTCCCCAGGACGCCCTGGCGTGATCTCTCCATGCCCTCAAGACGGCGTCAGACCTCCACCTCCGGCCGAGACCTGAGCCAGAGATTCCTGGACCAGTTTGGCCCCAGTCCTGAGGACCACACTCCTGAACCTAGCCCGGAGACTACGGGCCCCTTCGCCACCTGCAGCCCTGAACGAGAGAGGACGCCCCTGTGAGTCGTCCCGTGCCCTCTCGGCACGCCCTCCCTTGGCGGTGCCCCTATTCCGGCAGAGTTGTTGCTGGCGTGTCTCCCTGCCGCCCCAACTATATGAGTGAATCATGTTAAGTGTGGTGTTGCCCCAGAATTAGTTAAGTGACATGCTAAGTGTGACATTGCCCCAGAATTAGTGTAACAGTGATACAGTGACTTAATGTATGTTGAATATCGGGGCGAGTGAAATCACGGGCGGATGAGTAAGGACCAGTGCAGGAACTGATTTCTGGTGAATCAGACTCACGAGTGACATCCTTGTAGAAAACCAGTAAGACTACTATCCCAGGAAATCCTCTGTAGTGAAATACACAAAAGTCCTTTGTTACAGGAAACAGTAGAGAAAAGTGTTAATAATATTCTCCCGCTTGTATTACCGTAAACACCGTGAATTCTCAGTGTCCTCCACCCTCTCTTTAAGAATCTCCTCCCAGCAGCTAGTGTGAACGTAAAAGGAGAATAGAATCAATTGTCAAACCCCTTTGCTATCGGAAAATACTGATTGAATTAATAATAATTACTCCCTCCCAATATTACTATAACTCTGTTCTGACCCTCCGCGAGTCACTCCCCTCGCCCCCCCCCCCGTGTGAGACCCACTCCCCGCGCTCCCACGTGCACCTGTATTCTCTGTACTCCTGTGCACTAGAATTACTGCATTAGCGTCAGTATCTGTTAAGCCAGTATCCTGCGAGATACTAATATCCTAGTTAAGGTTTTATTTCTCTACCACATACTGTGTTGTAATATCTGCTGTTTTTTCCTGTGTCTGACTGTGGTAATATACATGTAAACGTTATTGCCTGGAGTTTTTGTGTCCTACCTCTCTTTGTTGCACTAAGCCCCAGTCTCGAAAGAGGACCCCGCTACACGTTAGGTGTTCTAGGAACGAGGAGTCAGGCCTTTTTCACCTGGCATTACATATATATATATATATATATATACAGTATATGAAATGCACACTCCTGCTGCCAGATCCCCCACCCCACTACAGAGCCGCAGCCCCACCCCTACCCCAGGAGGACACCACAGTGGGCCAGGCGAGTGCGATGGCGGCTCAGTGCAAGACGGGCTCAGGTGCGCCCTGACCTTGTGTCCCTCTTCCCTTTAACCTGCCCAACCACGACGTTGCAGGGATGCGAGACTACTTCTCGGCTGGACCAGCCCTCATCAGGACTGGGGTGGGACTGCTTCAGATACAGTCCCAGGCAGCACCGTGGTAACGGCCACTGTATGTACAGGGGAAGGGACGGCCACTGTACGCCCTTCTGCTGCAGCCACATTTGGAGCCTGCCTCGGTGTGACGGCCACTGTACGCACACAGACAGGCAAAGGCAGGAGGAGTGGAATCGCGATGACAGCCACTGTATGCGTTGGTTAGGGAACGGCCACTGTACATCCCTCGTCCACCTCCTCCTCCTCCTCCTCCTACGGGAGTAGCACCGCGATAATGGCCACAGGACGTACCGGGGAGGGAACGGCCACTGTACATCCCTCAGCTATTTCCTGTCAGGCAGGCAGACCCACGGCGACAGCCGCTGTATGCACCGGGGAGGGAATGGCCACTGTACGTCCCTCATCTGCCTCTTCCTCCTTCAGGAGCAGCACCACGGTGACGGCCACTGTATGCACCGGGGAAGGAACGGCCATTGCACGTCCTTCTGCTACTAGCCCAAGGGCCTGTGGAACCACGACGATGGCCACTGTAAGCATCGGGGAAGGGACAGCCACTGTATGCCCTTCATCCACAGTCCCGAGGGTTCTCCCAGAGGAGAAGGTCCCTTGCGTGGCCCACTCTCCACCCTGAGGCCGCGTGGGATGCCCCTCTGTCTCTCCCTCCAGGTGTGGTTCTCCGGAGGTGCTGCCATTCCAGGAGTGGTGGCGAGGCCCTGTCGCTGAAGTGGGGATCCACGCCCTCCAGTCTGCCCGTGGATGACACCAGGTCCTGACGGACGCCCCACAGGAGAGGTGCCGCAGTCAACCCCTGATGGCACCCCAACCTAGAAGCGACCGCAGTCCCAGACCTCCCAGGGCCAGCCCTCGGATCCCAGGGTGGGACCTCCCTGGCCCCACTCACTGTCGGCCCTCTGCCCGGAGTAAGAAGCGGCAGGCCCGACTCCTGACACTATTTGGCCCCAGTCCCAAGGGCCCCTCACCAGGCTGAGGCCCTGACAGGAAAGGGCCTCCCTGCACCCCAGACCAGAAGCGTGCCCGAGCCGTGACACCCCCGAGAGTTGTCCCCTGTCTCCTGCAGGAGGGCTCACCAGTAGGGCTCCCTCTGACTCCCGGGCACCACCTCAAATGAGCCCTGACCTCAGCAGCCCACTGACGACGCAGTGATAACCCAGTGTCGTATTAGAGACTCAATAGTGACAATGACTGTGTGTGGTACAGAATCAGTGAGACCGGAACACCACCCGTAAAGTGTCTCTACCCCAATCTACTCAGAGTGCTCTGTTAGTACCTAAGTTCCCAGGACTAGAGCAATATACAGGTGTGTGGCAATACCCAAGTGCAACTAGACCAGTGTACTACGCAGAGTCCAAGGGACCGAATGTATGAACAGTGTCACCACCCCTATGTGATATTCTCTTGTGTAGTAACTCGAGTGTAACCACAGTGACTATGTAATTTAGTGCACCAATATTAACTAACCTGTCACTATACCCATTCCACATTCAGTGCCCCATTGTGTGTATATTGTAAGGCAGTGGATTAAGGCAATATATGTATTAAGGTGTCTTGCTGAGTTTTTATGCCCTGTTCCTTTGTAAGTGTTCCATTTCCGATCTAGAAAGAGGATCCCGATCAGTCGCTGGTGTCTTTAGAACGAAAAGTCGGGCTAAAAACTTCCTGCATAACAATATACATATATATATATATATATATATATATATATATATATATATATATATATATATATATATATATATATATACAGGGTGTTTAAAAAACAGTGTTCGTAAATTGCATAATGAATAGAGTAGGAAAATATAAATACACTTTACTATGTGACATTTTTGGAAATTTGTCATATTTACCGTGATATTACACATTATATGTTTAATAGGAAGCTCTAGGGGATGAAAACGATCGGTAGCTTACCATCACCTCAATACCACACACACCACAAAGCCAGCCAGGAGACGGGACGTGTGTGCTGGGCAATCCCCAGGTCCTGTCCTCCCCCCTTACTATTTTTTAACCAGCCCATACCCCACTGACCGGGCTAATGTATGGCCCGGTCTGCACTATATGTGCAGGAAATCTTTCAACGAAACGAACGAACGAACCTCAGTACCTTTATTTTATTAGGTGCTCGAAATTTCTCCTTCCCCCCTCTCGTTGCTACAGGCTTGGGCTCGGCACAGAAGTGACTGACGTACATGTTCAAATACCCCTGGTGTGTTCTTTCCTTCTCTGCACGCCTCTTGAACTCTTTGCCACAATTCCTGATGGGTGTTGACTGGTGTAGCATACACCCTGCACTTCAGGTGTCCCCAAAGATAAAAGTCAAGTGGAGTTAGGTCGGGTGATCTAGGTGGCCAGGCAATGGGACCTCCGCGGCCTATCCACTTGTCAGGGTACATAGCATTAAGGAAATCCCTCGTACCTCATGCAAAGTGAAGTGGAGCCCCATCATGCTGGAACAACATTTGCTACATACGTGTTCTGAGGGACACATCTTCAGGTAGTATGGGGAGGTCATCCTGAAGAAATCTGGTGTACACATTATCTGTAAGTCGTTGTGGTAGCAAAAATGGTCCGATTAGACGATCACCAAGAATACCGGCCCACACATTGATTGCAAAGCTTTCTTAATGTCCCCTTGTTGTTGTTACATGTGGGTTTTCTGCCGCCCATGTGTGTGTACTATGTTGGTTTAGCATGGCACCTCTTGTGAGCACAGCCTCATCACTCCACAAAACATGTGCAAGAAAACCGTTATTCTCCCTTGCACGAGTAAGAAACCACCCACAGAAGTCCACTTGCTGAGGATAATCACGTTCGGTCAGAGCATGGGCTAGTGATGATACGGGTACAGGCCTTGTCTGTTTACAATCCTCCATACAGATGCATGAGCCACACTGAATCGTGCGCCAAGTTGACGTGTACCTGTAATGGTTCATCTCCATTGGCGTTGAGAATATCCTCTTCTACATCGAGTAGGTGCTCAGCATGAGGCCTTCCTCTGTTTACTGCACGTGGACTCAGTGTGCCATATTCCCGCAGTCGTCATACTGCACAGAGGAAAGTAGGCCGAAACGGTTGTTTCCGGTTAGGACATCGCCCACCATGCTTCAGCTGCATTTCCTCCTGCTGCACCCAGCTTAAGTAACATGTGTGTGTACTCTGCAGATGTGTATGGTTCCATGTCCGGTGCTGACTTAAGATTGCCGGTACAGCCCTCTTTCTCTCACCTCTCACAGTACCTTCAAATCACAAAGTTTCGTTCAAACCCATGAGGCAAACATGATTTGCTGCTTCAGGTTCACATTTATGTAGGTTTCATTAACTGTGTACATTACATCGATGTAAACAAGATTATGAAAAAATAAAGGTATTGAGGTGATGGTAAGCTACTGATCGTTTTCATCCCCTAGAGTTTCCTATTAAACATAAATGTGTAATATCACGGTAAATATGACAAATTCCCCTAAATGTCAAATAGTAAAGTATATTTATATTTTCCTACTCTATTCATTCAGAAATTTAAGAACACTATTTTTGAAACACCCTGTATATATATATATATATATATATATATATATATATATATATATATATATATATATATATATATATATATATATATATATATACCCATGTCAGCAAAAATTTCAGAGGTAGTAATTAGGTGAATCATACAGAACAGTGGAGTAGTTCACGTTACAGAATTAGTGAAGCCCTCCTTTCTTTTTCATGTTACTCTTCATAAAATAGCTTCACGGTGGAAAACTCATCTCACACCGAAGCATTCGCGCGCTAAAGTTCTGTGTATTTATTTTATCTGTTGCACTACATGTTATGCTAGGTGTTTAAGGGTCAGCTTCCCGTCCCTTGAATGCCTAGTATGCAGCCGGGTTCTCTTTCTAGACCGGAGCTTAGACAAATAAGAGAGAGGCAGGACACAAAAACTCAAGGCAACAACCTTACACGTGTATTGACTAATTCTAATTGTGGAACAGGTAGATGTCACAACAGCAGGAATCTGTGTAATTACAGGTCATATACTGGTATCGTAGTATCGCGCAGGATACTATTTGGTCAATAGTTCAGGATAGCAGGTGAATGGCACAATAAATAGCGTTCGTAGAATTTCGGGCAGGGGGAATAGCTCGCCGTCACTTGGAGGGAAATAGAAGCTGTACTTAGGGTGGGCAAGTATTACACTGGTCTTGTAGTGCAGAGGAATTACACTATAAAGTCCGAGTCTGATGTTTACTGGAATCACTGCACTCTTATTAAATCTCTCTTCTTACTCTCACTGTGTCACTGTTTGCCCGGATCTTGATTAGCACATATTACTAGGCCTTGGACTTATATTCTATTGGAGATCACTTGCCTGATATTCTAGTCATTATCACACCGTCACTGCACTATTCACTGTCACTCATTGTCAGTGGGGTGGCGAAGTGGTTAGTGGGGCAGCGGGAGGACTCACAGCCTGACTCCTGATGGGGGTTGAGTCCTGCCTCTGTATCCAGCCTCCACGGAATCACTCGTAGGGGCGTCCTCTCTCGTCCGGGGCTAGGGGCAGTGAAGGGCCCTTCACCGTCAGGGCTGGGGGTTGGAGTGCAGCCCTCAGGGCTGGGACCGAACAGCTCCCTGAAACGCACACTCAGGCGCCTGATGGAGGACAAGGGTCGTCGGCGTCGGGGTGGGGAGAGGCCTCGCCCGGGGGTCCTGGGGCCGGCCTCGGGGGCCCATTGACTGCGGCCTCCTGCCATCGGGGATGCCCTCAGGAGTGAGCTGCGGCGTCTATTGATGTCGGAATCCATCAGGTAGGGTCCCTCTGGAGCCAGCTGGGTGGAGTACAACCCTGGGGATAGCACAGGACCTCTCCACAGGTCCTCAGGACTGGGACCCTCCTCCTTGAGGATATCACGTCGTGGGGGTGTGGCAGCACCTGATGGAGGAGCAGCCACTGGCCGCCTCCTGCCGTAGGGCCCAGCTACTGACTTTGGCCTTTTAGGGGCCCAGCTACTGGCTGTGGCCTGTGTGGGGGAGCGGCTACTGGCTGTCTCCTGAACGAGGGGCGAGTGGCTACTGGCTGTCTCAAGGGTACCTTCAGAGTGGCTACCGGCTGTCTCAAAACGAAGGCAGGAGCGGCTACCGGCCTTCTCCTGAAGGAGGGGTGAGCTGCTACTGGCCATCTCCTGATGAAGGCAGGAGTGGCTATCGGTCATCTCCTGAAGGAGGGGTGAGCGGTTACTGGCCGTCTCAAGGGCACCTTTGGAACGTATACCGGCTGTCTCAAGACAAAAGCAGGAGCAACTACTTGCCGTCTCCTGAAGAAGGGGTGAGCAGCTACTGGCCATCTCAAGGGCACCTTCGGAGTGGCTTCTGGCCATCTCAATATGAAGGGGGGAGCGGCTACTGGCCATCTCCTGAAGAAGGGATGAGCAGTTGCAAGCCATCTCAAGAAGGGTGTGGCTACCGGCCGTCGCTGGGGTGCTGCCTGGAGCTAGAGTAATAGCTCCACCCCGATCCTGTCGAGGGTCAGCTAGTCCGCAAGGTAGTCTCCTTTTCCTGTTATGGCAGCAGCGGGCGAGTTCCGGGTCATAGGGGCATGCGGCCCGGGCGGACTTATGTCCCTGTCACCCGGGGTTGGGCCACACTCTGTCTGCCCCTCCTTAGGCTCCTCCTGGGAGTGTTGTGTTGCCCTCAGTTGCTATTCCCGGCATTTTACTACACAAGTTCATAACTTGGCATCTTTGTGGTTACCCTACACTAGTGTATTTGTTTAATAAACTGATATGTAAATAAACGACGGGGAATCGTCCTGATGGCGAATTGTCCCGGAACCGTTTGATTCGCCAGCGTAATGGCAGAAGGGACTGTCCTAATTGTTTAACTTGTTATGCAGCGTATTTTGAGTCCCAACTTCTCGAGCTCAGGTATGGTGTGACCTTGGGTTATTTGTTCTCGACCAGGTCAGTCACAGGCAAGGAAGGAAAGTCCAAACACAACTGCTCAAAGGCACACTTACATATTAACAATAGACAGCTACACACACACTCTGTGATGAAAACTATGTGACACAAAATAACAGGACAATCTCAGAAGGCTAGCTCTTACAATAAATATCTCCACCTAGTTCAGTGAGTTTGACCAATGCACAGTACTCTACCTTCCCTTACATAGGATAATTCCTACACAGTGTTATACATATGGTCTTCACTAAACACCAGGTGCACTCTGTCTCAGGTATAGGGCAAATATAGTCACATATATCTCAGTATACCCAAATGCGTGACATAGACGGTAGTATATACTCAGGTCCTTATATATATATATATATATATATATATATATATATACTCGCGTAATATAAACGGCTTCCTACACTAGTTATATGCATCTGTGTGACGCAGACAATACCCTAGCTGTCCTTATGTTATGTGCGCGTGACATAGGACGAGAGAATACAATACTTATGTTCTATCCATGCAGCAGGGACTGGGGGGGCGAGGGGGAGAGAGAGGGAGAACACTGTGGTGACAGAGACTTTCTTACAGGGCTGGTTACTGGGAATACACCTTATATGCCACCTTCGATTTACCTTGACATGGACAAAAAAAAGGGGGGGGTGTGTGGCGTGCATGACACTGGTGCTGTCTGTTGGGTATAACACTGGGGAGGGATAATCACACATGGGGGAAACCCGTGGTCTAGAGCCACACACTCCATGCATGAGTTTCTCTGTAGGGAGTTCACTGTTCCACACGGGGAAGGCAACAACAGGGGAGGGAACTGGGGGAAGGAGGGGGCTGGTGCACTGGGGGTAGGAGCTCACTGGGAGCACGGGGGGAAGGGGGGAGCTGGTGCACTGGGGGTAGGGGTTCACAGACACTAGAGGCCAAATAACCTCAGAGTCTTTTACCCACAGGGCAGGCGGAGAGGGGTGCTCGGGTCACGGGAGGCAGGAGGCCCTTACGCCGGGAACCGGAGGTGGCGTCTGGGCATCGGGGGCAGGCCGTCCGGAGTGTAGTCCAGGGGTAGGTCACCTGTGGGGTCGCCACGAGTCCTGTAGGAGTTGGTGGGTGGCGTGGCCCTCTTTCTACAGAGGCCCTGGGCGGTATGGGGCTCTCTGGACTAGGGCCAGAGAAGGCCAGGAGGTGCACCGCATGGCGCTGGGCCTTAGTCATAGTCGGGGTCCTGGTGGCGGACCTGGGGAGGCCCTGGACGAGGGTTGGCTGTGGAGAGGGCGACGCCTTGGCTGGGCCGCATTCTCTTCCGGCAGGGGCGGCCGGCAGGAGAGGACTGCGGCCGCCTGCATTGAGGGAGGTCTGGCGGCTACAGCAGGTGTCAGAGGTGGCCCACTGACTCCGGGGGCTGTGGCCTCACCTGTGGGAGGAGGCCGTCAGGGGTGGACTGCGGCCTCTCACTCTGGTGGAGTCTGACAGTGCCTGGGGATGGGGAAGGAGGGGCTGCAACAACAGGACACCTGGCCTCGGCGACATCTCGCCCGGTCTGGTCTCTGGTGGGGTACCTGCAGGGGAGCAGATCCCATCCTGTTGGGGAGAGAGGTGGGGAGAGGGGTGCCTCACTATGCCACAGGACGGGTGGGCTGAGCAAGAGGCACTTCCCTCAGTAGGAGCTCCTGGACTCACGAAGGGAGAGTGGCCAAAGCTCTGCTCCACAGCTTGGCAGGCCTGGTAAACCCTGCCAAAGCTCCGGTCTGGGATGTGAGTGGGAGGTCTGAGGGACACTCCCTCCACCAGGCAGCCCCACTGGGCACTGCCTGAGCTCCTACACAGGACAGGGGTGGAGGAGGGGTCTGAGAGACTCCTCCAGGTGCCACAGAGCCTGGCGATGGCAGAAAGAAGAGGCCTGGTAGGCACTCCCGGCAACAGCTGCAGCTCCGGTGAAGTCTGCTCTTCCGCCATCAGGACTGGGGTGCCTGTCCCTGGGACGTCAGGAGGGGCAGGCCCGGTGGTCACTCCTGGACAAAGCTGCAGCTCCAGTGGAGTTCGTCCTCCATCCATCGGGGTTGGGGCAGCCTTGGGGGATGGCCGGTGGCGTGCCCCAAGTGGTATCTCCGATGGAGTCTACCCCTGGGCCTGCCTCCCTCCTGAGGAGTTCCGGCGAAGGTTGTCTGTAAGATGTGCTGACGTGCCGACTCCTGAAGGTGAGTGGCAGAGGATGGAGAACCGGTGGTCACTCCACTTACAGTAGACCCGGTGGGCGCTACTGTACTGCTGCTCCCCTGGGATGTAGCAAGTCTCGAGGCTTCTCCTGAGTCCTCTCCTTTTATGGAGGCCGATCCGATGGATATGGCAATCGAGGGCTTGCCTGGGACCTTGCTTCTGCAAGTCCCACCCCTATTCTGGTGAGTGTTTCCTCTGCTGAAGTGTAGTGTACTTTCACTGTACACTGCCCGGTGGTCTGGCTGCGAGGAAGAGGGTCGTCGGGTCATAAGAGAGATATGCCGTTCCTGCATGGACGGCTTGTCGGAGAAAACAGCCTCCTTGTCATCTCCTTGTGAGGTGGGTGTCACCCCTTTGTACTCTTCTCCTGAAATGGTGATGTCGAGCTAACCCGCCGCGAGTATATTTCATAACTAAACTAAACTTAGTGTAACTGTACCTAATAACCTCACCAAACCTAGTTTAATTGTACCTAATAATTTTGCCTGACCAAACCTAGTTTAACTGTACCTAATAATTAAACCTAACCAAACCTAGATTATTTTGTATTGCAGTTCCCTCCATAGTGCGCCTTTTATCTATTCTAAACAGATCACACACTAACCTTGCACGTATAACAAAGTTTGCATAAAATGATGTACTACCCTTGACAGATAAAGAAAGAGATATATTAATAAGAACAATGTATATCAGGTATAGAGTTGTAACCTATGATATTCGATGCTAAGAGACCGAACAACTTCAAACAGCTATTTTGTTTTTACCTTGGTGTTCTCAGGTGTGTGTGTGTGTGTGTGTGTGTGTGTGTGTGTGTGTGTGTGTGTGTGTGTGTGTGTGTGTGCAGTCTAGTGTAGTGCAGCGTAGTGTAATGTAGTGTAGTCATGAGCCAGAACACTGAGATATCAGTTGACTCGCACGGGAACTTCACCTCCTCTACCGTCCAAGTTTTCTCAGGTTTCTTGGCTCTTATAAACCTTTTGGAAATACAGTTAGGGTCAATATTTCCTTTCCACCCTCTCCTGGTGAAAACGTAGATTTGACAACTGTGGACGGCTGGCAGCTCCCGTGGGTATCAAACCTGCCTTAGCCTCAAATCCCTCCCTCCTTCTCTCACAGTTCATACCCTCCATATTTACCTTTCACTTCACTCATCACAGGTAACCCAGGGCATCTCTAGACCTAGGGATGCAGTATCATGACCTAGAGCTATCACAGTAAGATTTATGTCCAGAGAATGAGCAAGAGACACGGGAAGATTTTACACACTCCTTTTCTCAACCTTCCTGCAGAAAGACATCGAAGTTACGACTAAGAGAGAGCAAAAGTTATTATGAGTTGATTTAATACGTTCCTTTCCTTCCTTTTCCTGCAAGGAACTAAATAAATAAGTATATCAAAGGTATGACTGGGCACTAATCACGAGTTGGTATAATTTGGGAAACTTTTATCCTATCCTTTCCATGTACTTCCCACGAAAAGAAATCGAGGTTACGACTGGAAGAGATAGTTAGGCTTGTGATGAGAGATTTTGCTTTCTTTTTTCCTTCCTTCAAACACAGATCAAAGTTACGACAGGAGGCAGATGTAAGTTCCTTTGTGAATATCTACGCATGTGAGCCTGGGCGCAGATACTGGTTGCGAAAGTTGTTATCTGTTCGGGATATCACACACACACGTACACACACACACACACACACACACACACACACACACACACACACACACACACACACACACACACACACACACACACACACAAAGAGAGAATCGGAAACATGGATACTCTCTGTCGTCTGGGGTGGAATGAGACATATGGAAGGCAGCATGCAAAGCCTGGCAATGGAGTAGACTGTAGCACCAGTGCAGCAGGGCAGTACTCCCGAGGTGGATGGAAAGCTGATGACAGGGAGAGCTGGAGCTCCCGTTTCATCAGCCCTCAGGACTAGTTCCTGACCATCCCCCTTTGCTGAACTTTTTCAGTGTCTCAGTTACACAGAGAGTAGGCCAGCATGCTCTCCAGTACAAATTTCTCTAACTACACCAAACTACATGCACAGTTCAAAATTCAACTAAAATGGCGTCTCATCACCAAGCCTCGGAGTCCCCAGGGGGGGGGACCATAAATGCCCCCACCATCCGCCCCTCTCCCGGTGACGACTCGAGGTGCCTGGACCCACCGTCTGACTCTCTTCTTCTTCATTTCTGCAACATTCGCGGCCTTTCCTCTAACTTTTGCTCTGTTGAGCACCACCTCTCCTCCTCTAAACCTCACCTTCTTTTTCTAACTGAGATTCAGCTGTCTGAGGCAACTGACAGCAAACCCTTTCCTGTATCCTCCTACTTTCTCTACACTCATTTCAAAGCCAAAGGTGGCTGTTGTGTATATATACGCAACGACTTATCTTGCTCTCGTGTTCCTGAACTCGATTCTTCTGAATTCTCTACACTCTGGCTTCGGCTTTCCTGTCATTCTCTGACTAAATATATCTGTGCTGTTTACTTATCCCCTAATTCTACTGACTAGCAAAAATTCTTCAACTATCTTACTTCTACAATGGAACACATTCTATCCATTTCTCCTTTCTCTGAAATCTCCATTCTAGGAGATTTCAATGTTCACCACCACCTTTGGCTCTCCTCTCCTTTCACGGATCCACCTGGTGAACAAGCCTACATCTTTTCTATACTTAATGACCTAGAGCAGCTTGTACAGCACCCTACCCGTATCCCTGACTGCCTAGGAGAGAGCTCCAACATACTTGACCTCTTCCTCACAACTAATCCTTCTGCTTACTCTGTTAATCTTTTCTCTCCGTTGGGCTCCTCCAATCACAACCTTATTACCTTAACCTGTCCTATCACTCCGGTACGGCCTGTGGACCCTCCAGGGAAACGTCGTCTGTGGCATTTTGGAGCCGCGGACTGGGAGGCCCTCAGGCAGTACTTCTTTGAATGATTATTGCTTCCATGGCCGTGAGCCATCTGAGTGTGCCTTGCGCATTGCGGAGGTTATTCTCTCGGGCATGGCAGCATACATTCCTTTCTCATATCCTTTGACTAATGCAAGAAAGCCTTGGTTTAATCACGCTTGTTCTAATGCTGTCCGCAACAAGGAGAGGGCCTACAAAAGGTACCGGAGCCAACCCACCCCTGAATCACATCATCTTTACGTTTCTGCCCGGAATCGTGCTAAGTCTGTTCTTCGCTCTACTAAGAATAATTTCATCCATACTAAATGCTCTCAACTCTCCAACTCGAATTCTTCCCGCTCCTTCTGGCACCTTGCCAAAAATCTTTCTAACAACTTTACCTCATCATCCTTCCCTCCTCTTTTCTACTCTGATGGTTCTGTAGCTATTTCTTCTACTGATAAAGCAGATCTCTTCGCACAGACTTTCTCCTCCAATTCCACCTTAGACGATTCCGGTGCTGTTCCTCCATCACTTCCCCTCTCTGACTTCCTCATGTCTGACATTAAAATTTCTTCAGTTGATGTATTTTCTGCCATCACTGGCCTCAATACTAACAAGGCATATGGGCCTGATGGGGTCCCTCCTGTTGTTTTCAAGAACTGTGCTTCTGTGCTTACACCCTGCCTAGGCAAACTCTTTCGCCTTTGTCTGTCAACTTGTACCTTTCCTTCTTGCTGGAAGTTTGCTCTCATTCAGCCAGTCCCAAAGAAGGGTGACCACTCCCAACCCTCCAACTATCGTCCAATCGCTTTAACGTCCTGTATTTCAAAAGTTTTCGAGTCAATTCTCAATAGAAAAATTTTAAGGCATCTTTCCTATCACAACCTTCTTTCCGATCGTCAGTAAGGGTTCCGTCAGGGACGCTCCACTGGCGATCTTCTCACCTACCTTTCAGACTCCTGGTCATCCTCCTTTCGGGACTTTGGTGAAAGCTTTGCCATTGCACTTGACATCTCAAAGGCTTTCGATCGAGTGTGGCATAAATCTTTAATTTCCAAACTGCCCTCCTACGGTTTCTATCCTTCTATCTGTGCCTTCATCGCTAGCTTCCTTTCTGGTCGTTCTATAGCCGCTGTTGTAGACGGCCATCGTTCTTCTCCTAGATCTATCAACAGTGGTGTTCCTCAGGGCTCTGTCCTATCACCAACTCTCTTCCTTTTATTCATCAATGATCTTCTAAGCTGTACATCTAACCCTATCCACTCATATGCTGATGACTCCACCCTTCACCTTTCCATTCGGTTCCCGCAACGCCCATCTCAACAGTTACTTCAACAAACAAGGGATGAGGCTATGGCACACCTAATGTCTGACTTGGCTCGTATCTCTGACTGGGGTAAAAATAATATGGTTGTTTTTAATGCATCTAAGACTCAGTTCTTACACCTATCAACCCGACAAAATCTTCCACAGGTATACCCACTAATGTTTAATAATATTCAGCTTAATCCTGCATCATCCTTGAACATGCTTGGGGTTTCATTTACTCGGGACTTATCTTGGAAAGATCATATTACATCTCTTGTAAAATCTGCTTCCAAGAGATTGGGTGCTAAGCCGACTCCGCTCTTTCTTTACCCCTGCACAATTGTTGACTCTATACAGGGGTTTTATCCGCCCCTGTGTGGAGTACAACTCTCATGTGTGGGGAGGCTCCCCACATACAGCTCTTCTCAGTAGGGTGGAGTCAAAGGCTTTTCGTCTCATTAACTCTCCTCCTCTTACTGACTCCCTTCAACCTCTGTCTCTTCACCGCACTGTTGCATCTTTATCTCTTTTCTATCGCTACTGTAATGGTCACTGCTCCTCTGAACTGTCTGCTTGCATTCCTCCACCTCTACGACGGGCGCGTAGCACCCGTCTGGCAGCAAACTCTCATCCCTTTTCTGTCCAACTCTCTAATGCAAGAGTTAACTGTTACTCGCAGTCTTTCATTTATGCAACAGGTCAGCTCTGGAACTGTCTCCCTCTGTCTGTATTTCCTGCTGCCTATGATCTCCAGTCTTTCAAACGCAGTGTGTCCAGGCATCTGAAAATGATCGGATCTTGAATTTGGCTCTCTATTGTATTTTGTTTTTCTCTTGGAGGGAACTGTTACTGCGGGCTCATGGCCTTTGGTTCCTTCTTCCTCGCATAAAAAAAAAAAAAAAACGCACTTTTGCTCAGGCATGTACACGGAGTTTCAAAAAATCAGTAAAGCGACATGAAAATAACATTACTATATTAACGCAGAAAAATAAGTATATTTCTGTGCAGCATAATCCTCTTCATTGTCTCTTGTCATTTTAATTTACCATTTTCTTAAGCATCGTATACACTGAGTTGATATCTGAGAGATATGCCACGTGTTGTTGCGATCAATAGTTCCTTTACGCCTTTTTTAAGGTGTTGGAGGAGGGTGCTTTCACATCATCGTGGCACCGATATAACAGGGCGGTGGAGCTGCTTGGTTATGCAGACGTCCCTAAATCCTCTCCCTGTCACTCGAGAGGAAACTATTGGACTGCGAAAAAACGGAATCTTCGTCCTGCAGTCCACTGGGTTCTCGTTCAGATGACGCCTGGTTTCCAGATACTACTGCTACATTGTCTTGAATCTGTCTCAGAACCTATTAAGATCTTGCTCAGTAGTCGTAGTACCGGCATGGCGGAGGTTTCTCTCCATTCTCAGTCCACCACCTTCCTTTGGGGGCATAGGCAGCGAGGTAAGGATAAGCTTTATAACAGGGCAGTGGAGCAGCACGGCTTTATTAGTGCCACCACAGGAAGGCGTCCCTCTCCAGCGCTATAGTCTTGCGAAACTAACCACAGAACCACTAATATTGAAGAGAGAGAGAGAGAGAGAGAGAGAGAGAGAGAGAGAGAGAGAGAGAGAGAGAGAGAGAGAGAGAGAGAGAGAGGGGGGGGGAGGGGGAAGGGTTTAACGGTGAAGTGGGGGAGGGAAGAGAGAGGGAGAGAGATGAAGGTGGGAGGGGGAAATGAGAGAGGTGAAAGAGAGGGGTCTGGAGTAAAAGGGGAAAGGAAGAAAAAGATGAGGGAGACGAGGAAGAGGAATCGGGGGGATGAGAGGGAGCGCGAGAGAGAGAGAGAGAGAGGAGAGAAGAGAGAAGGGGGAGAGGGGGAGGGGAGGAAGCGGAGAGGGAGAGAAAAGGAGGGGGGAGAGGGAGGAAATGAAAGGGGAGAGGAGAGGGATGAGGGATGGTGGGCCGAGGGCATGAGTAGTAAAGTATGCTACCGGCCAGCTTTCCAGAGTGGATCACCATGCTGGTCAGTCTGCTGGTGTGGTCTGCCTTCCTCATCACCGCAGTCACACCAGGTATGTCTATCTATCTGTCTGTCTATCTATTACAAGAAGAAGGCGCTTTAGATTGTACCTATGAACACACGATGGACCTTTGGTATGGGTCACCTTTCTGATCGTCACACCTACTCCAGGTAACTCCACTCACCTGACCATCGCTACTTTGTTCTTACCTGACAAGACTCGGCCACTCACACAAGTTCATTAAGTAGAGGTTGTGTGAACTTCATTAACCTTACCTATGTGAGAGGAGTTAGTATCCTTGGTTACTGGTCAACACAGACACTTCAGTCTTACTCCGCGGCCATCAACGGAACAGAAAGGGGACAGGGATTTTCTTCAAGTTAGAAAAAGGAAAGAATGTTCAATAGCAGTGGTTGTCAATCTGAGGGGCGCGCCTTCCAAGAGGGGCGTGAGAATTCAGAGGAAAAACAGAGTGCCCTGAGCAAACTTCTCTCTCTCTCTCTCTCTCTCTCTCTCTCTCTCTCTCTCTCTCTCTCTCTCTCGCTCGCTCTGTGTGTGTGTGTGTGTGTGTGTGTGTGTGTGTGTGTGTGTGTGTGTGTGTCACGATGAATCATTGATTTCTATTCAGTATTCATAGCCTATTCTGTCTCTGCTCCAGCCTGCAAAGCATATTGTTAATGGCACCGTGAAATAAGTTTTTTATCCTTCTCTGTCTCTCGCCGGTCACCTTCCTACTTCTCTCTCTCTCTCTCTCTCTCTCTCTCTCTCTCTCTCTCAAATGCTAATCCATTGCTACAACTGAGTATTCAGAATGGATAGACAACAATTTTATGCCAGGTTAAAGGCAAGTCTTTATCTGTCTATCCATCCATCCATCCATCATCCAATCCTACATTTCCCCATGAGGAGCGTTGGAGTCCGGGGCTAGGCAGTTGGTCCCGACATTTAAGATGAGAGTGACCAGCCTCACGCATCCCTGAGTGGCATTAAAAGAGCAATCAACCCCAACCACCCCTTGGATATAAACCACCAGGCGCCAAAATTTGGTTATATGGTTACCACCTAGCGTAGTAAATGGTTTCCTGGTGTACAGAAAACCATTTGGCTTGTCACTCAGTGTAGAGTCACCCACAAGCAGAAGGAAGAGGAAAGAATGAAGGAAAGAAAGACAGAAGAGGGAGTGTAAAGTTACCCGTAGGTAGAAGGACAAGGAAAGAATGAACAAAAGGAAGACAGAAGAGGATGAAAGGAAAGAAGGATGGAGGAGAGGAAAGGGCAGACACACGACAGCAGCACTACATCGAGTGAGTGGATGGTGAGCGCCCCCACTTACCAGAAATCTATCTATCTATTTGTCATTATCTGTCTCCACCTGCCTATGTCCGTTTACCTTTCCATCTCCACCTATTTGCCTGTCTAACCCAATCTATCTATCTGTGTTTTTGTGTATCTATCGATCTGTCTGTCATTGTTTCCATTCCTTCCTACCTAAACACCTACCAGTCATCCTACCTACCTTCCTTCTTATGTCTGTCCACCTATCCATTTCTGTCTGTCTGTCTGTCTACCTTTCTATCTATCAGTCTGTCTGTCTATCTATCTATCTATCTATCTACCTATCTCTGTATACGAAAGGAACCTTTGCCATCCTTCTTCTTACCATCCTTTTCCTTTGTTTCGTCCTGAGAGAGAGAGAGAGAGAGAGAGAGAGAGAGAGAGAGAGAGAGAGAGAGAGAGAGAGAGAGAGAGAGAGAGAGAGAGAGAGAGAGAGAGAGAGAGAGAGAGAAGCATTCTTTATTTAACATATCACCCGCTTATTCCACCGTGTTCTGCCGTATCTGTTATCAGGTGCTGCCTTATCGTGCTCTGTTGTAAAGTTCTCCATTTGTGTCATCAAGCTGTGTTATACAGCTACCGGTTATCTAACTCTGCTATTTCTGTTATAATGCTGTTAAAAAGCTGTGTTATTAACTAATGACGGCCGTTGTTATGATGTTATTATTCTTGGTATGTTCTGTTATGCTGTTATTATTTTTGTTATAGGGTCCTTTGTTATGAGGTTCACTGTTAAAAAGTGTTGTTATTAGTTCTGAGGGCCTTTGTTATGCAGTTCTTTGTGATGGAGTTCTTCGTTATCCACCACCACCACTATCACTACCACCACCACCACCACAACTATCACTATCACCACCACCACCACCACCACCACCACCACTATCACCACCACCACCACTATCACTACCACCAACACCATTACCACTATCATCACCACCAATACCATTACCACTATCACCACCACCAACACCATTACCACTATCATCACCACCAACACCATTACCACTATCACCACCACCAACACCATTACCACTATCACCACCACCACCACCACTACCACTATCACCATCACCACCACCACAACCACCACTACTACTACTCTTATCACCTCTGTCACCACTACTTCTACCTATACTATCACCTGTTCCATCAGCACTGTATCTGTCACAATCACCACTACAGTCATCATCTGTCACCACTGCCTCTACCACTGCTAGCACCATTTCTATAACCACTGTCTATCACCATTATAGCTATCACCATCACCACTACTATCATAACCTCGGTCACCATTACCTGTCACCACCACTGCTGCTGTTCTGCCTTTACCTCTAATCAACACTATCTGTCACCACCACCACCAATACTACTACTACTACTACTACTACTACCACCACTTCTCTCATCACTACCACCTTTATCATAACCTTTATCACCATTACCTATCATCACCACCGCCTATGTCATCACCACTATCAACATTATAACTATCACCACCATCACCTTTATCATCATTATCCCCATTACAACTATCACCACTACCCCCTCTATCATTATTTTTATCATCACTACAACCATCACCACTACCCCCTCTATCATTACTTTTATCATCACTACAACTATCACCACTACCCCCTCTACCATTACTATTATCATCACTACAACCATCACCACTACCCCCTCTATCATTACTTTTATCATCACTACAACTATCACCACTACCCCCTCTACCATTACTTTTATCATCACTACAACCATCACCACTACCCCCTCTATCATCACCGTTATTACCACTACAACCATCACCACCACCCCCTCTATCATGTAATTATAACTATCATCACCACAATCTGTATCATCACCACTTTTACCACTACAACTAGCACCACCACCACTATCATCACCACTTTCACCATTAGAACTATCACCATCACCACCCCTATCATCACGACTTTCTCCACCACAGCTATCATCACCGCCACCTCTATCATCACCACTATCACCACCACAGCTATCACCACCACCACCACCTGCACTATTTCTGCCACCACCTATATTATTACTACCATCACCATTATAATCATCACCACCCCCACCATCTCTATCATCACCAATATCACCACTATAAGTATCACCCTCCATTATCACCACTATCACCACTACAGTTAGTCAGGCAGAATTCAAGGTAATGAAAATGTGTTTGAAAATTCTTACCGGATCTTAGTAAAATCGTCCGGATATCAAAAATTAACCCAATAATAATAATAATAATAATAATAATAATAATAATAATAATAATGAAATTGATTTTAATAAAGCAAATGTCTAACCTCACCACTCCGAGAGCACTCTCCTGATATAAGGTAAATAAATAAATAAGAAATACGTTGTTGGGAAATGGTTGGAACAAAGTAATCTATAT